>NC_133353.1:24118289-24718289 GCF_030506205.2 Paramisgurnus dabryanus
TGTGGCAGTTAAAATAACTACGTTATATGATCAAATTGAACCAAAATGTTGATAAAATGTTGCATTTGGATCGTTTTTGGGCTGAAAACCATCAACTCTATTTGCCAACACTGCCCCCCACCATTACGTAAAATTTATTTCTACCTCTGGGTCTGAACTTCAAATGAGTAGTGTTGTGCTAATATGTAACGTTAGGTATGCGTTTTTTTGTTGTTGTTGTATTGTTCAGAGCTCTGTACGTTGCTCACTATAGCTGTAGTTTTTCTGGTTGTATTACAGAGATGTTTGTTTATAAGTCTCAAGTCTCAAGTCTCAATTTATTTATAAAGCACGATTAAAAACAACTCCAGTTGACCAATGTGCTGTACAATGAGATAATGACTAATTAAAAAAAACTCAAATATACAAACCACATCAACATCAGACAACAAATATCATCATGAGTCATAGGCCTTAGTAAAAAAGTATGTTTTTAACTTAGATTTAAAAATATGTAATGTTGGGGATATTCTTATATGAAGCGGTAAAGTGTTCCAAAGTTTAGGTGCGGCTATGGCAAAAGTGTTTATAACACTTTAAAACTTAATGTACCAAACCTATGTATTTTCTAGCTGGGGGAATTATATGCATTAATGTGATCGCCCCCTCTGGTATTTTAGACGCCCCCTCATCAGCGTTCGGCTGGCGCCGGCACTGCCTCTACTTTATCTGTTTTTAAAACCCTTACAGTACAGTATGTCTTTGAAACACTATACGCGTTTACATGACCAAAATTTCGGGTTAGAAAAGGGGTAACCCAGGGCTAATATTCGGGATTTTAATAACAGGAATATGAGCATATTCGTGTTTTTGCCGGTGTTTACATGGACGTGCGCGACCGGGTTATTGCTAATATTCCGGATTTGAACGGGTTATTGGCTGCAGGTAAACGTAGTCACTGAGTGGGTTTACATGCACAGTCTTACGCCGACTATGCTCAATAAACTGATAACACGTGGGGTCATGTAAACGTGTAAAACGGTTTTCTTTAATCAGGGAAAGCCCATAAACGGCGTAAGCAAAAACCGATCGGCACAGGTAGTTTTTTGCTCATTACGCCGATTTCGCGTGGCATGTAAACACCTTAACCAGCTTTTTCACTGTTTTGTCCATTTGCGCATGTCTTCGCGTATGAAAGATAAACGTCACACGTGGAAGTAAGTGCAAAGTAATGCATAAAAGTCTCCGCTCGACTAAAGCATTTGGAAGAGAAACTGTTAAAATAGGAGCTTATGTTACATTTACAGGTTCTGCAGACACGAGAAGAGATACAACAATATAGCTTAAGACAGATATGCCATCGGCTTTTTGAACGACTATTATGTACTATAGGTGGTGACGTCACTGCCTGCGAGAAAACTGATAATTCTCCAAGTCCCATGTAAACGCAGTTGACTGCATAGCCGGCTTATTGATTTGCATGTAAACGCATGAAAACAGTTTTCTGTAATAAGCAGATTTTTGATAGTTATCCGCTTATTCTGTGCATGTAAACGTACTCACTGTTGTTCATTGCTTTTCGAATGGGTTTCTCTTTTGACAAGATTAATACACGTTGACCTCTTGGCAGAATGAAAATGGTTATTAATGTTCACCATGCACATCAGGCTATGTGGTTTACCGGTCGGGCATTGACATTTCAGATTAGAGGCCTATAACTGCGCAGCTGAGGTGATGAGGCCAACATTAGCGGAGCCTAAATCCACTCACCGAGGTCCAATTAATCACGGCCCACAGCCACTTGAGTAAAGTAAACACATTGTCGGGGCGCGCGCTGCCTTATGGTGCGCCAGATGTGGGGAGATTAACTCAGGCACTATATTAATGCTGCAAACATGCTTTCTTCTCACACACCGTAATACCACTGTTAAAAACACAGCTATTCTGATTTGAATATAAAATGTTAAGATGCCGCTGCATCTGCCGTATAAGCATTAAAATGGTCCCGGCGGAGTCAAGAAACAGTTTCTTGACAATGATACATGTGCTTGCCGGTCGGACGTGTTTTTTGATGTCCTTTGGGTTGAACGTACAGTCGGAAAGTACTGTAAAATTTTCAGACACCGCGATTGGCACAGCATGAAGGATCAAATGTAATGGATTATTTCAACATCTGATGCGTTCTTGCCACGCTTCAAGGAGAACGGCTTGAAAGCAGTAAGAACTAAGTGAGAATTGAGCCGCCCGGCACCTGAGCTGCATCCTAAAACAGATGCATCGGCTCGCGGAGTAGAGAGGATATAAGGCGCGTATAATCTTCTTCAAATGCCTCGGAATGTATTTGAAACAGTTCATTGCCTGCTGGGGAATTTACGAATACCACTGTACATTTATCAAGTTTTTACTCTGGCAGTTCTGAGCCATTTCGGTTTCATCGTAGCTTAAGGACCATCTGTTACAGAGAGGAAGTTTTAATTGACAATTAAATATTGTTGGTGCTGTGTGCCGAGGTTGAAAAAAACCTACGCCGAATCTCATGTTTTTCCAAACCTGCATACATTTCTTGTTCTGCTAAACACAAAGTAAGTTGCAGAAGCACTATTGAGAGAACAAACAAATTTATACAGGTTTGGGGCTGGGGTGAGTAAATGATGAATTTTCACTTTTGGTGAACCATTCCCTTTAATAATAGGACTGACATTTTATTGTAACAAATGAAAACTTATGTAGAGTCATAATGGTTCTCAGCATCTCATGACAAGCCCCTGTAGTTTAACTTTGAAAAACCCATATAACCCTTGCGTTCAGACAACAAGAGCATATCCTGTGTGAATGCTCCTCAGATTGTGTGATGATATTACATTTAAATAAACATGGTTTGCTGTTTTGTATAGCAAATGGAACTGTGAATTGGCAAAAGTATTTGCATTTATACTGAATATTCCTTTTTACAAAAATTACATATAGGCGAAGGTGCATGACTGCATTATTTAAATTGCTTCATTCCTTTGTATTCCTATATTATTTCTTATAATGTAATTCCTTACACAGGATAAACTTGACAGCACTATAAACAGTGCTTCAATGTACATGTCAAAGTGAATGAACTTAGAAACAGAAGACCACACTACATTTCTACCAAAGCTTTAGGAAGGTGCATATAGGTGACAGTTACACACATTTTAATTTGCATAGAAAACAAGGCAACACTCTCACACTTGTGTGAAATCTCCAGATAAAAGGTTTGAAAAATGAAAATGTAACAGATGTTTGCAATACAAGTACAACACAGACTGTGACTTTACATATGGCACATCATGTTCCTTTCTCTCTGACTGTAATTGAGTCTGATTTAGAGCAGATATGGCAGATATTAATATTACAAAAAATTGTTGACAGTGTGTGTGAACTGGATGACCTTGACACTAACAATGTACTGTATATACGCTGACACTGAGTCACATTGTGGATATGTTCTTTAAATGACACAGTTGACGTGCACCTCAATTAAAAAGAGCAAAGTGTCAGATTGCATACTGTGTAGGCAGTATGCAGCTCAATTGATGAAATATTTATATATGTCGAATAAAACTGCACAAGTTACAAAGTAGAAAAATGTATAAAGGTTAAAGGATTTTACTGAGGATTTTACTGCTGTGTGTATTTGTCTGACATGATTCTGTCAATCTTTGAATTTTTCCTCAGCTTCGCCACTGGTTGTTTTGCAGCTGATCCGTTGGCCAGTGGACATTCTCAAATCTCATGGTGCAACAAAGTCCTTGAAGCTTAAATGGTGTGGCTTATCAGCTGTGTACATTGGTTGTCTGATATGACTCTGTGCAGGCATCCATAATTCCCCGTCAAGGTTCATGGTAACAGTGTTGAACATTTAACAGAAGATCTCAAAGCAGATCTGTTAGAATTGTGAGTACTAGAAAAGGAACTAGTTATTGTTGGCCTTTCATTCAATTGATTCAATATCAGCTGCATTCAAGTGCATTCAAGTGTTATTTTAAGTCTCTATAGAGTCTTAGTGTCATGAATCTGGTTTTCTCTGTCTGCCTTTTTGTCACACACACACATACACATGCACATACACTCATTTAGTCACATACACACGCTTTCTCTCTCTCTCTCCCTCTCTCTCTCCCCTCTCACCTGTCTGTCGTTACAATCTGCGCTCGCGCTGATTGCTGTGACACCTGTTCCCACTCTGCCCTTAGCATTTATCTAGTGGCTGTTTTGGCAGTATCTTTGTCGGATTATTGAAATTACACATGTTCTCTGTATGCTCTGCAGCTTTACTCTGTCATGTCGTGTCGTGTATTGGATTAAGCTCACCTTGTCTTGTCTGTCCTGTCCAGTATCTCCACAATCTCGTTCGATGTTCAGCCGTGTGTGAGGGCTGAGGAGTTTTTCTCCGTTACCTGATTTGTCAACTGCTGCGCCTCGGGCCAGCTCCAGGGAATATCTCCTTCGTTTTCCCGGATTGGGAGTCAAGCATCCTTTTGTTACATTCCAGTGCTGAGTTATATCTCCAGACTGCCTTTGTTACCTTTTTTCATTAAAGACTCATTCCCTGTGATCCCTGCCTTGGATTTGTCATTTCAACTGTAACAGAATAATCCGACCATAATTATGGATGCGGCAGAGGAGAAGTCTGTGTTTTCAGCAGTCGAGGTGCAGGGGGCCATGCTTGGCAGGCATGAGGAACAGCTAGCCGCCGCACATCAGGCTGTGGGGAACTTATCTGCTCAGGTGGCCGATCTGTCTGCTCGCCTACACCATCTTCATCAAGAGGCGGCCGTGCCTTCCAATCAGCACCAGCCCGCAGAGCCCAGGGTTAACAACCCATCCAGTTATGCCGGTGAGCCCGCTGAGTGCAGAGCCTTTCTTATCCAGTGCGAGGTTGTCTTTTCTCTTCAGCCACAGACGTATGCGGAGGATCGAGCTCGTGTTGCCTTCGTGCTCTCCCTCTTGAAGGGTCGGGCACGCGAGTGGGGAACTTCTGTGTGGGAGGCTAACGCCAGATGTTGTAGCAAGTACAGTCTCTTCAAGGAGGAGATGACCAAGGTTTTTGATCGGTCTGTATTTGGCAGTGAGGCTTCTCGTCTGCTCGCAACTCTACGTCAGGGAAGGAGATCTGTGGCCGACTTTGCTATTGAGTTTCGTACTCTTGCCTCTACCAGTGGGTGGAACGATCCTGCCCTGGTCGCTCGTTTCTTGGAGGGTCTGTGTTTGGAGCTCAGAGAGGAGATTTATGCTCGAGGCGCTCCTGCTGAGCTCGACCCATTGATTGACTTGGCTATCCGTCTGGATCGGTGTTTCGAGCAGAGAAGACGAGCTCGCACTCCCAGCGCTGTCGTTGACTCTTTTTCTTCAGCTATCCCTTCCCGTCACTCGGCTGAAGCCGAGCCCATGCAGTTGGGCAGCGTTCGCATCTCTTCGGAGGAGCGTCAACGTCGAATCATTAACCGCCTTTGTCTCTATTGTGGCACCGCTGGTCATTTCGCCTCCAACTGCCCTTTAAAAGCCAGGGCTCGCCAGTAGACGGAGGAGTACTGGTGAGCGCGTCTGTCATCTCCTCCTCTCCCCGGTCCCGGACTATGATTCCTGCTAATCTCCGCTGGTCGGGGCACTCTGCCGCTGGTCTTGCTCTCATTGACTCGGGAGCCGAGGGCAATTTCGTCGATGAGGGGTGGGCCCGTCGGAACAAGATTCCATTGGTCGAGTTGCCTCAACCCACCTCCGTCTTTGCTCTGGATGGCAGAGAGCTCACCACTGTTCACCGTTCTACATGTCCGGTTAGTCTGACTGTTTCCGGTAATCATCTAGAGACTATTTCTTTTTTTATTTTTCAATCTCCCTTTACCCCCATTGTGTTAGGACACCCTTGGCTTGTTCTTCATAATCCTCAGATTGACTGGGTTAAGGGAGGGGTTCATTCATGGAAATTGTCTTGTCATGCTAATTGTTTAGTGTCTGCTGTGTCTCCCGTGACCTCTGTTTCTGTTTTCCAGGAGGAACCAGGTGATTTGTCTGGGGTACCGAAGGAGTACCATGATCTGCGATCTGTCTTCAGCCGTTCCCGGGCAGTTTCTCTACCGCCTCACCGTCCTTACGATTGTGCCATTGATCTCCATCCTAACACCACGCCCCCCCGCGGTAGACTTTATTCTCTTTCAGCGCCCGAACGAGAGGCTCTGGAGAGATACATCACAGAGTCTCTTGACGCAGGGATTATTGTTCCGTCTTCGTCTCCCGCTGGCGCTGGTTTCTTTTTTGTCAAGAAGAAGGATGGGTCTTTGCGTCCGTGTATCGATTATCGAGGGCTGAACGAGATAACGGTGAAGAATCGCTATCCTTTACCTCTTATGTCATCAGCCTTCGAGATCTTACAGGGCGCAAAGATTTTCACTAAATTGGATTTGCGTAACGCCTACTATCTAGTGCGCATTAGAGAGGGGGACGAGTGGAAGACCGCCTTTAATACCCCTATCGGTCACTTCGAATACCGGGTCCTACCGTTCGGTCTCGTAAACGCTCCGTCCGTCTTTCAGGCTTTAGTTAACGACGTCCTGAGAGACATGTTGAACGTCTTTGTTTTCGTGTATATTGATGACATTCTTATTTTCTCACCGTCTCCCCAGGTACACGTACAACACGTTCGCCGGGTCTTACAACGCTTGTTAGAGAATCGCCTTTTTGTTAAGGCTGAGAAATGTGTCTTTCACGCTCAATCAGTCACGTTTCTCGGTTCGGTGGTCTCTGCAGAGGGGATTCGTATGGACCCTGATAAGGTCCAGGCGGTTCTAAATTGGCCGGTTCCCGAGTCTCGAGTCGCGCTTCAGAGATTTCTGGGTTTTGCTAATTTTTACCGGCGTTTTATTCAGGGTTTTAGTCAGGTTGCCGCCCCCCTCACTGCCCTCACCTCATCCAAGACCCGATTTTCTTGGACCGAGGCTGCTCAATTTGCGTTCGACCATCTAAAGAGACTTTTTTCCTCCGCACCTATTCTGATCACGCCTGATCCTACGCGTCAATTTATTGTGGAGGTCGATGCCTCTAATATTGGGGTCGGAGCGATCTTATCGCAGCGCTCCTCCCAGGATGATCGCATTCATCCTTGCGCTTTTTATTCACACCGTCTTTCTCCTGCGCAATGCAACTATGACGTTGGTAACCGAGAGCTTTTGGCGATCCGTCTCGCGCTCGGTGAATGGCGACATTGGCTCGAAGGAGCCAGTGTTCCATTCATTGTCTGGACGGATCATCGCAACTTGGAGTATATTCGTTCGGCTAAGCGTTTGAGCGCTCGTCAGGCTCGCTGGGCTTTGTTTTTTGACCGGTTTGATTTTTCAATTTCTTTTAGACCCGGTTCGAAGAATCAGAAGCCCGACGCGCTTTCCCGGCAGTTCGACCCCCCAGAGGGAGTCCCGACCCATGAGGGGATCTTACCTCAACACTGTGTGGTCGGGGCAGCTGTCTGGGGGGTGGAGCGGACGGTTAAGCGAGCGCTTTCTCAGATTAGGAGACCCCTTCCCTCTCCTGAGGGAACTTTATATGTACCCGAGTCCGTCCGTCCGTCTGTCCTTCGTTGGGGTCATACGTCTAAATTGGTCGCTCACCCGGGGGTCAGAGGTACTTTAGCCGCGATCCGTCAGAGATTTTGGTGGCCCACTCGTGAGCGTGACGTTCGGCGGTTTGTCGCTGCTTGCTCTATTTGTGCTCAGACTAAGTCCAGTAATAACCCTCCGGCGGGCCTTCTCAGGCCTCTTCCCATTCCCACACGTCCTTGGTCTCATATTGCCATGGACTTTGTTACCGGTCTCCCTATCTCAGCTGGGAACACGGTCATTCTTACCGTCGTGGACCGTTTTTCTAAGGCTGCCCATTTTATTCCGCTTCCTAAATTACCATCTGCTAAGGAGACAGCTCAGATTATGGTGGATCACGTTTTTAAGATCCACGGTCTCCCCTTGGACATTGTGTCTGATAGAGGTCCGCAGTTTGCCTCTCAGTTTTGGAGGGAGTTCTGTCGCCAGATTGGGGCTTCCCCCAGTCTGTCGTCAGGATTCCATCCTCAGACCAATGGTCAGGCCGAACGGACAAATCAGATTTTGGGTCGCATGTTGCGTAGTCTTACCGCCTCTAGTCCTGCGTCATGGTGTGATCAGCTGTCATGGGCCGAATATGCACATAATTCTCTCCCTTCGTCCGCTACCGGTTTCTCTCCGTTTGAGGGTTGTCTCGGTTACCAACCGCCTATTTTTTCTGCTCAGGAGTCTCTAGTCTCGGTCCCGTCTGTCGAAGCGTTTATTAAGCGATGTAAGCATACCTGGAGGAGGGTGAGATCCAAGTTGTGTCAGACTAGAGAACGCACACGTCGAGCTGCCAACCGCCGCAGAATTCGGTCCCCTAGATATGTCTGCGGTCAGAGGGTTTGGCTGTCCACCCGAAATCTCCCTATTCAGGAGACGTCTCGCAAACTATTGCCCCGTTTTGTTGGTCCATTCTCCATTGTCAAAGTCATTAGTCCTGTCGCTGTTAAACTCAAACTATTCGGTCGGCTACGCCGCGTTCATCCAGTCTTTCACGTTTCGTGTATTAAACCGGTCATTCATGTGCCCACTCGTCCCCCCCTTCCCCCTCCTCCCCTTGATGAGGGGGACTCTATTTACAGAGTTCGGAGACTTCTCGAGGTTCGTCCTCGGGGCCGTGGCCACCAGTTTTTGGTTGACTGGGAGGGCTACGGTCCAGAGGAGAGGCGGTGGATTCCTGCCCGGGACGTCCTGGATCGATCGCTTATTGATGACTTCTATCGGTCCCGTCAGCCCCCTTCCGCGAGCGCCTAGAGGCGCTCGTTGGAGGTGGGGTACTGTCATGAATCTGGTTTTCTCTGTCTGCCTTTTTGTCACACACACACATACACATGCACATACACTCATTTAGTCACATACACACGCTTTCTCTCTCTCTCTCCCTCTCTCTCTCCCCTCTCACCTGTCTGTCGTTACAATCTGCGCTCGCGCTGATTGCTGTGACACCTGTTCCCACTCTGCCCTTAGCATTTATCTAGTGGCTGTTTTGGCAGTATCTTTGTCGGATTATTGAAATTACACATGTTCTCTGTATGCTCTGCAGCTTTACTCTGTCATGTCGTGTCGTGTATTGGATTAAGCTCACCTTGTCTTGTCTGTCCTGTCCAGTATCTCCACAATCTCGTTCGATGTTCAGCCGTGTGTGAGGGCTGAGGAGTTTTTCTCCGTTACCTGATTTGTCAACTGCTGCGCCTCGGGCCAGCTCCAGGGAATATCTCCTTCGTTTTCCCGGATTGGGAGTCAAGCATCCTTTTGTTACATTCCAGTGCTGAGTTATATCTCCAGACTGCCTTTGTTACCTTTTTTCATTAAAGACTCATTCCCTGTGATCCCTGCCTTGGATTTGTCATTTCAACTGTAACACTTAGAGTGCCAGAAACAACATCTTTGTCCATTGTGAGTGTGTGGCTCTAAGGCAAAATATTCAGCTGGTAATTGCTACTTTAAAAACACTTTTATAATACTTATGCCATCCTTTTTCTATTCTGGAAGGTAATAGACATTTGGATAAACAGCTGTCTGTGTTGGGCTACCCTCTCCTGCCTACAGTAGTTGTATAACCTCTGTAATGTATAATCTAGTATGAATCTAATGTCTAGTATGCAGAAATTTGGGGTAAACTGTTGGAGGTGCTTTATTTTCTGTACTTTTAGTATCTTGGTTTTAATAAAAATAATAAGTATGCCAGCTTGTGGCGCTGGTGTTACTTGCTTACCGACATGATATCTGTGCTATAGGTCTTCACGGGTCCACTTAGACCTGAAAATCTGAGGTCCGATCCTAGACCAGAGCGCGTTCGTATCTTAAATGTTCATGTGTGCCCGAACTATCTCACGTGTGTGTTCCCCCCCCCCCTCTGTTTGTCAAGATAACTTGCACGTTGTGTGGCTGGTGGCGGTAGGTTAATTTTCATAAAGCCAAACCTGTCAATCAAATTTGAATACACACTGTAAGCAGTTACCCTGGTGTCGTTGTCAGATAACAAATGAAAAAATCAAAATTTAGCAGCGGGCCAAATTGGTTGTGAGGTTTCCTCTGTCTGAGTGGTGCATGAGGGGGTGCAGACTGCATACGCCTATGGTGCTGTTTACATTGTTGGGTTTGTCTTGGGTCAGGTCTTTCTTAAAAAATGTATTTATGTTGGGTTCGGGTCAAAAGTGATTCGGGTCATTTCAGGTGGGGATAATTAATCTGAGCTAAATATCTGTGTGTATGTGTGTTAGGGGTTGCATGTTGCAGTCACTCTTATATTCAACCCAGCATAGGTTAAATTATAACCCAGTGGGTTGTGTTCGTCCCTTTTTGACTCAACGTTGGGTTGAAAATAGCCCAGGATTGTTTTATGGTGCCAGGCCTGGTTTGATCTCCTTGCTTACATTTAATCAGCTTACATGTATTGTACATTTATTACAGTTATCAAACATTTATTTAATTTTAATTTATTCATTAGGCAAGGTCAAGTCGTTGGTCTTAAGTCTCCTTCTCTGGCATGATCTACAATGTCAGAAAAAAAGGTAAAAAAAAGTACAGAACTGTACCTTTACTTTTGCCGGTGTGGTACCCTCAAAGGTTCAATTTTGAACCTTTGCACTGAAAAAAAACCTTGTGGACAGTGATTGCACATGATTGGATTAGGTTTGATACAATCATGTTGAACTGGTGCACATAATTGAATTACGTAAATCCAACAACCTCTCAAAAAATCATTTTAAGAAAACCAGTGATTTTTTCAGTGTGGTTATACAACACATTAAATAGTTGTACCCTTTGGGGCAATGTGACATCACAAAAACCCTGTTATTTTTGTTATCACTGATACTGTGTTTTCTTTTAAAACAATGGGGCTTAAGCACTTTGGAGTCATTCAAGCATGTCATAGCACTGCAAGTAACATGCCGCAGCACTTCTGCAGCAACAATGTAATTGAGTGCAAGTAAAATGACTGCTGGCTAGTACTTAATTTGCAAATTATGAGGTCCTTCAACTAGTATTAATGATTGATATGGCAGGTTGGTGCGGGAGGTCATGGAACGCGCACAAAGAAGAACTCATTTAACATTAGCACAGTGGTTCTCAAACTGGGGGCGGGGTTCGAGATGGTGCCGAGAGGCACCAGTTTTAGGACATTTTATAAAATACAATCATTTATCATTAATTCTGTGTAACCTCAGAAAACAAGGCTACTAACCAACAGCACTATGTTGTATCATTCTGTTTTATTTAAATTCTAATTTTCAGATTGTTTGATGTCATGTAATTTCTTTGTGGGTGGCATGAAGGATGCGAAAAGTTTGAGAACCAATACACTAGCAATACAGTACAGTATAATAATAATTTTATTGCTAATCTTTTCTTTGTCCACTGATCAGTGGTGGCTGGTCAATAAAGTTGGCCAGAGAAGAGAGCTACTTTAACGTGTTACCAAAAAGTTAAATATATAGTGCAAATTAACACAAAATAAAATAATTTTGTGATTTCACTATTTCACTGTTAGTCATGTTATCATTAGTTAAAAAAAATAAATAAATAAAATCTAAGTTCGTTGTGTGTGTCTGGGGCGGCACCCAAACAAGTGTGTATCTAGGTCAGTAAACTTGATAAAATCATGTGACTTGAGGCAGCGCTCTAATTGGCTTGTTTCAGATCCGCCTTGGGGCGCAGCACTGTGCGCCCCAAACCCTCCCACTTATGTTGTTACTAAATCAATATTGATTTTCATGTTTTCGACCTCTTGTGAGTGGATCATAGTCTTATAACTGCGTTGCACGAAATGTTGTGGCGTGTTTGAGCTGGCTTTGCATGGACTTAATTAATAATTATCATTAAAATATGAAATGACGGATAATAATTGACTATGACATAATCTTTACATCACAGTTCATCAAAAAAAATGACAGAGATTAAAAAAGTCTAATGCAACCTCTAGTGTGCATGTGTGTGTGTTTTGAATGATTACCTTGATTAGTTCATTACTAATAATAAACCCACATTTTACTCAAAAGTATAGATTCATAGTACATTTATTTCATGCTTTAGTTTACTTCAACAGTAACATTTTCAGCATTTTAGCAAAAGAGTAGTCCTACGTTGTTTTTTAGAAATAGAAAAATGACATAGAGAGACATTGAAGGAGAGTCCCAAGTATTATTCAAATTTATTTCTATAGCGCTTTTCATAATATTGCATTGTATCAACGCAGCTTCATAATAAATAGAAGAAAAGTATGGGCAAAGATAAAAGGTATGAAATATATAGGACATATAGTATCCTATTATCTAGGGACCATAATATAACAGGGATTTAGGGTTGATAGCAACCACATAGCCAGGCACTAAAAACACTTAAACGGCCGGTGGATCTGTACAGCACTGTCCTGGCATAACTCATGAGGTGAGTGGGGGTAAGTGATGTAAGGTGGAGGATGCACTAAAATAGATGCCGGATACAATTCCAGAGCTGCGGGATCTGGCTTCTTCCGGTGCTAATTAAGTCCTGCTGCTAGCCATCTTGTTAAGTATAAAGATGATTGCAGCTTTCTTCCAAGCTGTAATTCTGTCATTATAGCGTTAAATCTGTTGAGAAAATTCTCTGTAGCACTTATAGTGGTTGCTGGTGGGGTCTTGTTTATCTCATTTTTAAAGATCGTTAAGGAATTATTGAGTTTAGTTACTGTAACTGATGTACCTAACAGATGGGGGGTCAGTGGTGAATTTTAGAGCAGTGGTGGATAAAACTGTGGAATATTTGGAATAGACTGCAGTTCCTCTTTTACAGACAGTCAAGAAACGAGACTTAATGAAACGCTTAGTGGCTTTTTGTCTGTCATATTAGTTTCTCTATGCATTTAATGTTTTTTCCAGGAAGACAGACATAACTTGCTTTTAGAATAATAATGTCCATTTCCCTGAATACTACTGACTTAGAATATCATGATTTAAAGCTGAAATACACAATTTTATATGATTTACTATGGTAAACCTACATACAGTAATAATTTATATTGTAAGTGGTTATGTATCCATTAAACCATCAGATTCAGAAAACTTGCACCACTGCACAAAAACACAAATTTTTGAAATAGGCTTCTTTAAATAAAACACACTCAACCTGAGATGTCTTCAGGGCAACATAATGTGTTGGCTCAAGGACAACACTTTTGTAAGTAAAACCTAAACAACATGATCTCACGGAAAGTCGTGTTATAGTCATGCAAAATTTGATCAATTTATTCGTGTCCATGGCACGAAATTCAGCTTTTTTACGTCCCTTGAGCACAAATGTCTTTTTCCGTGACACTCGAATTTCTGTAAATAGTTTCTGTAAAAACATTTTAGGTTAGGATGGTTAGGATGTCTAAAAATGTAACAGAAAGTGATTCTAACCACAACCCCAAGCGACAATGGTAAGAAAATAGAAAAAAACTGTGAGAAAACAATACATAAAATGAAACGAAACAAAACGAAAAAGAAAGTCGTGCAATGCACACGAAAAAGATTTATGCAAGTGTCATATAAAGACATTCATGCTCAAAGCATGAAAAAAGCTGAATTTCGTGCCACGACACAAATAACTTGATCAAATTTTGCGTGACTTTAACACGACTTTCCGTAAGATCAGTCTGAACCTAAATATAACTTATAAGCTTATAAAATATAACCACCACTTAACCCTAAGCATAAACTTAAAACAAACTGTAAACTTATTTTTGAAATCTGATTGGTTGATGGAAATCTTGTCCCAGGGTCATCATAATGTTGCCCTGAGGACATCAACCACTTGGCAAAATCAGAAGAGCCATAAAAGGCCACTTTGTTTTCCTCCGTGCGATCATCTCAAAGTTTCCATCCCACCTCACATCCCAGTTCTCGTTGAAGAGCCAAACATCTCTAAAACTGGAGCTGGTTCAAATGTTAAATGCTGTTGAGAGGATTTACCCCACTTTATTGTACATCCACTAACTGAGTGCTTGTGCATCGCTAAAGTGTTGCATTCATTATAATTTCCCCTCTTCATCTTAATATCCTTCTGTTTCTACGATCCTAAGAGGGATTACACAGGAGGTGCCTTATCTGAACATGTCCTCATCGCAGGTAGCACTTCCCCCCATTGACTGTTAAGTGCTCTTCCGCATTATGCACCCTCTGGAAATGATAACTTGACCCTTCCGAAGAGGAACATCATTGCGTGTATAGCTGATTCCTTTGGCTCTGCCCCCTAACAGGAGATACAGGCTTCTTTGACAAACTGCTCTTTCTAAAGTCTTTTTTGTGCAGGTGAGGCAGATTAATAAAGTTTACAGCACATTCATGCTTCAGCCATTTATCCCTGACTGCTGGTAATGTTCCTCCCTCTCCCTCTCCTTTTCGGCACCTATAAATCTCCACCGCGAACCGAATCTCCCCAACACCAAGCCATGGCTATTCCCATGTTTCATTCTGCTAGGAGCAGCAGGCTTTTCACAGCCCCTAAAAGATAGCCTCCATCCCTGCATTCTTCAATGAGGAGCATGTGTAAACTACGCAGAGATACGGCCCACGGCACCAGAGTATGCCTGCGTGACAGTGTTAAACCATTCTCAGCTGTGATGTGCGCCAGAGTGATTTGTTTTTGCCCAAGGGTATCGATTTCCCAGCTGCCCAAAACTAAATGGAACAAGTGTTTAGTCTCTATGAATACTGAGAGCAGGAATAAGAGAGAACGGTCTGTTCCACACGTTCACCTTTGTAGGAATATTCAGTTCCTTGAACTTGGGTACAAAGTGACAATGACACTTAAACTGGAAACATATTCTACACAAGTATGCAAATACTTTTAGAGACACACATTTGCATTCAGAAATGCAGCACACTCTCATTTCATAACGTAACTCAACCGATTTCCTCTTTCAGGTCAATTGATATTATGGCAGAGCTACAATGATCACATCTGGTTTCAGAGCATAGACATTGGTATAATAATGTAGAATGCATTGTGGGATTGCATGCTTGCTATGCGCTGTTTACATATTTCCATTAATTATGTTATAGGCCTGTTTTAACAATTCACATGCAGGCAGCACACCTACTACAGCTCACAAGGGAATCGTGGAAATCTGTACAGTTATCCGTCTGAAAAATCGTTTGCCTGGAATGTTGTAATCGAACTGGCAAATCTGGTTGCATTTGTATTCAAAGCTATGGGTTCCCTGCTTCAAGCTACAGTTAGATAAGCCACATACTCTACAGTAAATCAAGGATATACAACTGAGCAGCAGAATCGGCTCAACTTTGATTCACAGTTGTTTCCAGCTGTTTCGCGAGCCAGCGGATGGTGTGCTGGAGGCGTGTGTGAGACAGAGTGACAGATGTGCTAGCAACAGTATAATGAGCGCAGATTTGTACCAATGAACTCGCTGAATCGTAATGAGCTTCATTCTAAATGCCCAACAGGTTTTTGTAGACCCTAATGAAGACAGGCAGTAGGCGATAAGATGCCGCTGATACTCTCTGATTTACATACTCGTTCTCTGCCAAAAAGAAACAAGATTATGTCTTTTGAATGCCTGCATTTCTTTCGGTTGCTGGAGAATTGGTCTCTGGAAAGCATTTTAACACTACAGCAGTATGTTGATAATGAAAACGTGCTGCATTTTTTTTTTTTTTTTTTTGGATACTGCAAACACAGATTTAAACAAAACATTTAGATCATTTAGATCTGTTGAGCATGCTGCGATGTACAAACATATTTATATAATTTTCTGTTTTACACTTTTTACGCTTCTGTAATACACATGGGCATCAGAACCATTATATGAACCATGAATTTTGAGACAAATGATATTGGACCCACTCCCTTTTTCTCTAATTTAGGGCATATGTCTGTTCACTTGTCTGAGTGCCATCAGTCACATCCATTCTACTTAATGCCCTAATAAATTAAACTTCGTTCCGGATTTTAGCTACGGCCTGACTTCCACGCTGCTGCTTCCTCAAATTCATTCCACTTGGGTTTATTGAGTACATATAAATTAAACTCAATATTGTGTTTTCACCACTTTCCCCATTTGGCCTCCTGCAACACAACAAGGTAAGCAAGGCTTTTCGGCTATAGACGGTTTCATTGGACACATGTGCAGTGATGCGATACGCGTTGGGTCCGAACTTTACTTCCGGTTTCCGGTTTTTTAATGGTCTGACTAGTTGCTAAACTGAACTCTTGAACAAATACCTTGACGAAAATAACAAATGTTTTTACATGTTGTTTATTTTGCTTGTTTTATAAATAAACTACGTTTAAAGTACTTTGTTGTTATTTATTCGGTAACACTTTATTTTACGACCCGCAAAGTACCGCGTAATTAAACCGAATTTACAGCGTACCTATTTGTAACAACAGGGTAGGTAACCTGTAGGTATAAGGGAATAATATTTTAAGTTTGGGGTAATAAGGGGGTAAGAATATGAAGAATTATAAATTATTTATACTCTAAGTATTTTATAACAACAGGGTACCTATTGTTATATTACGTGGTATGTATGACTTAGTCAAGTCTATGGGGAAATTATGTTTTATTTATTTTTTTTCATATTGACTACTGAATGTTGTATACAGTCAATGTCTACGAGCCACATCGGCAAAAAAATATAACAGCATATCACTTTTATTTTAGTAGCCTATATTACTTGTTTTGTTATTTAATAACAAAAGTCAAGCTGATTTAATGTGGTTATCTTTTTTTTAAGGTAAGTACAATAAAAATAGCAACTTATTCCCTATTTACCAGGAAACTCCTACATTTGCGGACATATTTGAAGTGGTGCTTTGCAATTTATTTACTGTAAACACAAGTATTTTAGCCAAATATAATTTATGCAATGGCAAACCAGAATGAAACAACAGCAGATATCAGCTCGCGCTAAATCAAAAGATGACTACATGCGTACTGCGCAGGTGTAGAGCGCGCGGTCGTCTGCAGGAGGTTTGCTGGAACGCGATCCTGAGGTGAAATTTCTTTAAGAGGTTTTAAAAACGTTCTACACTGGAGTACAGCTGCGAGTGATGTTAGCAGGTTCCGCATGCTGGATAAGGTGACTGGTTTTGTTAATACATGACTCACGCATTTCAAACAATGTTTTTCAAGAAAGTTGCTACAGTAGCTAACGGTAGCAGGTTAGCTAGCACATAAGTAAGCCTAAAATTTATAAACGTAACTGGCTTAGAAAACTCTGTTTCTGTCAAGGCACAGTGAAGAAACATTTACTGAAGGCTTTCATTTATGTTTTTTATA
This sequence comes from Paramisgurnus dabryanus, assembly GCF_030506205.2. NCBI lineage: Eukaryota > Metazoa > Chordata > Actinopteri > Cypriniformes > Cobitidae > Paramisgurnus > Paramisgurnus dabryanus. The sequence goes on from NC_133353.1 coordinate 24,135,636, forward strand.
TGTAATGCAGAACAGCATTTGTGAGACGACATCAACTCATCATCCGAGTGGACAAGAACACCAACAGAGGAAGCCAAGCCGCAAAAACAATGAAAAATTGTCATGACTTTTTATTTTAAATAAAAGTTATGTGATAATAAACATTAAGTGTTGGCTTAATTATAGTGTTTTAAAGATGTTTTGAAATAAGTTGTTTTAAAATAAAAATAACAATATTCTGTATGTTTATGGTATTTACCCTATAACATTTATTAACAAGAGGTGAACAAAGCACCACTTCAATTTACAGCCCGCAAATATAAGAGTTACCTGGTACATACACAGAACAATCGGGGAATAAGCCCCACTTCAATTTACAGCCCGCAAATATAAGAGTTACCTGGTACATACACAGAACAATCGGGGAATAAGCCCCACTTCAATTTACAGCCCGCAAATATAAGAGTTACCTGGTAACTCCTGTATACATATACAGATCAAAGAGGTACAAGTTGCTATTATCTTTATTGTGTGTTATATTTTATTTGCCGACGTGGCTTGTAGACATCAACTGTAAGCTATACAAAACACTTCATCAGGTAAGTAGCAAATATGAAAAAAAAAACTATTACACATAGACCATATTACCCATAGACGTAAGTCATACATACCACGTAATATTACAATAGGTACCCTGTAGTTATGAAATACTTAGAGAATAATTTTCCATATATTCTTACCCCCTTATTACCCCAAACTTAAAATATTATTCCCTTATAACTACAAGTACGTACTGTAGAGGTACTCTGTTGTTACAAATAGTTACGCTGTAAATTCGGTTTAATTACGCGGTACTTTGCGGGTCGTAAAATAAAGTGTTACCATTTATTCTTAGTAGAGTTTAGTGGAAGTTACGTGTTGACCACGAAAGCCGCTTGTTTATGTTGTTATAGCAGAAACCGTCTATAAAAGCAATTGTTTAATCAAAAGGCACCAGAATACAAGAGAATGGCATCTACTCCAGTAAATGTTTTGGACCACCCACTTCTTCTTTTGCTTCTGACGCCCATTATTTTACACAATATACATTTACATTAATGCATTTGGCAGATGCTTTAAAAAAAATTTAATCCAAGGTATACATTTTATGTATGTTTCTTGGAATTGGACTCACAACCTTTTGCGCTGCTAATGCAATGCTCTATCACTAAGCTACAGAAACATACTGTATGAGGACCTCAGATATAAAAGCAACTAAATGCCACTTATGTCAAAAATGAGACAATTAGATTAACCGAATACACAGCATGTATTATGATTCATCAAATACCTTGCTTAAAATCTGCTTAATCCCCACCTAATGTCATGCAGAAATAAAGATTTGTTGTAGATTTTTCAGCAAAGTCCACCAAGTGCACGGAAGATTAATTAGATGAACGACAGTGTGCAAACTATCGTGTTACACATTCAAACTTGTGTCCCTTGTGAGTAGTAAAGGGCTCGTTATAGTTTTGCGTAGGTCCTACGATGTAGCCGCCGACGACTTAGGTTCTGTGTCGGTTTTCATTTATACTCCACGTCGAAGTGCAAACACACATGCAGACCGCTGGTAGGCAGTATCCATTCGTGTGATCACAGTAGCAGCACAACCATCAATGAAGAAGCAGCTTGGCAAATTAACCCACAAACGAAGAAGAAACAGCAACTTGTGTCTGATTTGAGAAGACCAGCAATGATAGAAGTAAATAAACAGTGACTTATGAGTTAAATCCTCAACTTGGCCCATCTTTGTTTTTACCGTCGCAAACGGAAATACCTATGACGCTGTTTTTTTACCTGACGGGAGGGGTTCTAGTGGACCAATCACAGCGCTTGTGGTCCAAGTAGAACTGACACCTAGTAAAAAATTTTGCGAGGTGCATGTCAGGCTACGCAGAGCTACGCACAGGCTACGGATAACCTACGGCATAGCTACGGCGTAGAGCTTACGCATACGCACGACTATAAATCAGGCTTTAGACCTGAATGTAACCCGAACGTGGCAGTCACATGGATCACACCGCCCCCTAATGTGTGGTGCAGTTTCTTTATTTTTACATTCTGACTTTAAAGGCGGCGTGCATGATTTTTGAAAAAAAAAAACACTTTGGAAATGGAGTCGGGGCAACTAACAAAACACACTTGTAGCGAATCAGCATTAAGGGGCGTGTCTAATAACCAACATTGTTGCCTGGGCTGCGTATGTGTGGGTCTATCAAAGGAAGGTTCAGATTCTATTGGGGTAGGGGCATGTTTGTTTAGGTGATTTCATATATTGGCTTTCAGAGATCATGTACCCGTCATTAATTATTGCAATGTTTCTTATACTTAGTGATTTTGATTTTTGCCAAAAAGCTTGCTTGAATTTAGATGGTTTTGCAGTGAAAGACTGCAAGATTTAAAAGATTTATTTGTTAAATACCAATGATATAACTAAAGTGATATTTCAATAAATACCCTTTCAATACCATTAAAGAGTAATTACTGAACCTAAACCTAATGCTGCGTTTACACCAACTGCGGTATAGGCGTGAAGCGCTAGTGATTTAAGTCAATGTGAAGATGCGTTGACGCGCGTCAGGAGGTCCCGTGGCACCTCAAAGGCGCGAATTGAGCGTTGTGCGCGGTTCGCGCGAAAGGTGCTTTTTGTACATTTTGCGGTTCACGCGAATTTGCGGCTGACCCCCGAATTTAAACATTTAAACTTAGGCAGAATTTCGCGCCACGTTAACCAATCAGGAGCCTGCTTGCTGCTGTGGTGGCAGCCCTGCCCGGAGTCACTCATTCAACCAACGCTTGATATTGTCCGTAAGCAGTCACCCGGAGCTATACGACACAAGCTCTTATTTCTATAGAGGAGACAGGAAAAAAAGGCCCGTGCTTGGAAGAGTGTCAGTGAGGGCAACCTGGTAAGTTGTAATACACACTTCACTTTTGAGTCACGTGACGTTTATTGAATTCAATTAAATTCAATTAAATTTTATTTATATAGCGCTTTTCACAAAAGTCAATTGTTTCAAAGCAGCTTTACATAAATAGAAGCAGTGAAAAACACAGAAAAACGACAGATAGCATAACAAAATACATGATAGCATAAGCAATTAAATTTGCTGCGGTTATGACTCAATATTATAAGTGAACGTATTACTAAAGTAACGTCTAGAGGAGGAGGCTAAGTAAAGCCCAAAAAGGCTGCCTCCCCGGGTTGAAAAACCCCCTAGGAGAAAAAAACCCCGGGTTTTTTTCCGAGGAAAAATAAGTCCTAGGAGGGAAAAACCCTTGGGAGAACGGATAAGGAGATTTAGCGGAGTTTAAGCGGGTTCTGCCGGTGATCGTTGGTCAGGCATCAGCTGGGCATCACGTTGAAGGACGGCCAGTAGATCAGAGGTGTGCCGACTTTCACATCTACCGGGACTGGGTCTGTTTGTCTTGTTGTCCTCGGGTCGAGGACGAGACAGGGAGAGAAAAACAAAATCGTATTAGCGTAGCGGCCGTTCATATGTATTGAAGTGTCACACAGTGATGTGGTTTAACTCAGCTTAGTTTCAGACAGACTAACTATTGCGGCATAATTATATTATCTAGTTGAGGATTTAGCAAATTGGGGGCCCAATGCGAGGGTATATATGGTAAATAAGGGTCACCTTCCGATCTTTAAGAGAAAATGAAACCTGACGACCCGTTTGACTAAGGCCTAAAGCCCCACTGTCATCGTTAATGCAGGTTCAGTGGCAAACGGGTCTATATTGTATACCATTTACAGGACCACGAGAAAACGCCAAAACATCGCAACCCGACCATATGTGCTAACCCGTTTGACTAAGGCCGGAAGCCCCACTGTCGTCGTTAATGCAGGTTCAGTGGCAAACGGGTATGTATGGCATACTATTCACAAGACACACGAAAGCGCGAAAAACGCAACCCGACCCTACATACTAACCCGTTGGACTAAGGCTGGAGGCCCCACTGTCGTCATTAATGCAGGTTCAGTGGCAAACGGGTCTGTATGGCATACTATTCACAAGACTTACGATAGCGCCAAAAACGCAACCCGACCGTACGTGCCAACCCGTTTGACTAAGGCTGGAGGCCCCACTGTCGTCGTTAATGCAGGTTCAGTGGCAAACGGGTCGGTATGGCATACTATTCACAAGACACACGAAAGCACCAAAATCGCAACCCAACCATACGTGCCAAACCGTTTGACTAAGGCCGGAAGCCCCACTGTCGTCGTTAATGCAGGTTCAGTGGCAAACGGTGGCAAACTATTTAATGCAATTTATTTTAAGTGTTCATGCAGAAAAGGTTTTTATTTATTTATTTGGTTGGTCTGTGTTATGACCGTGAGTGCTTTGTTCCGTAAAAATAACTATTACGAGTTAAGTACCTTTACTAGACAAATTATGCAAATGCTTTGTTGAAGAGAAAAGTTTTAAGTCTAGATTTAAAATGATCGACTGTGTCTGATTCTCGGACATCGGTTGGTAAATCATTCCAGAGCTTAGGGGCTAAGTAGGAAAAGGATCTTCCACTTTTAGACACTTTTGATAGTCTAGGGATAATCAATAGGCCAGAATTTTGCGACCGTAGTGTGCGTGATGGATTGTATTCTCATAGTAATTCTCTAAGATATGAGGGTGCTAAGCCATTTAAAGCTTTGTAGGTGATTAGTGATATTTTAAATTGTATGCGATATGTAACTGGTAGTCAGTGTAAAGATGCCAGAATTGGGCTTATGTGGTCATACTTCTTAGATCGAGTAAGTACCCTTGCAGAAGCGTTTTGAACTAGCTGAAGCTTGTTTACCTGATTTGCATGGCATCCCCTGAGTAACGAGTTACAATAGTCTATTCTAGAGGTCATAAAAGCATGAATAAGCTTCTCTGCGTCAGATGTAGACAGTATATGGCGTATTTTTGAGATATTTCTAAGATGGAAGAATCCTGTGCGGCAGATGTGGCGATATGACTATCAAAGGATAAGTTGCTGTCGAACATCACACCTAAGTTCCTAACCGTGGAAGATGGCACCACAGTACAGCCATCTATGTGCAATTTGTAATCTGACATATTATGTTTGTAGCGATTTGGTTCAATAATAAGTATCTCTATCTTATTGGAGTTGAGCTTAAGAAAGTTATGTGCCATCCAGTCACTAACATCGCTAATGCAGTCTTTTAGCTTAGAAAACGTGTGTTTCGCTGGGATGCGAGGAGATGTAAAGCTGGGTATCATCCGCATAGCAGTGAAAACTTATGTTATGTTTCCTGATAATGTCTCCTAGGGGTAACATGTATAACGAGAACAGGATAGGACCTAAAACTGATCCCTGCGGTACACCGTATTTAACCAGGGAGTGATATGACTCTTCCTCATTTACATAAACAAAGTGATAGCAATTGGTTAGATATGACCTAAACCAGGCTAGCGCCTGACCACTGATACCAACATAGTTTTCTAGTCTTGAGTAAGATTGTGTGATCTATTGTGTCAAAGGCTTGACCATCGTCGTGTATTTTCACCCTATAGTAAGGTTACCAAATACAAACTGGTAACTCTCGATAAATGCACAATCAACATCAGTCATCTTGCAAACAGACAGCCGCATAGCACTTGCCCCTCCCACAAGAAGCAGAGTTTGTCTCTGACGCACGTCAAATGCTTGCTTTTTCCGCACGTCTACTCCGCTCTACACGCGTGAATGCATCCAAATTGTTCAAGCGGCAAACCACGCGCGGTAGACGTGATTTTGACGCCTGAAACACGGTTGGTGTTAACTCAGCATTAGACCTTGAAAAGAAATGCTAAATTACGCACTTAGAGGGTTTTGCATCTGAAATTATACGGTACACTATGTGGTTGGTGTGTGTATGGGTGTTGTGGGGAATGATTCCTTTTGCTTATAACTTGCAGGTTAGTTACATTTTGACCTTTAGCTGATACGTAAAGGCAGACTTATTTGCAAGGGGAGCAGGGGAAAGACCACCTTTATTAATGTCCATATAATAATATCTCAAAGTGAAATGAGAAAGCCTCAGTTGCTTGTGTCCAGTTTATGGTATCATAACGGTGCAGAGTGTTTGATGCTCAAAACATTTCAATTAGGCTCACCACTGTGCTAAAAGAGAGATAGTGACAGTCAGCCTGAAATTACTTTTCTATCTTCATGTATGATTGTTTTAAAGGGGACAGAGAATGAAAAACCATTTTTACCTTGTCTTTGTTGAATAATGGTAGTCTACCCGCATTCACGAACATATAAAAAGTGCTAGACATTCTAAACATCTCAGTCTCATAGAAATTTCTCTTTTAGAAATGTCAGCCAGAAAACGGCCCAATCTGAAAAACTGATGTTTATGACATCACATGCATCTAACTGCCCCTCCACTTTAAAATAATTGGCTACATTTTTTGAGTGGCAGCAAAGTCAGCCAATCAGTAATGAGATTGCAAGTTAAGCCAGTAGGGGGAGCCAAATAGGTGCAAAACCGCTTGTTTAAAATCCCTCACCCTAATAGAGCTATCTGAGAGAGGTTTTTAGGAAGCTTCTAAGGCATTACAGACCCAAACAAATTTTTTTTTTCTACATATCACATCACAGAACAAGGATAAATACCCCGTTCAATCATTCTATGTCACCTTTAATTCTGAGGACTCGTTGCTTTTCCTGGCTTTTTATTTTTATATTTTAATTAGTCGATTTTTGTAACCGATGGTTATAGATCAAACAGTGACCCACCCAACCGTTGGATTAAATTAATGTAAAAGTTCATATAGGATTGAGGTATGGGTTGAAACAAACCAGCATATAATTTATAACACAATGATTGGGTTTGTCCCTTTTAAGCCAACCATGGGTTTAAAATAACCCAGCATTTTGGAGACCTTTACAAAAATACAGGCAATAGGAGGTTTTATTATTAAATATTAAAACATCTACAGCTCAACTTTGAAAGAACACATTTTCCAAATATTCAGCAGCTAGATTTTTGCATCAAAATAACTTTTATTATGCAATTGCAAAGTCTCTGCTTATAGTGAACAGGCAAGAATAAAATGAATCATAATCCTGTAAAATGATGGTGTATGAATGAGTCAATCATTATCAGTTTTCTAGTCTATTGCTATGTATTGCTATGAGTGTATCTAATAACATTTGCAGCTTACCTAGGATGGATTGCATTATAAATGTATAGATCTTTAAATTAGTCTGTCCAAATCATGACATTTACAGAACACTATAAGAAAAGAGCAGCATTTCCCTATCTCTGTTAGATTTTCTCTTTTCAATTTGACAACATATGAGTGGGCATCCACAGGGGGCCCGAGGTGTTTGATGAAGTGAAGGGAGATATCCTAGGGGTGTATGGGGCCAATGAAATGCCATGTAAGACCTTCTAACTCGGCTGCCTTTTCCAGCGTTATGGCGTATCAACTCCCCATGCTGAGAGACTGAACCTTCTGCTCTCTCCCAGCTAATGGACACCAAAATAAACTATGCATCATTAATCAGTTGTCTGTGACATTACACCTGCTGTGCTGTTGGAAAGGCACGACTTCATGTGTAGCCTTTTATCTTTTAGACTGAACTGCATTCTATTCTGCATAAAACTGCCATTTTTTGTGATGTACACAACATCTTTTATAACACCTTTTACCGCTTTTAGCAGACACGTTTTTTGCTGAAGTAAACTTTTATATTGTGTTTATGAGACTTCTGAAATTGATAACTGTTTAATTAAAAAAGTAATACTGAGCTATTGTTGCTTGGTTTATATAGCAATCTACCTGTGGCTCAAAAGCCTCATATATTCCTTTAGTAATAGTGTGCTGCTGACCTTTGCAAAAAAAAAAAAAAAATTAAGTTTTATTATTATTGATTTACAGACAAATTGTTTATATTTTGTGTTTATAAGCTTGTGTTGTCCCTTTAAGAATATAAAATAATTGCAAGCCACATAATGACATCATTATGGTGCTCAGTTGCCAATCAAAATTTGCTTATAGAGTCACATGCTCTGAAATGTAGGTACTTCATCTCATTCTCATTCAGTACGTACTGTCACAGTATGCATTTTCGGACATGGCCTGCAGCCCAATTCGCCTAGTACAGAGGTGCCCAAACTAGGGCCCGCAATTACCTTTAATTTGGCCCGTCATGCCACATGAGATAAGCAATAAGGATAAACGTCATTGAACTATTAATCTGCGCTACCATTAAAACGTGTTGTTAGTGTGGCTGGAAACATTATAACCCCAAAAAGGTTCCTCACTTGTTGTTTCACAGATGGAAGTGCTACAATAAACACACACATAGGCGCTGATCCCCTGGGTGCTCTGGGGCTCGGCTCGAGCATGCACCGAAAATGGCCAAGCACATATGCTCAGTTGCTTCACATTTACTTCACATTTCACATCTAAAACCACCTGGAAACGTGACCGCGCCACCTTCCTTTTCTTCAAAGCGTTTGGGCTCTCCAGAGTGTCTGGTATTGCTACGTGACCTAAGCATTGCTTGACATTGTGACAAGCACCCACATGAACATGCACGTTTGTATCTGATCCTCGTTTACAATTTTATATTTAAAAATATATGTATGCATTATATTTAAGACCCATATGCATCAATGTGCACGCGCACATACGCACATGCACACTTGCACATACCCCCAAAACACACATTATATAACCATCCCACCTTTACGGTGAATTATTGCCACCATCGTCACAGCCCTAATTGACTAATTAATTAATTAATTAAATATTTCCTAAAAATTTTTTTTTTTTATTGAACGTTACAATTTCATTTAAGATTAAATATAAGGAATTAAAGTGAATAAAAGGAAATTTTAAAATGATATGCAAAATTATTATTATTATTTTTTATAACAGTTCCCTTTGAAAATAAAACTGCATTAGTTATGCATAAATAGAGTAATGTATTTATTTTTTAAATATATTAGAAAATTATTAATTAGAAGAATCAGGGCAACTTTAATTTTAATATAACACAGCAACATTTACTTTCGGCCCACGGCCCTCAGTAAGGTTGATTGTTGGCCCTTGGTTGGAAAAAGTTTGGGCACCCCGGGTATAGTACTAGTACTTGCACCCTCTTTTGTTATGCACTAATATGTATATACTTTATAGCAAAAACAATACATGCTTTTAGGGCATAGTACAAGTGAATTGGGACAAAGCAAAAGTTTGTAAAAGCTTAACTGGCAGAGGATTGTGCTTCCAACACTGTCAGAAAACTATCCAAAAGCTATCACTTGGGCAGTACCTTAGGGTTTCGATATTTATACATTTGGTAACAATATCTAACTTTGAGATACTAATATGCATCTTTGAGGTGCTAATAAGCTCTCTTTGGTCCAAATAGTACTGCCCTGATGATAGCATATTTTGCCAATTTTCTGACAGTGAATGCAAATGTCACATTTTGCATTCCCAGTGAACATACACACTGATAAAAAAGAAAAATCACTTTAGATAAAAGCGTCTGCCAAATGTGATAAATGTTTATGATGAAACTTTACTATTTTCCTAAACCTGCTAAATGAGGAGTATTTTCTGGAAAGCATTTTTTGACTTAGGGGAGAGCAGGGCACAACCTTTTTGGTTTTGGTTCAATCATTAAAAAATATTTGAGTTTGATTAATTATATTTTTAAACAAGCAACACACACATCTATGCTACAAATGAACAATTGAAGTTTGTTTCTATTACTTACCATTCTTGGACAATTACACCAAACGTGCCAGAAGTGCAAACGTTACAACTTACCCCATAGGTGGGGTTAATTGTAACAGGCAGGGGGTTAGTTGTAACACTTGCTAAATATTAAGTTTACATGCAAATATTTCAATACTATTTTGTCTATATACTTGAAGTAGATATTGTTTATATATCTGTCTATAATAGACGGGTATCTACACTATTCATACCTCATTCATACCAAATTTACTTACATGCCACCAAAACACTCTTTCATCAATAACTCGATGGAAAAACATTATACCTTTCCATGAATTTGTTGAATACCATCTTTTGGCAGGGTGAAAACATTATGGGATAAACAAATCACTCATACCTGTGCAACAATGTAAACGGTCCATGTTACAACTAACCCCGCGTTAGTTTTTGCCCCACGCACCCCTACTGTATATTTATTAACTTACACAGAATCGGTACAGAGTAAACTGAAGTCCACATTTACAATTCAATCTCATTAACATAAATTCCAGTTATAGGTCCTGACACATTTTTAAATTAACATCCTCATAACACAGTAAATAGAGTTTCCCACTAGTATCATTTCTCGTGAAAATATCAGTACCAAAAAGTAAGGAACCTTTCACAGTGTTCAGAAACAGACTTCAAGTCATAAGTCTTCACACTTTGAATTACAACTGACACGCTAAAAGTCATGCCCCCCATTTCTTAATAAATTATTACTTGTAGACATACTTCATCATGTACAGAGATTTGATGTTGGAAGGGGGCAGTTTTAAAATGTGGCTTTAGCAAACATAGGGCACTTTGTCAGCTTGGCTCTTGAACCGGCTATGGATGAGTGCATTTCGACATCTATTACACATTTCAGTGGTGCCATTTCAGATATTAAAGATGTTATGCGTCAGCCCTAAGGTTCCATTTTCATTTTGTTGAACATTATGAGTAAAACTGTGGTAAAAGATACATACTGAAGAAAATTTGTCTTCGTTGCTGGGTAAATGTCGTGTAGGAGGAGGTGGCATTTTCTTGCTCTTTGCTGGTTCTTCAAGCTTTCGCATAAATATAATGTAGAGTACTTTGCAGGAACATTGTTTGATTTGTTTTGTTGTGGGGCTTGATTCATCATTATAACTTCCACATTGATTGTTAAGTTACCTGTTCGCCTGAGAGAAATAAAGAAAGCTGTTGATTTCGCTCCTGCCACCCCATTGAAAGATGAAGGCCACAGCTCCTTTGAGAGAACAGCCCCGTCTGATAGATAAATGTGGCCTTCCTTTCTGCCCAGAAGACTTGAATTGTGAGCCTATGGTCAGCATTACACAATTTTGTGCTGTGTAATATTATGAATCATCAAAACAGCTAAACTCAGTGGATAGCTTGCAGGTGTGGTTATAACAAGCGATTCAACGGTTTGTTTCAAACAGGAAATCAGAAGAATTATCCTGCAATAGCTGCACTTCTCCTCCGGAAGTTAGTTGTAATGGAAATGACTGAACAGAACTACGTTGCATTACTGCAAACGCCATTGTGTGCGGATTGAATCCCGAAAACCTTGCGATTTATTTATTTAATTATTTTCGGCCATTTATTTTCCGTTTGATCTCCATTATGACGGACAGTTGTTTCCATTGGCTGTGGCAGAGCAATCATGGAGCGGAAATGGAGAGTTGTCATGTGTTTATTGGAATGTCGGGCGATGTAAAGTGACCTTGTCAGCTTCCGTGCTCAGAACAAAGGGAGCAAAGTCGAATTGCCGACCGGGGAACCTGCAGTGTAGCCAACACACTGCACCCAGACAGATGCAGGAGATGCGCTGTGTTCTGGATCTGACATCCACACCGATATTCAGATAGTGGTTTCGAGGAGCTGTTGTAATAAAAATCGGATGATTTTTCTGCTGAATGTTAAGTTTTGGTGTGCTGGCTTTTTAGGCTTAAAGGGATACTTCAGCCAAATATTAAAATTACCCCACGATTTACTCACCCTCAAGCAATCCGAGATACCTATGTCCATCATCTTTCAGACAAGCACATTTGGAGTTATTTTAGTAAATGTCCTTGCTCTTCCAAGTTTTATAATGGTTGAAAACGGGGATCAGGAAATAATATTCTGACTTTAAATCCCCAAAAAGTGCATTCATCCTTCACAGAGGTAATCTCACGTAAATCACAAGAGAGTTTTAGCATAGTGATCGCTCATTGCCATGGGTACGTTGCACAGTGACTATTATGAATCGTTGTTAGTCCAAGATGCCGTTGTTAATGGAAGCTAGTTATTATAGTATATTAAGTATAAAAAATTGATATTTTTCTAACCATATCGCATGGATCACCTCGAAAAGACCTTTATTAACCCCTTGGAGCTCTGTGGACTACTTCTATGAAGGATGGATGCACTTTTTAATTTTTTGGTTTTTATTCTTATTTAAGCTGTTCCCTGTCTTCTACCATTATAACGTTTGGAAAACCAAAGACATTTACTAGGGGTGCGACGGTTCACAAAACTCACGGTTCGATCACATTATGGTTTTTTGAAGCACGGATTGGATCATTTTTCGGATCAGCAAAAAAAGATGGGAAAAATCTAATAACAAATCAAGAAATTACACACTAGGTAATGTCTAAAATTATCATTAGATACAGAAATCGAATCGACTGAATAATAACACTGTTTTTATTGTATTAATTAAATGTAATTATTATTATTTTAGAGCTTCAGAACTGATTTGCTCTTTGTCTTGGGTTGTTTGATTAACATTAATGACACAGACATAAGTAGATTAAATGAGGTTCCTGTCTCTTTAAGACCAAATAGGAACATACTGGGTTCTGCTTCTAATCTATACACACACTTTAGACATAAACAAATGTTTTTATTAAAAAAAGAATACTGTGGAGATCAATTTGTTTGTATGTCAAGAACAGTTCGCTTTATGTTCGCTTGCTTTTTGAAACACGTCTCTCCGTGTGTGCAATATTGAGTGCCCTTACGCACATACACACAGACAGAGGGCGAATTACAAACGGCGCAGCATACAGTCATTCCACATAAAAACGTTCCATTGTTTTTCATTGCTCTATTAGCCAAATATATTTTAATACACTTGACTAAAAGCTTACTAAAGTTTACACATTGAGGGCCCTATTTTAACGATCTAAGCGCATTGTCTAAAGCGCACAGCGCAACGTCTAAATGGGCGTGTCCGAATCCACTTTTGCTAATTTAACGACGGGAAAAATGGTTTGTGCGCCGAGCGCATGGTCGAAAAGGGTAGGTCCTGTTGTAATGGGAGTATTTTGGGCGTAACGTGCAGTAAACCAATGAGAGTCACAGCTCTCATCCCCTTTAAAAGCCAGTTGCGCTGGCGCTATGTCTAATCCCTATTTAGATGACGGACTTTGTAAACTGAAAAACTAAGCGGAGGAAGAAGATCCCCAGTTTAAGATTAATGTTAAATAATTGTGTTGTTTTTCACTTGTATTGAAATTGTTATTTTTTTATTAAAACCTTTAAAACCCGTTTTCTTTTAGTCATGGAAGTAAAAAAGCAGGCTTTTAATTGCTTTAAATGTATGGCTATCCAATATCATCAAAACATAATTTACAAGTATGTAAGATAAAGTTTGTACTCTAAAAATACTTTATTTGTAACAAACAGGAGATAAAGAATTTACAAACGGCTCTCCTCACATTTCAGCACTTTGGACAGCGGTTTTTTAGCAAAGAGTTTTTTTAAGCGTTACTTAAAAATGTTTCTCATCTCACCATATCCGCAGGTACAGAGTCATCATATACAATAAATCTGTGAGGTAGCATTAAAAAAACATTTAAAAACAGATGCATTTGTTCAAAGCAAAGCATTTATTTACTTACCAGGCTGCAGGTGAAGCAGCTCTTTGCGCCTTCTAACGTCTCATAATTACTCCTCATTTATGTCCAAGAGACTCAATAATAATCTTTTACATTCAATCCTTTAATCGTTCATATTTAAAAGCATTTTTGTGCTGCTGCGCATTCATGTACTTTGTGATAAGCAAACCCGCGTTGTCCTCCCGTTTATAGGCGCATACTAATGCGCTCTTTAAATAACATAAAACACATTGCGCCATTGACTTTAGACTTTAGACCAGGTTTTTGTTGGTCAATGGCGTAGTCTATTTTAGTTGCCTCAAAATAGCAACGCGCCAACAATGCGCCTGAACACACCTCGTTTTCAGACCAGAACGCCCATGGGCGCAAAAGGCGGCGCAAATGCATTTGATATTTAAACAACGCGGCGCTAAACGTGAAAATTAGGGTGGAAACTAGCGAAAGACACTTGCGTCGCGCATTGCGCTGCATTGCGCCGGGTGTAAGATAGAGCCCCAAGAGTTCTGAATCTGATGATCTTTTTGAAGGATGATCACGTCTGACTGCAGCTGGACCGCACACATTCAACCAGACGTGCGTTTGTGGATCCTAAGGAATAAATGAGGCTAGGCTAAATGCTAACATATTAACCACGTGCAGAACGAAGATAAATTGCACGCATTGAATAAAGATAGGTATGTATTAATTTGTCTAAGTTGAGGTAAGAACATAGTAAAATATTGAAAAACGGTAGTGTTTTCCTTCACTCACTTGGACAAACAATCAACATTTGGTGATAGGCGCTATGGCAGCTGTAACAGTAGGAGAAATTTCACAGGAGGCAATTGATGATTTTTGGAGACAGAAAGACAATATATATCATCTCGAAGTCACCAAAAGGGCCTTAAATATGCATTGGAGGGTTATATTAATAATTTTATTGTTGCAAAGGTCGATGAAAAGCTTCAGCTCCAGGCAAAATTTACAGGTCACAGTGTAAACGTGATAAACCGCATCTCATTGCCATCATGATCAAATTAAATATGTACAGGTCTAGGTTGCATACGTTAAATGTTAAAGATAATGTTCAAATACGTTGTTGATTTAGCTTAGAACAGATGTAGAAATTCTTGTTTAATTTATCCACGTTTAGTTGGTGTTGTCGTCTACCGCATAACTTAATCCAGAGAAGACACTTAGCGTTATCTTGGTTGAAATGTGTCGGAGTTGCATGTACCCCATGCACACCTTTTGACCATTTTAAACTTTAAATGACAAGAAAAAACATATAAAAAAGGAATGAAAACTGCAATGCATTTCAATGGACATGTAAGCAGAGAGTGTATTGGGTTAGCTATCCGCACTGTGATTGGCTCATCGCGTTAGGGGGCGTGGCTTAAGATCAATTGCTTCACAGTCTGTTTCAATCAGGATAAAATGTCTGACACTGTAAATGACTAAAAGTGAATATATTATAAATTTTGTTTCCATTTACTGTTTTCTCTTTAGTATTATTTAGCCCAAATCATCCATTTAAAACTATTTTTTTAATATAAAAAATACATAGTTTATGTTGACACAACTAAATCTTTCTACACATAAGCAATATCAAAGTGTGAAAATCATAAAAACATTCAGTCAAGTGACCCCAAACGAATGGTAGTGTAAATAACACCAAATAGTGTGTAAATCATCATATTAACCCGATCTATACGTTTTAACCTTGTTGTGACTTCATTTTAATAAATACAATATTACAGCATTGGTTCTTGTATCATAGTCATACAGTACGTGTAATGTAAATGGTGTTTCATATAAATGTAATCCATAAACTGATTAAATACCCAGACTAAGATAAAAGACCACCACTCACCATTATATTCAGGTCATGAAATTACAGGCCACCTGTCATCTATTTTGTATGGCACCAAGCCAGGTGATCCAGAACAATTAATTTCTGTTATAATTTTTAGACAGGGTACTTCTGATTACCCTTTACAAAAGCGATTTAATGATTTAGTTTTTCTCGCCAGGAGATCTGGTTGCCGTGTCAACCATCAGTCATTTTCCATCGGAAATAACAGTATACTCCATGATCTGTAACATCTAAATCATGTAGCGCTTTGTTCTATACTGAATATTAAATCAATGTGCTTTAATGGCACAGAACTGCTGGAGAAATAGCTCCGGGCATGTCACCTGGACCTAAACTTCAGCACCCCCAAGATTATGAAGTGAAATAACTGTTATTGACTCAAGAAAAAAAAAACGAGACTGAACCTTTAACACAGATGACTCGCCTCCTTTCTACCAGCAGACCTGCATTTTAGCTGCCAATTCATAAGATGCAGGAGGCCACTGTGCCGACGGCGACGTTACGTTTTTTAATTTAGCAAATGTGTTTAAGGATGCTTATCACATATAAATGAGAATATTATAAGTGAAATGTATTAATTCAAAAGAGAATACAAAGAGCAATGTTAACATGAAAACAGAATTCACTGCTTGTTCACGACATTTTATGTCTGTAATGTGATGGATTATAAAAGGGTGTTAAACAAGATGGTACTTTTAATTGCATGGTGTTACAAACATAAATAATGTGTGGTCAAGTTTCTTCATTCATATGCAATGTTTCTAGTTACATCTATAGTGATTTTGCTGGTTTGTAATGAAATGAGTACATTCTAGAATTGGTGCCCAAGGTTCTCTCGGGATTTAAAGAAAGACACGTACTGCCACTCCAAAGGTGAACTCTAAAGCGCAAAGCAAGTTCAGAGTGTTCAGCTCTGCTGTAACCATTACTGCGGATTGGAGACTTATCTAAGCAGGAGCCGTGATAAGGTGATGCTGAGGCGGAAATAGGCAAAAACAGATCTCCTGGAGGCGATGGAATTGAAGGGGGGCATTTCAGATTTACAGATACATAACCAAGTGGAATTGAACTAGAAACCAGGAATATAGGAAATGGATGAGAATGCCAGTGCTGACAAGCAGTACAGATGGAGACTGCAGCTCTGCTGATGGCAACCGCCGGCACCAGAACAGGTAGTGGCAGGAAAAGATATTATTAGGAGAATGAAACGACATGGGCTGATTAAACAAGCAGCGCGGATGTCAGTGTAAATACGAAAATGTTTAGTATGTTGTATATCTTGTAGTAATCATTTCGACAAGCTAAAAAAATTTCGAACAACAGAAATATGAGTAAATATCTGTAATGCTTGGCCTATTAAATTTCACTATGACAATGATAGGATGCACTGTGTTGCAATGCGATTTAGGAGTGGGTATTAGCAGGACTTACTTGACTATATAATATTGTATTGATATCTGCACTGAAATAAAATTAGGTTGCCTTTCTGCCTTAAGCATGATGAACTCTGTCAAAATGATTGATCAGATTGTGTCAACCACAATACAATTGCATTGAAATCAGAGAATAGCTCTCAGTTTCTGTGACAGCATCACTTCAGTTGTTTTGACAATTGTCACATTGTAAATGTCATCCAATATTTAAGTTTAGATGTCAAATAATATCTCAAAATTATCATCACATGAATCCTTATTGAAAAAGGAAAATTATATTTAGTCTGTTTTAGAGTTGTTTAGTGTCATTGTGTCCTCTTAACATTAGACATATAAGCCACAATGATGGCAACACTCAACAAATCAAGCAAGAAAATGTTTACCATACTGTATGACACACAGCTTGTTAAAACAGCTTATACACAAACACTTCAAAAATCAGGAAAAAGTAAATATGTGAACTGTATGTTAATGTAATTTGCATTTAATTTAAATAATATGGCTGGAGTAGCTCTGCACCTGACGCAATGCGACACATACAGAGCCTTAACTGCTTTTGTATATACAGTTTATAATTTTTTTTTACATATATACAGTTTATAATTAGTTCTTGCTATAGAGTTAGTGCTAAGTTTAGGCTCTCCGGATAAAGTTGAACTGCATTTTCAAACATTTGTACAACAGCTCTGACTGGGGGACTTCCAATGGATTTGGATGTTCCATATCTATTTTCAACCAGCTGAGAAGCTGAAAATGTAACAGTATGTGTTTCCTTTTGAGTGAACTCTACGCTGTGTCATGTAATGACACTTTGGGGAACGCCATCAGTGTTCGTGCATCTGAATAATTTGTAAAACTACTTCATCTTATAGGCAACAGGAGATGACTTTACGAGTGCGATAAATATCGGAAGGCATAAAAGCTAACCGATCAGCCCCTGTTCTTCAGCAAGTGCTCTGTGTTAAAAAGTGTCTGTCCCTATGCAAAATATTAGGGATTCAATGATAAATCAACTGATGCTTGCTATGCTTCTCAATGAATTATGGTGAATTGCCGCTACATTCAAAAGCCAGAGGGCGCTCTCGTGCAGAAACTTTACGCCCCAGAAGTAATTAATAAGTCGTGTTATAGTAACGAAAATTTTGATAAATTTATTTGTGTTTGATGACACGAATTTAAGCTGTTTTTCATGTCTCTGGAAACTAATGTCTTTTTCGTCCTTCCCAGCACGAATTTCTATCAATGACTTTCTTTATCGTGTCATTTTATATGTTGTTTTCACATCGTTCTTTTCTATTTTTAAATCATTGTCGCTTGGGGTTAGATTCGGGGTTTGCGTTAGGATGTAATTTTATGTATTGGTTTCTACATGTTTTTCGTTCGCTTTTAAAACTATTCTCGCCTGGGGTTGGCGTTAGAGTTGGGGTTTGGGTTAGGAAGTCACAGAAAGTGATTCTAACCCAAACCCCAAGTGACAATGGTCAAAAAATAGAAAACAAAGATGAGAAAACAAAATATAAAATGACACGATAAAGAAAGTCGTGCCACAGACACGTACAGCCATTGATAGAAATTCGTGCTGGGAAGGACGAAAAATACATTAATCTCCAGAGACACGAAAAACAGCGGAAATTCGTGTCATCAAACACGAATAAATTAATCAAAATTTTCGTTACTATAACATGACTTGCCTTAAGACTGGGTTGGGAGGTCAGGTGACCAACAGGAAGATCGCACACATTTCAATTCTCACAGGTGCGTTCTGTGTTCTCGTGACCTTCTAAGTTCGTCCTCAAGGTCGCCTGGCAAGACCGATCTCCTCGAGAACGCAAGTCCTTGGCAGAACTGGTCTTTTCAAGTCACTTCCTTCAGAGGCTAGGCGAGGCTCCTCTTTAGCATTCGGAGAACATGTAAATGGAACAGGCTAGCAAGTACACATCATTGCGTCATTACGTTAGTAAAAAGGTCTGCTTTCTGTGCGCATAGGTTTGTGGGTGATTTGAGAGCGCAAAGAGCATGAAGGATACACATATGCATCCTTTCCTGTATATGGAATACTTTTCAAACAAATGACTCAGTTCTTTGCTGAAATTCCGAGGATCCTCGACATTGGAACAGTCTTTCAACAGATTCCCTGCCCTACACTGTGTCGAGACTCGAACCGTGAAACGGTTTTGTTTTGCCAAGTGTAAATAGTGAGGACTAATCTCCCGGGAGGGATTTGGAAGCCCGTTGCACCTCACTGCTGTTTCTTCTGCACGACCGGGAACCCTATGCAACGTTCTAGTTCTGAGGAAATAGATGTTGTTAGCACAGCTTTTCTCTCCCGATCGGTTGCCTGTGCATCATTGCTTGACGAATCCGACACTAAACACGTGTCTTGTGCATTCGCTGAGGTGGTGCTCTCAGAAAAAAAGGTAAAGGTTGTACCTTTTGTCATTGGGATGGTCCTAATATATACTATTTAGGTACACATATGTATCTTTGAGGAACCATTATGTACCTTTGAGGTACCATTGTGTACCTCTATGGCAGGGGTTCCCAAACTTTTTTCCTGCGCACCCCCTTCTATATCCCAACCGGGTTGGTGCACCCCCAATCCCCACTTAAAAAAAAAATACCGCTAAAAAGATTTATTTTTAAAGACTCATGTTTAATCATGCGCAAATAACCAGGGGCCGGTTGCAACAGCCAGACGTTAAGAAGTTGGGTGTAAGTCCTACGTTGAGCTTAGCTACGTCTGACATTGTGAAAAATATTTATGCGTGTTGCACCATCTAAAACTACGACCAGACGCAGCTACGCTCAGCTTAGATGATGCGCGCCCCCATGTATGTGTTTAACCACTGTGATATTTAGATGCCATTCGAGTTTACTACTGTATGGTAAAAACGTAAACTTACTGCCGTCAGCTAATAGATGATATATGAGAGTTTCCTCATGTTTACCAGTGCGCTCTCCTTCTAGATGCATGCGTAACGTGCAGACCCATCATTCACGAAAGCCTTTACTGTTCGCACAAAAGGTATATAATAGTTTGCAGATTCATTATAACAGCTCAACTTTTAAACAAAATTAAATTAAAGCTTTTAATAAGTTCTCTACAGTGTCTTTGTAAGTATTTATGTATTTTATTATATAATTCATTGGCGGTCTCTTTACCATGCATGACAACACATTGCTCGCGTATCCTGTGCATTAGACGTGCCCATGTCTAATATTTCTATTTTTGCCATAAAAAAGTCTCTCTCTCTTGGTCCCTCTCCTCCTTCGTGACTGACAACTTTATCATAAGACGTCCCACACTTGACAGTTTCCCTGATTTCAGCCAGTTAAGCATATTTATAATATATATGGAATGAATGAAACAAGTTGGCACGCATATAGCGGCTGCAGTGCATAACAGAAGAGCAGTGCGTAGAAAAAGACAGCAGCTGTCTTCTACGTTTCTATCAAAAACTAATTATTACAAAGGAAATGTTTATTGTTCATTTTTTTTTTTATTGTATGGAAAAATCCCACTTAAAGAAACAGACCACCATTACATTTTTCCTCTCGCGCACCCCCAGGGGGTGCGCGCACCACACTTTGGGAATCCCTGCTCTATGGTACCGCCATGTACCTTAAGGCCAGATATACTTTTTTTCTCTTGTCCAGCTTGCGCGCACATGTCCACGCAGCTTTCCAAGTATACTCATTGCGGCTACGTACGGATGGCCGCGTTCGACACATACGCAATTAAATTGATTTCTTATTCAAATTATTACTCTACCAGGCCGTCAGGGCAGCCCTGACTCGCGACATTTACAGTACATTAAAAACGTGAGGATAGATGAAGAAAAATTGCGGATCCACCACTGCAAACACAGTTTAGAACAAACAACAAGAAAACAAAGAACATGAATCAAATGCTCCACAACTTTTTTGTTGTTGGAAGAAGTGGAAAAAAAAGAAAAGACCTTTGTAGTGGAGTGTCCTGTCTCAAAATTTTCACGTACATGCGCTGTCGTACGAACCACCGTGGACCCTCCTGATGACGAAAATTACGTCATGCGGAAGCCGTGCATATACAAACGTCCATGGTATACCTTCGGCTTTAGAGGTACAAATACGTACCTTACCTTTTTTGAAAAGGTACCACCCCAGAGACAAATTTTGTACCGTCATGTACCTTTTATTCTGGGTGTATACCTGGATTATTCTCAACACATTTGCACATGCATACTTGTTCACTTGCTTATCAATAAAGAAGGGTTTCCTTGGGCTATGGCCTTATATTATAACCACCTGTTTCTTTGCTGTTCCAGACAGTTCATCCCTGAACACACACTGAATTTGATATGAGCCACATTCTCTAGATTGGCCTTTATAGCGCAGCAGAACTAAATTCTGATAGAAGATGCTGCCAACAGAGCAGATTCAAACCCCACCCTAACACATGCTCAACTGGACATGGCCCAGTATCAAATGAAGTTAATGTCCCCTTAGGCTATGTCCAATAATTTACACCCATGAAGAGATCATTTATCAAGTGCCACACAACACAAAACCTCTTTATTCTGCTGTGCCTTTAATCTTTGAGTTTTCTATTACAGCAAATACATAGAATCAGACACCTAATATGTTAAAAATAAGAAGAGAATTTTTCAAAGGTTACACTTATTAAGCATTTAGCCAGGTACCTTTTAGCATGCACACAGGGATTTGGACACGACGTTCCAATTTTCAGTCAGCCTGTATTGAAACCTGACTTTTTGCAGGCATATGCCACAGGCTACTTCACAATAATGCTGTAAAATTGTCACATAAAGCCTACAGTGATTGCCTTCCTAATCTTTCCTACATAATAACTTAATTCCTTCAAGCCGGCTGAAATATTTCTGCTGTCAATAAATGGGGAGACATTTCTTATAACATAATCCCCTGCAGGGATGGGAAATCATATTAGGAATTAAAGAAAGCATTTCTGGGCACCGAAATTTAGACAATTACATTTAATATAGCTATGGTCTGTTATGATAATGTTATGAATATCAAACAGCTATTGTGCTCTAATGCCGTCTCAATGTTATTAAGATTTAGTGCAATTCGGCGTAATAAAATAAAACTAAATCAAATGTAAAACTCGACACGACTTCCATCAGATCTTATTCTGCTTTTTGTGAAGTATGCAGAAGAGTGGCAACTTTAAACAATGTAATGAATGGGGTGCAAGCACTTTGGAAAACTAATTGTCATTCATTACTGTACTTAAGTACAATTTCCCAAATAATACTTAAATAGCTGCTGCTGCTGCTGAGTCTATTTCTAAAGAACATATTTCAATGGTCATCATGACGTGAATCTATCCTCTCATTAAAAATATATATATATGCTTAAATCCTGTTCCTGTCAATTTTACTTAATGGAATCCATTTTAGTGTGAAATTTAATTGATCATTTATCATTACATACTCTATGGCAATCCTTGTTCAAAGACATCCGTCACTAGCAAAAAGTCTTTGACAAAGCAATGAGTGTTAATTGTTATAGCTATTATTGAAAATGAACATGAATTTGAAAGTGGCTGACATGCTATTCATTCCATTTACAACTATTCAGGAGTCTAACAGCTATAAAATCTGCTACTGCTGCTCCAGCAGGTTTCCGAATAAACTTTTTTTGGCCGGTAAAAATCATGTAAAGATTCACAGAGTTGCATACAGAAATATTTCTGATTTAAGTCAGATCACAGAGAAAGCTAGAAAATGCATTTCGGGACGAACTGCAAAAGTGCGCTTGCTCTGGTGCCGCCGATTTAGTTTGTGCATCCTCACATTGGAGTCCTAAGTTCATGTACAAAGTTTGGTTTCAATACGTAAAAGCGTTCCTGAGATATAAACTACTTCCTGTTTGGCGGCGTAAAATTTTAGAAAAAAATGTGTTCTTATGATGTTGTGCATCCTCACATTGAAGACCCAAGTTCATGTACAAAGTTTGGTTTCAATACGTTAAAACGTTCCTGAGATATAAACTACTTCCTGTTTTGGTGGCGTCGACGCACATTTAGTTTGGGCTGTGACGGGCAAACGCTTCCGAAAATCAAAAATCCTTCTAGAAACCTTTGTGAGGCTTGGTCCAAGGATCATGTACGTCAAATTTTGTGAAGTTTGGAGGAAATTTGTGACCTGTGAAACTTTAAGGTTTTCTGTTCTATCCAATATGGCGGAAGAACGACATGAATCTGTGACGTCATCTTCTCAAGCAACTTACACGGTACTGCCCGAACATTTTAAAGTTTGAACGGTGTCTCTGTGTCAAACGGTCTAGTCGCTAGGGCTGGCCAAAAAAAATCTACCCGGGAAAAATAATAATAAAACTTAAGAAGAACAATAAGTGTGCTTTTACAAGTACACTTAATGAGTGAAATGTCATGATAGAAGAAGGAAACAGATTAAAGGCCCACACCTGGATTCAAGCAGATGAGCTTCAGTTTTGCAGGTTGAGTGTTACAGTATATTTTAATTTCAGTGTTGGATTTAAATAAACCACCAGTTGTGAACTTAATGGTTAGTACAGTACCAGCAGGACTAATGCTTAAACAGACAGGTGTCCTTATTAACCATTCAATGCTTTAAAAATACAGAGGATTACTTTACTTAATTTAACACCACAGAGGCTTTTGGATGAACTGTATTCTTGTGTTGAATATAATGAATTTATGGTTAGCAATGTTTGTTGTCTTTAAAGGTCACGTTCTTTCTAATCCCATAAAACCTAGTTAGTGTGTAATGTTGCTATAATAAGATAAATTACACCTGTAAAATGATAAAGCTCAAAGTTCACTGCCAGGCAGTATATATTTTTTAACAGAATTCCCCTTTCAAAGCCTACAGCAAACAGCCGGTTTGGACTACAGCCCTCTACTTCCTGCTTTAATGACGTCACTAGAATTATTTTTTTAGGTGTGCTTATTATTCTTGAACATGTGCAGCACAGCCGTTATAATAGGCTAGCTAAAGCGGGTGATCTAGGCTAGTGATCCCTGTATTTACATAAAATGGTCTGGGCTAAGCCCCGGATGTCCTTCAATGCTGGAAACACCCCTGGTTACAAGCCTGTATAAATTTCTGTGTGTGTGTGTGTGTGTGTCAGGAATGCTTTTATGTATTGAAACCAAACTTTGTACACTTGGGACTCCAATCCGACGATGCACAAGATAAAAAAACATTCAAAAATTTTACATTTCACAAATCACGTTAGTGACCGCACCAGAGCAAGCACACTTTTGCGGTTCCTCCGGAAGTGCATTTTCTAGTTTTTTACTAACCTCCACCCACAGGAATACGTCAGTCGTCAGTTAAGCTAACGGCAAGCTAAGCTGCTATTGAATCAACACACTAAATAAACTACACAATCAGAACTCGTTACATGTTTCTGAAGGAGGGACTTCATGGAATAAGGAAGACATCAAACCGTTTTGAGGACATTGAAATAAAACTGAACTAAACTAAACTAAACTAAACTAAGCTAAACTAAACTAAACTAAACTAAGCTAAACTAAACTAAACTAAACTAAGCTAAGCTAAACTAAACTAAACTAAACTAAACTAAACTAAACTAAACTAAACTAAACTAAACTAAACTAAACTAAACTAAACTAAACTAAACTAAACTAAACTAAACTAAACTAAACTAAACCAAACCAAACCAAACCAAACCAAACCAAACCAAACCAAACCAAACCAAACCAAACCAAACCAAACCAAACCAAACCAAACCAAACCAAACCAAACCAAACCAAACCAAACCATTCTGCTGGTGCCAGTCATCCATTGTTATATGCATCTATATTCAACCAGTTGTCTTACTGATGTTAACTTATTATTTATCTTTAAAGCAGCAGACGATGGATGATGTTTATCAGCATGACCTCATTAAACACATGCAGACAACAGCTGCTGAAACCTTTTAGCACCAAATACATTTTATAATTGATTTACAAGTATAAATTAAATACTCAATGGTGATGCTTTAATATTATTATTTTATATTGATATTTAACTTTATTAATAAAATAGCGTGTTGTTTAATTAGCATGTTTTGGTACTGAATATTTCTAGACTTTTGAGGGGTGCAAATTCTAAATATGTGTTCGTTACGTCATGTGAACCATGTGCGTACGTGCCTGCTGCAAAAGCGTTGAAAAGAATTATAATTAAATAGATGCTCACGTTCACAAAATACTCGCAAGACACTCACTTAACACTAAACTCTGATTACACAAGAGATTATGCAGGTATCTGGCAAACGCAAGCATCACTTTCATCATAAACCCTTTAGATGCCTGTGCAGCAGGCACTTATTAAGACGCATGATGCAGTTCGCATGACGCGCCGAACACATATTTTGAAATTATGAACCACACACATGACGGGCTAAATACATGTTGTGATGAGCTTTGCATTGTGAGCCTTTGAAAAATAAGTCACCGGCTGCCACTGAGCACAAACTTAGAATTTTTACTGGTATTGGTGCCGACTACTGAAATTTGGTACCATGGCAACACTATATTAGAGTATTCGCTGAGTATTAGTAGACTGTTAGAGTTAATTTTAGGGTTAATAGAATAAGTTATACTTATAGTCAGTACAATGCCTTTTGGGGAATTATCACAATAAAGTGTCAGCAGATATTAAACAGTCAGTCTATTAATAGTCTAATGACAGTTAGCTCACATGTTGGTGTAACGTTCCTTATACACTGTCAGAATAAAAGAGACTGTCCTCCAAAAATAACGACCTCATAAGTCGTTTGTGCAAGCACCTTATTACGACCTAAAGTGACGTATTAAGTCACTAGTGTCCTCTAGCGGCAGTAGCTTTTACACCGTTTCCACGTTTTACGTTTTTTTGCCTTATACATCAGATTAAACATTTAATTTTATGAATTTGTAAATGTAGAAACGGTTTCATAAATATTTATGGTTTTAAAGATATTTTGGGGCATCTAACCCCACCCTCACCCTTACCCTAAACCCAACCACTTCTCAACCATATAAAACACAACACGCAAGTAAAAGTACAGTCAGGTATTTATCGCATAAAACAGTATAAAAGTATATCAAACCATTCGCGTTGCAAACCTTGCGAACTGAGGCCATACAATTACTTTATATAAAGAACACACAGTCAGATCTCATTCAAACATAAACCAGCATGACGTAGTCGGTGCATCTTTTCTTCAAATAAATCGATCGTTTGACCTTGGTACACTTGGAATATTTTAAGTACATTTTTTAAAAGTTGTGACTGTTTTGTATGCTGTGTTTATATCATAAATAAATGGGTATGTTATTTGCCCTAAATGCCCGAATAGTGTAATGTGTAATAAAATACAATTAATCCTGTCGGTTTAAATTGAAAATGTCATCATAGCAAAATTATACCCCAAAATATCATTTTATACCATTATATATTAAGTTTCACCTGCTGCCGGTAGAGGCGCGAATTTAGTAAATGCCTCTATTGATAAATTATGGGTATTACTTTATTTTGATGTTCACATTTGACATTCTGTTCACTACAATGTCAGAAAGCTGTCATTGGGGCAGAACCCTTTTAAAAAGTACACTTTGTACCTAAAGGGTGCTTATTAGTACCTCAAAAGTACATTGTACCTAAATAGTACTTATAAACAGTGTTGGTCAAGTTACTTGGAAAAAGTAATTAGTTACTGATTACTGATTACTTCCCTAAGAAAGTAATCCCGTTACTTTACTGATTACTTATTTTCTAAAGTAATTAGTTACTTTACTAGTTACTTTACAAATTACTTTTCAAAAACATGATGCACGACCTGAATATGCTACAGTATAAAGCAACAGGGCCCGGTTGCATAAAGCACCTTAAAGCGGAAGTCCACCCTAAAACAACATTATGCTCCAACACTATATTTCATCATATATATGTAGTTGATTGTGCTGCCATCAAATGTACTAAATCCATATAAAAAATGAAAGCTTTTAACTACTACAGTAACGGTGATTTGACGTGTCGTCAAATCACCGGAAGAAAAATGCACGACTACATAATTCTGAACGTTCTAAATGGGGGCGGGTCTTGAGGCGAGATGATTGACAGAAGATGATAACGTTTTTGATTGACAGCTGCACAGGAGCTAACGTTAGCTTGCTTTGCTCGTGTTCATAATAACAACAACATGATAATAACTTACTACGTAGTATGTTTACAGTAGTTACACAAAACAAGCAACAACAAAGCCAATAGCCAAATGATGTTTTAGATATTTTTACAATTTTACATTACCTGAGTCCGCGGAAAAACTGGGCTGAAAACAGTACTCAAAATCTTCCTGACGAAAGTGCTGGCTGCATATTCAAATTTTCGCGTAGTGGTGGGTCAGCTCAGGGTCGCGTTGATGTCAACAATAAAAACTCCCAGTGGCCTGAATTTGTTGTCCTTACATCCACATACTGCACAGGTTCTTGTCATCTTTTATCGAGGGCTTTGGTGATTTCCCCTTCAGAGACTGTTAAAGCAGAGTTACTCTTTGGATGGGTTCGTCTGCCGGCTAACTTCAAGTTGACTTGAGTTGATTTTAGAGCAAGTTGAGCGGTAAAAGAAGTTAGGCTTGTTCAACTTTATGTGGCGTTGCAAGAATCGACAGCTGGTTGACGTCAAAGTACTGCGAGAGCGATTCGCGAAATCATACGGAGGAGTTTGCTTTTAAATCGCTCTCGCGGAACCTTGACGTCATCCGGCTGTCGGTTCATGCGGCGCACATGTAGTCAAACAAATCTGAAGACTGAATCGAACAGCGGTTAGTGGGTGGGGCTAATGACTCAGTTTCGCGCAGTGCATTCTGGTTAATTGAGTCCATTAAAGACCGTTACGAAAATTCAGCTTCAACACACTATCAATCTAATAATCGAAATCGTGCAAATTTCTTTTTTTTTTCTCATGGAAAATGCCAAAATGGACACAAATTACCCATGATAACAGGTTAAAATGTCTAGATTGGACTTCCCCTTTAAGTGTAATTTTCCCTTAAATTCACCCTTATGTTTCATTTAAACTTAAGGGTGTTGCAAAAAAACCTTAAGCTTTTTCTGTTGCATCTCCATGGCAACAATAGTATTTTATAAACCTGGGTCGCTGTCGTGAAACATTTAACGATTACCCTTACCTAAGAGAACCATTTCAGGGATTATACTGCATGCAACACCCTTAAATTATTCTCTTACTGTAGGTAAGGGGAATTTACCCCAAGTGTCATACTTAAGGGAAAAACTTAAGGTGCTTTATGCAACAGGGCCAAGAATTTCAGCCTAATTCTATTCTTTCTGCATATTCCATCATCTAAAATTGAATCAAATGAAACATTCTCTGTTTTAACCTCTCGGCGCGCACTAATTCGTTTTTTAAGCCTGCTAACAATATCTATATAGCCAACTGTCTACAAACATTAATAATATTAATTTAATATCAACATTACTATACATCGTTTAAAAGGTCTACGGGTTTAGCATCAGTGTATGGTCTCTGTTTTGAGATATATGCTCTAGCAACAAATGTAGTATTTTGTTACAGAAGTCCAGATGACAACATGCTGAATATAAATGGGACTTCTTACCTTATAACGATCGCGAGTCGAATCCGGTCTGTTTTAGATGTGTGAATAATCCATGAAATCAGTCTAATAAAATTAATCAAATGACAATTTTTGTCCACAAATGCGTATAATCCATGAAATATAGTAGTCTGTTGTTATCAGATTTCGCGTGAACGTGTATGAGATGGAGCCGCAGCGGTCACGTCAGCTTGTCCACAAATGCGTATAATCCATGAAATACAGATATATAGTCTGTTGTTTTACATCAGATTTCGCGTGAACGTGTATGAGATGGAGCCGCAGCGGTCATGTCAGCTGGAGGTTCAGGGATATTTTCAGTAAGTTTCACATTCCTGTGCCGGCTTGCTAGGTGTTTGCTTAGATTTGAGGTGGAATTTTTCGCTGTGGAGGACGCTGATGTTTTTGTCACCTTTAACTGGGTTAAACTCAAAGTAATGTCGGTACTTCCAAGCATTAAACGCTGCATAGTCTTGTTCTCTTCCGCGCTCCATGTTGTCTTCTCACATTCAACAATACACTGACTGACGGCGCGGCGCTCATACGTCATTGTCACTCGACTCGCGTCAGGACACGAGAGAGTCTCACGAAACAAAATCAAGATTAAAAAATAACGCAGTAACGCAGCCTGCTAACAGGGAAGTAACAGTAATCTAATTACTGGTTTTGCAATTGTAATCCCTTACTTTACTCGTTACTTGAAAAAAGTAATCGGATTACAGTAACGCGTTACTTCTAACGCGTTACTGCCCATCACTGCTTATAAAGACCTTTTAAAAGGGTACTGTCCCAGTGTCAACTTTTTCTCTGCATTGTAGTGAACAAAATGCCAAATGGGACCATCAAAATAAGGTAATACCCATATTTTTCCCAAAGAGGCTATTATTGGCTGCTTAGTACTGCCACTTAGCCCCATTATAAAGTACCTCTTTATATAGGCAATAAGCATCTATCTCATGAGGTCTATTCAAGAGCAGTTGTATCTTCTGGTTAAATTGCAGCATATATTTACCTAGTCTGCTGTATTTCATTTAAATTTTTTTTTTTATATGACAGGGACAATGCAAACAAACATAGGGCTCTATTTTAACGATCTGAAACGCAAGTGCGAAGCGCAACGCGCAAGTGAGTTTGTGGGCGGATCTTGGGCGCTGTTGCTATTTTCCCGGCGTGAGAAATAACTCTTGCGCCGGGCGCAAATCAATAAGGGGTTGGTCTGAAGTAGGTTCATTATTCATAGGTGTGGTTTGGGCGTAACGTCAAATAAACCAATCAGAACGCTAGCCAACATTCCCTTTAAACGCAAGGGCGCAAGTTCCATGGCGGGTTGCTATTATTATGACGGATTTACCAGGCGCACGCCAGGAGCGGTTCACAGCCGAGGAGACCGACGTCCTTGTACGGGGGAATCCCACGCTTGCCAGCATAAATCGGGCACGCCGTGTAACGGGAGGTGGATCTGCCACAGGACTTGACGCCAGCAGAGGACATCGCTGCGTCCACCCTCACCGCTGAAAGGGTTTGGGGGCTTTGAAATCGGACCCAAGAAACGCAAGCAAGGTCCAACCCCAAAGTACTCTTACAAATCAAGTTCATATACATTAAGGTTTCTTATGAAAACATTTTAACGATTTTTTACATAAAATAAACGTAATACAGCCACACAACAAAGTTATGAAAATATTTTAATCGTTATTTGCATGAGAATAAATAAAAACTATCATCACAATGCTCACCATTATGATTCCCCTTATCTCGTGTATTAATATTTTTAAGTGTAACAATTTATGATTTGCAAAAATAACTGTTGCATCTGTGTAGATTAGATAAGCAAAGTGTATGCGCGTTGTGCACGCTATACATTATGGTCAAGCATGCGCCCTTAAAATAGCATAATGAACCACGCGCAACGCGCCACTGACTTTAGACTAGTTTTTTTTGGTTAGTAGCGCAATTGTTTTTTGAAACTGCAAAATAGCATAAGAGATGGTTTGCGCCGCAACACGCCTCCTTTTTGCGCTGAACCGCCCAGGGAGCGCAAGTTCATTCCCTAGTTTGCTGACGTGCATCTGTGGAGGGAAAAACCCCGCTGTGCGCCGGCGCAAAATACGAATGATACATGCGTCACTGACAAAGTCAATTGCGCTGGGTGCAAGATAGGGCCCATAGTCTCAAAGCAAGCTTTTCACTAAAATGCTGCATAAAAAGTTTATAGCAAATGCTAATTTTCAACTCCTGTCCCTGGTTGGGTTTTAAATACAATAAAATGTTAACACTTTACTATTACCGTTTAAAATGATATTACATGATATATTGGCGTCTCCTATCCCTGATTATACACAATAAAATTTACCCATGAAATGTATCCATAAAATCTACATACTACACATACATATATCAAACCACTCTTACCAATATACATTAATTAAAAATGAGTACACCTTTGGTTTATTTTTAACCAGTTTTTTAACCTGGAAGTAAACAGGTTATATTTCAGGTTATAGCTCAGGATAGAAGTTATTAAAGGACCGGAAGTGTGGACATTTTTTAGCAACATGAGCTAGTCAGTAGTGGCGTTTTTACCAAATCTTTTCAAAATTCAAAAAACAAGAAAAACAAAAATGGGAATTAGGTGAGTTTCCATCAAGTTGTTTAAGCAAATAATGGTGGTATTGTTAACCACAGCAAATAATAAATTCGCACTGGATTAGTATTACCCTGAGGTAATTTTTCCAGACCTTTTTACAAAAGTCGCCATAATCTTAACTGACATTGTCCGTAATGATTCCTGACATGGAGCATTCGGACGGGACTAAAATCACCAAGAAGCTCTGATAAAAATTGCTTTACCCCACCTCCCTATGTAAAACGAATCCCAAATACTACTTTTTACCTTCTGTAAAAAGGTCTGTAGAAATTACCTAAGGTAATACTAATCCAGTGCGAGTAGACCGACTGTAAATATACATGTAAATTTCATAATTTCCTGTTATTTTATTATTAAAGTCAAAATCACTTCTCAGAGGCACGGATATGTTTCTGAAACTGACGTTCTCCCCAAACTGAAATTAAACACAATGTTTTGGGTTTTTCTCGTCTGTGTCATGTTGTTTGCACATGTGATATCAGGAAGCATGGTAATATGCACTTGAAGACGAGAGAGGTGAATAAAGTTACCCCTCCCACTTTTGAATGTTTTACTGAGATTTCTAATCCCGATTACGCAGCAAACAACGTGCGAATTGACCATCAATATTACAGACGTCATGTGGTAAAATTATGTTACGCCATCTACCCCTGTAAAACTAATCCCATCCATATAGGGCTTTTTTCGCATAAGTCAAAAACCACCTCAAGCGAGCGTAAAAACTTTTTTGCAAATTAAGGGATTTTAATTCATTTCCATTAC
This sequence comes from Paramisgurnus dabryanus, assembly GCF_030506205.2. Lineage (NCBI taxonomy): Eukaryota > Metazoa > Chordata > Actinopteri > Cypriniformes > Cobitidae > Paramisgurnus > Paramisgurnus dabryanus. The sequence goes on from NC_133353.1 coordinate 24,167,591, forward strand.
TCGTTTCTTAGCGCTACTTCAAAATATGCATAAAATCAGGGTGATGGAAACCCAGCTAAGATATGGTCACATTGCATTTAAGGCTTTTGGGATTGGCTCAAAAAGGCTTTATGCAGAACGGAGCACTCATGCGTAAAAATGGCCAATAAACAGCTGTCCCTAGGTATCATAGACCTCCTGGCTGGCCTACGTTGAGCACAAAATGCTGTTAGGTATTCACAAGAGAACGAGTGATTCGATGTATTGCCTCAAATTCCTTATTTCAAAACTAAGAAGAAAATTGCAATCATCAAACATTTCGTATGGTCTCTAAAGTGCTTTCACCTTACCATTTTCTCCATTAGATAAATATAAAATTACAGAGCTGCATGAAATGTCCACGCTATGATGGCGGCTGTAATTTTCTCAGCAGTTGAAACTAGAGCCAGGGTGGACCCTGTTTCAGTGAGATAATTTAGGCTCCCTTTCGCTAGATTTGATTTTCTCTATCTTTTTAATAGAGTCGGTGATTAATCACTTGCGGCTAGAATAACGACACCGGTGTTACCTGAGCAAAGCCACTGCTGGCTCGGCAAAAACTTCAATGGATCAGACTCGTCCACCACGTGCTGCGAATGAGAGAATGAGCGACGTAGACTCAAAGCCCTAATGTAGTTTTCTTATTCCTGCTACCCCTCCTATCTCACCAGAGCAGACCCAGCACCTGTGCCACTTATTAATGAAATGAAGGGCGAACTATAGCTAAGTGTTTAATAGATTTTTTTCTTTAGGGAGATGAACAACACTGGCCACAGAGAACCGTGCTGTTTTTGCTGACCCCTTTCTTAATAAATCTCGAATAAATTAGCTTTATTACTTTGAAAAGGGCCATAGCAAAGTTGTATTACCCAAACAACACTTTCAGAAGCATAATTTGCCCATTTAAAGGCACACGTTGTTAAATGGTTGAGAAGCACAAGGCAGCACCAACATGTTAATGTTTTGTTTGTGGAACAGCTCAAATTTCCATTAACCTCAGAAACTCGAGCTAGTGATAATGTGTTTTCCCTTCTTCCGCATGTTGTTATTAAGACACTTATTGAATTAACTTATGTTTATGTATTTTGGGGTGAATTTTAGGGCTTTCATTGTAGTCTTTCAACGTTGTGTTCCACTGTTACAATAGTTTAGTACACACAATTATATTTTGGCTTTCCAACAAGCAATGGCGCTGTAAGGTTTCAAATGAACCTTATGCCCCCGCACTTTACCTTCGACACAAAATTCTGCAAGGTAAGTTATCTATGATATATTAAAATGTTAAATAAGATTCAAAATGTAACTTTACATATGCACACAGGTTCATTTCTTTCATTTTAATTTGAGATATAAATATACTGTAGAAGTTTTTTTATCTCATCTAACACACGATGGCATGTTGGGAGATTGAAATTATAAATAATTGCCTGCCAAACCTGTTGCTATGGTACATTCAGAGATTTAACATTATAGGGCCAAGAGTATGAGCACCTTTCCTACTAATGAACAGGTTTGGCTATATTTGAATGAAAACAAATTATTATGCTATAACATGCAATGACTTCCCATACAGAAATGACTAAAATAGCCAAACCTGCTAATTAATAACTTGTATTTAGTTCAAATTAGATATTCAGTTGCTTAACAAAGATGTTGCTGTTTTGCCAAAGTAGGTCTTGCCTTATTGATTTTCAATGTAAATAAAAGTCCATCTTACTTTCTCTGAAATAACAATAGGGGAGACTGGATACACTTTCTGCATTTCTCTATTAGACCAACAAAATTGGAATTTTTAAACGTATATTAAAATCTATCTGCTATTTAAAGATAATTGCATATAACATATAATTTGCAAATATTTATTACTTAATAAAAAAAATCATTCAAACTGACATTGGGTCAGTCAGCTGCAACAAGTTCAAAATCTATATACAATTTCATAAATTCCTTTTTTAATTATTTTCACACTAAGCAAAGCAATCTGAAAATAGTTATATATTATTATGTAATGATTGTTTCTTAGGGTGTTTTTTTCCAAAAGCCATCAGGTAAAATTATTGCATTAAACCAATGTGATTTTCTAAACATGACTTTATTACATTGAACTAATGTAATTTTGCTTAAAATCAAGCACCACATCAAATGAATATAATTCAATTATGTGGCAAATTTTCACATGAAAAATTACATTAGTATTATCATGTTTGTTGAATGCAATTCAACTCTTTCAGCTAGATTTATCAACAGTGACACTAAACCAATGTGATGTCCAATGTTGTCCTCAAACTTGGCTTTATTGCATTGACGTAATGTAAATGTATTTAATACAAATATATCATAATTATATTTTCATTCCAATCAAATGTATCTTTATTGTATTAAACCAATGTGTTTTGTCTAAGCCAAACTTAATACACTAAATATACAGTACAGTTCATTTACCCAATCCAAAACTTTCACTTTTCGTATGCCATTTCATTTATTACAGTAGTTAAAAAAAACATTTCATGGTGAAATGTAAGGAAAGAGCATTAGACATCATATATTGGCCTGGCATGTAAGCTCAAATTGATAAGATGGTATCACAATGTCCCATATGCAACACTCATCGAAATAGTCACACAAATGAACTGAAAGCTCATGCATTGCTGAGCAGATCATGGGCAAAGGTTGATACTGACTTGTTTTATCACAATGGTGCTAAGAATTTGCTGTGTGTAGATTACTACTCCAAGTTTCCAGATATACTCCCTTAGATGGCATCGGAATGTCACCATGCCAACTTCTAATGGGCAGAAGGTTGAAAACTAAATTGCCAGCTTCAACCATGCTGTTAACTCCGTAAGGAAGTAAACAAATTCAAGAAAAACTCAGCCACAGACAGTCAAAACTGAAATTTTGTCATGACGAAAACACAAAGCAATTGCCAGACATATCACCAGGAGACAAAATGAGGATACAGCAAGGACAAATTTGGAATCCTGCAACAGTTCTGAAGAAACATGATTCTCCAAGGTCATACGTTCTTCAAACACTTCTGAAATTGATATTAAGTCAAACACTAATGCAAACCTAGAAAACGAAATGATTCTAGACTTACTTGTTGTGTTGGAGCAAACACGTCCAGAAAAATCCTCTGAGAACAAGCCGATCATGATCAAATGATCTGGAAGAGAGTTTAAAGTTCCTACAAGATTTAGAGACTTTAAAATGCACTAAAATAGTTACTGAAATAAATGCATCAGAGTAAATGTTAAATTATATAGTTAAGGAATAATGCATTATTTAGTGTTGAGAAAACTGTTAAAAAAAAGGTAGATAGTGTGATACATCATGATGTAAGAGTGTAACGTCACAAAGCATGTGACATGCAAGAACAAGGATGTAGATTGGTTAAGATTATTGGTTAAAAAACAAAATTCAATGTCATTACTTAAACAAAACAAAACAAAACAAAACAAAACAAAACAAAACAAAACAAAACAAAACAAAACAAAACAAAACAAAACAACAACATAAAAATACTTTGAGAATAAGTAAAATAAAAAGGTTTTAACCAAGAAATTTTAAAATGCATTTTTGTAAATATAAGCAGTATTGTTTATATTATTTTTAATATATGTTCACAAATCTTTAAATTGCAATAATAGATGTGTTTTTTCAACAGTATATTAATATAACAAAAAGGCTAACATAAAGAGGCCCAAGAACAATAACAAAGGCTTGATACTGATACGTGAAGGATTTAGCCAACTCAGTCTGCAAAACAACCATTCTGGTCCCAAGTTTTAACCTGTTGAAAAAAGAAGAATGGATGAGAAAAACAACGCATTGTAACGCCTACAGTGACAAAAAAAAGTATGTGAACCCCTAAGAATGAAGTGGTTTTCTACAGTGATTTGCCATTAAATGTGATCTGATCCTCATCTATGTTACAACAATAGACAAACACAATGTGCATAAGCTGACAACACACAGTTTCTTGTGTCTTTTTTGAAAACACCTATTAAACATTCACAGTGCTGGAATGTTTGATTGCATGCTGCAGGCAACCATATCCTGTGCTAGCACTACTATAGCAACTGCGCAGGTTTCAGAAGATTGGCAAGACCAGTGTTGGAATAAAAGTGCGCAGGAAGGAATAATGATCAAGTGATAAATAAACCTACAATACTTTATACCAACTGTATAACCATCTTATGTATGTACAGATGTGGCCTTTAAAAACGCGCGTTTTCTCCCGCGGCATTCGCCAAATCGTCTCGCGGAGTCACGCAGAATTCTGCAAGTGTTTTCGGGGGGGCTACTTTCCCTTTTCCCTTAATGTGTTTCGCTTCACAGAAAATCCACCAGGTGGCGCATAAAAAACTACATTTTTATATGCGTTGTCATTGCGGTTGTTTCCAGAAGTTAATAAGGGCATTGCTGAATATTTAACATTTCTATTAAAACAGCAAAGTGACGTCAACCAATTCTTGCCAGCATAACAGCGCATACATATATAAAGATGACTGTACGTGCAATGGGCATTTATACTAAGTGCAACAAAGAATTTAGTGTGAGCCTAATACACTTAACTCTATTTACAATGTATATCTTAATTATTTGTGTTGTCGAATTTTGACACCGTTTCATTGTTTGTTCATAATATTAATAATTATGTCCGTTTTTCTAAAAGTATTAATATTTTAAAGAGATTCATGTGGTATAAAAATACATGTTTTAAAGTTAAAAATGTTGTAAAAATATAGTAGTATTATTGTTCTTAATATATTAAGAACAATAATATGACACATGTATATTGCGCTAAATTGCTTTACATATGGAAAGAGGAATTCTTCTCAACCACCACCAATAAAGTTTAAAAAATATTCTTTAAAAACGGCGTTTAAACCCACGCAGAGCGAACAAGAAAACATGGGCCTACATACTGTACAGTGGGCATATGATATCTTTATTTAGTTTTACATATTTAAAACTTTAATAATACCTTTCTTGCGCATATAGGCAGTCAGTGTTATGATTTTTTTTTATCCTTTCAGCCGTAATTCATAACAGTAAAAATATTCAGTGGCTTTGTAAATATATTACTAAAATAATGGATTAAAGTAACTTTATAAAATCTCTTAATGTCACTTATGTATTTTTTAGTTTGTCAAAACAAAATAAATTGCTAGAAATAGAACAGACATTTTAATTTAAAATGTACATATATTATAGGCGTATATTATAGGTCCTTCCAGATATCTTATCTCAGACGTTCGCAGTCAACACTTTTAAAACTTATTTATATAAAATCTAATTTATAAATTAAAAAACAAAGTTTTAAGTTAAGACAATAATAAATATGTTTATTTTTATTAAAGAAAAACGTAGAAAATGTTATTATGGGTATAGTTGATGCAAATAAAGTGTGCAGTATACAAAAAATGCAAACAAATTATTTCTAAAAGTGGCAAGATTTTAAAAAGATAAAGGTGGCATAAAGAAAGACATGAGAAAAGTAGAGGTATGCAAAAGAGCACAGTTTAGTTATTGTTAATTAAAGCGGTTTTATACACCTTTGTTTGAATTGACAAGCATTTTATTCGCCACTTTCAACACATTTTGTGATTGATTTACTGATATATTACAGAAAATTGTTGTCAGAAGCAAAGCTATTGTACAAAGCATCTTTATATGTATGTTTTAAAGTTAAAAATGTTGTAAAAAATATATTAGTATTCTTTTATATTAAGAATAACAATATGATACATTTATATTGCGCTAAAATGCAATATACATTATTCTGCAATATAAATTATTCTCAACCACCACCAATAAAGTTTAAACATTATTCTTTAGAAAAAAAACGGCGTTTAAACCCGTGTTGCGTGGAGCGAACAAGAAAACATATGCTTACATGCTCAATCGGCACCGGGCGGGTATCCTTTTCCTCCAGACCTTGACGCATGGTCGCGGAAAAGCGAGAAATATATTTTTTTTTAAGTAAAAATATTTTGCACAATTGATATATTACTTATGAATATTTTAGGAAATTATTTTTGACACACGTAGGTTATTACGTGTATTTTGGATTTTAATTTCATTACTGTGCCTATCCGTGGCCTCATCCGAGCGCACTTTCTTTGTCTTGCGTCTTTTAAAGACATTGGTACAGCACCATGACCCAGAAAAGACTCACACACCTTTCCCTGATGCATGCCCACACAGAAATACTGAACTCCCTGGACATTCGTCCTCTAGCTCATGAGAGACTTTGGAATTTCTATTATACAACCGGCGCAATGCGCGACGCGAGTTTTTTCTGCGCGAGTAAAGAGCGCATTGATAATATGCGTATTAACGGAATGACAACGCGGGTTTGTTTATTACATACATGGATGCGCAGCAGCACAAAAACGCTTTTTAATATGAAAAATTAAAGGATTAAAATGTAACAGATTATTATTGAGTCTCTTGGACATAAATGATGATCAATTATGAGACGTTAGAAGGCTTAAATAGCTGCTTCATCTGTAGCTAAGTAAATAAATGCTTTGCTTTAAACAAATGCATCTACTTTTAAATGTTTTTTTTAAATGCTGCCCAACGGATTTATTGTATATAAAGACTCTGCACCTGTAGATATGGTGAGATGAGAAAACATTTTAAGTAATGCTTTTAAAAAAAACATTTCGCTGTCCAAGTGCTGAAATGGCTCTCCACACGTTTGTAAATTCTTTATCTTTTGTTTGTAACAAATAGAGTATTTTTACAGTACAAACCTTATATAAAGCCTATTCTAAAAATGTAATTATACACCATGTATTTCTTTATAAAAGTATACAATATCAGAACTAAACCCATCATTATTTTTGTTCAAATTATGAATTATTTATAAGTTTAAAAAAGACAGTAATAGTACTATTTAGTAAAAAAAAAGATCTATATAAAAATATACTAGGTATGTTAATGTGAGAATATTTTACATCTGTCGTGTGATTCTAACTTAAAAACGAAAGTAAAATATGTTCGTCCGCATGGACATTGAAAATTGTGAAGTTTAATTAATATTATATGTTGTTATAATATTATATGTTGTATGTAAATTGTAACGAAAGTAATTCCCCCTGGGATAAGTATTTTTGCTTCTGATTAATAGCGCATATTCATCTGAGAACTGATGATGTCTGTGTGTTTCAGACCCTGGCTGTGTGCCCTGAAGTGTATATGACAATAAAGTAGTAAATCTCAATGTATTTATTTTTAAAATGTATTTTAAATAGGCCTATAGGCTCATAGGTTTTTTGGTTAAAAAATTCACAGCACCCCCTGTTCAAAATGACTTCCAGCGGCCCTGCCTTGACGCTTTGTGTGTTCGACTTTAAATGTTTTTTTTTTTTTTTTTTTTTTTATTAGAGAACATATGAACATTAATACAGAAAACAGGCATCAAAATAGAAACTTCCAAAGTTGAATAACAAAATAGTTATAAAAATAAAATAGAAGACATTCACAGGACGCCAAATACAGACTCATAGACATTAACAATACATGTACCTTTTACATTTTTAACAAGTTTAAGAGACTTCATTAAAAGAGTGATTTCTTTTAAGAAAACCAGGTGTAAAGGATAAGATTTTAACAATCTACATTTATGAATAAAGAATTTGCCATACAAAATGAAGAAATTTACCAAATTGTAAATGTTTTTATCATCATTCTCAAAGTAACAAATAATATCTTTCATATTAAATGTTATGACTGTGTTAGTTTTAGTTGATAGGACAGAAAAACATTCATTCCAAAATGCCTGAACATTTTGGCAATCAAAAAATAAATGACATAAAGACTCCTCAGTATTATTACAAAATGAACATTCGTTCCCAATGTCCATAAATTTAGAAAGTAGTAAATTAGTTGGGTATATTTTGTGTAATATCTTCAAATGAATTTCTCTCACTTTATTTGAAATACAAAATTTATAGGGCAGCAACCATGCTTTACACCAAATTACATCTCTTAGAATGGAATTCCAATAAAATTTTCCTCTTGGAGTAACTCTCTTCCTTTCATGAAAAACTTGTCTAATATCTTTATTAGTGCATTTTTTTTCAAAAATATTTTTTCGACTTTAAATGGTGCGGCGCTGACTGGTCGGCGTATGACATCAGAGTACCGCGAGAGCAAAGGTAAAGTCGGACCATTTGTAACATTTCGACTTGCTCTCGCGATGTCTTCGTTGCCGAACTGTCTGCGCAGCGCCACATAGAAACGCCCTTTGACTCTTTAAGGCAAAGTACCAGCAACATGAGAAGTGGTGGCACGCAAAAGAAAGTGAAGGTACGCAGTACGCTAAAATATAAAGCGTCTGTACTGCGAGCACTGGTATAATTATTTACATCGTGTGTTGCTCTTTCACCATTGTGCACCCGCGCACTCGCTCTGTAGTTTGTAGCTCGCGCTCCGGCTTCGATAAACACCGTTTCTCAATACCAAGTAGGGGAGAGTGGGGCAAAGTGAGCCAGTGGGTAAGTTGACCCACCCCCTTTATCTAGGCAACCATACAGATTTGTAGCCGTGTGACCACAAATACAGGTAGCAACCATAATTTATATGTTAAAGAGAAGGACAAATTAAAGAGTTATGATTAAAGTATGATTTTTTTAACAAAAAAAAAAAAACAGTTTTTATCCTATCAAAGTAAAATTTATACATACCAGGTATAAAGGCTGTTATGTTAAAGTAGATTTATCCAGGTCTAAATATTCATACCATAAATATTTGTGATAGGCTATGTATAAAACCATGTGAATGATTTAGCTAAAGATTAGCCTGAATTACTAAGCTAGGCAGTTTCCCAGAACGGTGGCTGTGGGGCAAAGTGAAACAGATGGGGTAAACTGAACCAGGGGTTAAACCCCACCATGAGGCACTGTAACCATTGAATATGTTTCATTAAAAAAAAATTCTGTGTAGTTTCGCACAACTGATTTGTTCATTTTTAAACATTTTAGAAAACATATCATGCTAAGACATTACCATATTAATTAATTTTTATGCATTTGGCGTTTTGCAGGTCTACACTGAAAAAACAAACATACCACTCAGAAACGTCCATTGACAATCTCCAAACAATAAGTTGTTCCTCAAAATCTGTATTTTCATCTGATACAGACTCAAACATGAGTGGATGACATCAGAGTACCGCGAGAGCGATTTAAAACCAACCTCCTCCGCTTTATTTCTCGCGGTACTCTGATGTCATCTGCTTGTCGGTTCTTGTGGCGCTGCGTAAAGTTGACCACACCTAAAAAATGTACTGCTAAACTCGACAGAAATGCTCTGTATACCAGCACCTCCTTTATTAATTTGTATAGCAGGAAAAGTTCTATTTTACTTCTCAGCGTGATAAATAGCTTACAAGGTTTGGTGTGTGAGCGTGTGAACTGACAGAAATGCGTGTGTCTCATGGCGATTGCGTGGGACTTAAGAGCCTAGGTTATATCAACATATGTCAAATTAAGTTACCTGATATCCACTTAATTTTATAAGTTATAAACATTCATTTAAAATAACATACAGCTTATGTATTAGGCCTATTTGCTTAAATTACATTTTAACAAAGAAACTGCAAAGGTTGATATTAAAACCCAACACGCTGGTGAAAACTGGATAAACCGGTTTTCTTTGATGAGGTGATCGATTAGCATTGGGGGTTGGCAAAGAATTGGCAGACCTAGGGGTGGGTGGTTTTTAATTTCTTGACTCTCTGTCACTGGTAGCTGCTAAAACAAGCAGCTAAACCATGTACAATTAATTACATTTTGGAATTAACTTCCTTCATGTCTTTTTATTTATACACTGTAAAAAATATTTTCTGAATTTTTAAGTAAAGTTAGCATTAAATATGTTTTACAAACAATTGATTTACAAACTCTGGGATGTTTGTGATTATCATCATTCAGAAAAGTGGTGCTTGTGTTTAGACTCATGTTTTACGTGATTAAATCAGGTTACATTAGTTTCTTTTCAGTGTAGAACAGTTTGTAATCAAAATGCAAAAATATAGTACATTTATAAACATCGCTGAAACAAAGAGTGAATTAAAATTAAAAAAGTAATAAAGTTAAAGCTGCTGATAATTTTGTTTATATTTACTAGCATTTTCTGAGTGAAAAATGTTTAGATTTTGTTAAGTAGCCTAAATCCTACTCCAATTTATTTCAGTGTAGGTTTCTCATTTTTATCAGCTTTCTTTTGCTTTTCAAAGGGCCGTCTACCTTTGCTACCGCCAGTGCTTTAATGTGGGCCAGTACCGCCACTTCCAAATATAGCTCTTGAGCGTACCACCGCCTCTCCCTGCGCCCAGAACCTACTTCTAACGTACCAGAACGCTCGTTTGCACATCTGTTTAAATCAGAGGCTTAATTTAATTATTTGGCTGCGCTGCCGCTTTTCAAAGCGCCCTTCACAATGCAAGCTACCTAATTCGTCCCACCGAGAGCAGAGACTACATTACCCATTCACCTTTGAGTTTTACAAGTTAAAAGCGCATGCGTAGCTTTTGCTGCTGTCAATAGGCTTGTTAGACTTCATGCGGCGCCCCGAGAATCGACAGCCAGAAGACGTCACAGTATCGCGAGAGCGAGGCGAAATATGATTTCTTGAATCATTCTCGCGGTACTCTGACGTCATCCGGCTGTCGGTTCTTGCGGCGCCGCATGAAGTCGAACAAGCATAGTGTTAACAACGTGGTTTGGAGAGGTGTGTGAAACGCGCAACCATAGCTGCTCTGTTAAAATGAAAATACAATGAATACTTAATATGCCCTCCTGGTTTTAGACTCTAAGGAGTAAAAGAACAAGGTCAGAATCAGATGACTCTCGCTGGCTGACATCCCAACAAGCCAGAATGATATCGCTGCAGGTCAGATGCAAGCTTTTTCCAATACCCTTCTGTAGGTACGTGACAATCTCTGGTGTCGCGGCTGTCAGCTTGGTTTCCCTCGACGCAACTTCGGATTTCCTCAGACGATGTGCAGACTGATTGTATTATACATACTTGCTAAACTACAAGTGTACGAAATTTCAATGAATTTGAACGACGCGCACAGGAGTTTTACCACACGCAAAATGGAAAACAATGGGACAAAATAAAGTGATGACTTTCGAGTTTCAAATGGCCAATATTCTGTTATTCTTGAACCCATAGACATGGTCTTGGTGTCCAGAGAGTATCTTTGCCCGACAGCGACAATATGTTATTAAAAAATAAATTACATCATTATGGATAAATGAGTGCTTACAGAATATATATGTTTGAGAATGCTTATCAGTACTTTTTTGTTTCTTAAACTTTAAAGATGAATATTCTCCTTTAGAGATGGGCAATTTTCAGCAATAGCACATTATATTCAAATTTTTGAGCTCATAAAAAATATTTTTTCGCTTATTTAAATGACTTTTTTTATGTTTTTATGCACGTTTAGTTTTGGTGCAATTTCATCAAAAGCTTGTAATTAGGAAATACACACAACATGCTTAACGTGTATTTTCTATATGTTAAAAAGTTTGTAAAAATTGCGTATTCTTATATAATAAGAATAACAATATGATATATTTATATTGCGCTCAAAATGATTTAGAAATGGAAAAAGGAATTCTTCTCAACTACCACCAATAAAGTTTTAAAATTCTTCTTTAGAAAAACGGCATTTAAACCCACGTGCACCGAACAAGAAAACGTATGCTTACATACAGTCTGTGTATGATATCTTTTTTATTTAGTTTTACATATTTTTATTTATATGCATTTAATAATAAGGTCATAATGTACACACTGTTAAAAATGATTCAGTGGCTTTGTAAATATCTCTAAAATAAATGATTAAAGTAACTTAATAAAATCTCTTAATGCAGTTATGCGATTTTTTTAGTTGGAAAATAAATTACTAAAAATAGAACAGATATTTTGTGTAAAATGTACATATATTATTTGATGTATACGCCTTAATAATATAAGTATTACATTTACAGATTATTTTAGTCAATATATTTAAAAAGGTCAGAGTAATATATTTAAGTTTTTAAAACTGTAATAATTGCATATTTCAAATTATTATTATTTCTATTTGACATCAAAAATGTGTAAGTTTTACGCCTAACTTGAAGTATGATTTACTTATATTTTCACATTGATATTATTTGAGTAAATGTAGGCAAAAAATAAATTAATAATAAGTAGAAAAAATGTCAATTTTAAACAATCACATAGCCAACGGTTTTTAATCAGCAACAAAGAAACTGCGCATTTTGCCGATGACAAACACATCAGAAACTCCTCGAATTTATGAATATTTACACTCACAATATGATTTTATTTCCTTAGTACAAAAGTATAACATATTATACAAATTCTCAGTGAAATGTATTAAACACCAATGCATACTTTTTATCGTGTTTCATACCATGTAAAGGGAAACATAATAATATAAAAAGTAGCCTACTGTTCAGTAATGCAGAAAAGCGCACCACAACCATGTTAAAGCTATTAAAACGTTCAGATGCAAAAATGAACTAAATGTAAAATTAGATAAACTAGTTAATGATATTGCGTAAATGCGCTCGGTCTCTTCAAAGGTCTTCACGAATTATTTTGTTATAAGACTCGATTATCATACATCACGTCTCTTCTACTGTAAGTACACGGAAAAAATAAGACAAATGATCCGCGTTTGAGTCGGATTTTTATGAAGAATATGTGACTGTTTATGTAACTGGCAAAAGAAAACTTCGCCAACAAAATGTTTGCCAAAAAGCATGCATTTGTATGACATCAAAGTCCGTGTCATGTTACTTCAATATCATACAGTATACGCTCAGCATGAAGTCGAGCACACACATTGTCGTCAGTATGGCCTACAAGAAACACGCCTGCCCTCTACAGGTTTTTATATTTCCTGCGTCCCCCACCGAACCCCCCTTTTGCGGGATCTCGCAGAATTTCGGAAGTCTCCGCGGCATTCTGGTCTCAGAGACGCGCATTTTTAAAGGCCACATCTGTACCATACAGAACGTCTAAAACAATATAAACAGAACATCTAAAACTAAATATAAACGTATTGCTGCTGGAGACTTGCCATTGGCTGTTGTAATTGAATTAATAATGAAGTCAGTGTAAAAAAAAGATAACATGGGCTATTTTGGGGATGTTTTTATAAATATTATTTTGTTTCATGGTATTATGTTTTATATTATTACGTTTAATGTAATAATGCGTTAAATTATTTGACCGTCATTTTTACCCGTTTGTTAAAAAAATAACACTGTAAACATTAATTACAGCTTTAACTTGGCAAATAACCAAGGTATAAGCGGGATAATCCATGGCTAGCCATGCATTAAAGCCATGCTTTAATGCTATGCGTCGGGTGGTTCTTCGCCTCTACGTCGTCCCTTTAATGCACGGCTAGCCGTGGATTATCCCTTACATATTACTTTTCCGAAGTAGCGAGTAAAGTAACACAAAATAAATTTAAATAAATGAGTTATTTTTTAAAAAGAAGTAATGCGAGTTGTAATGTCATTATCAATAGAGTTCAGTGGTAACAACAACCCATTAGTTAACAATGCTTTTGTGAAACATACCCCTGTTCATTTACTTCTTGGTCCTGTCTAAATCACAATTCTGTCATCCCTCAGATTTCATGGACTTCTGCCTATGCCTCAGCCACCCCTTCTGCTCCTTGTTTCTGGTCTGCCAAACTCTTGTCTCCACATGTCCCACCAGCCACCAACTCCACATTGAACTCCACCTCGGATGCCGATGTCACCCTCGAGTGTCTTCCTTTCAGGTCTGGATTTCCACCTCAGCCGACTCTTCCTCCCTCACTCAGCCCCCAGGCTCTTTCCAAAAGTTATTTTGGGGCACCACGATGGCTCCCCGCCCATCAGCTCCATCTGGGTCTTTCCTCTGTTGGCTTTTCCAGTTGCTTGCCCCACATCATCACAGACCTCCTCCCACAATATTTGGACTTTTTTGTTTTCGACTTTTAGTGCCTTGTCTGTTTCTATGCTTACGTATGATTTTCACCTGTGTCTGGTTATTTATTTTCCCATTTAGTTCAGTTCATGGTCTGTTTTGATCTTTCAGTAAGGTTGTTTGACTTCATTTAAATATATGACACACACACTACTGTAACATACATACTTATTTGTATATTTATGGTATTACTGAATTTTCTTTGTTTTATGTTACATTTATTTTTCACCAACTTGTTGCAACCATCCCTACCTAATAGGCACACAGACCTTTACACTTGCTAACTTTATCCCTTAAAAGTCAATAAAATCATGATTTTAACAAAGTTTAGATTAATTCATACAAAAGGTCAGGGCAGTATGACAGAAATATACCGTAGCTTATGATTTTCCGATAAACGCATTAGCAAATGTTAAATTTGCTCTCTGTCTTTTTAATAAGGGAGAAGTCTAATTGAGCATATATACAGTATGGATATCATCACAGCAGATTTCCCATCCCCTATTACAATCCTTAGTGATCCATATCTATTGACAAAATCCAATTGCAAACACTTTGCTTAATACCTTTCTTTTGTGTCTAACTATGTGATTGTCCCTTTGTTTCAATTATTACATTAAAATGCATCTCTCAAAAACAATTTTAAAGAGCGTTCTGCACAGCGGTTTGTAATTTGTTTGGGCCACCAGTGAATAGTTTTTCCATAAGCAAAATACATTAGGTGCAATATGAGTCAATCTGATGCTAGTTAGGAGGAATCACCTTTGCTACGTTAAATCAGATCACAATGCACCTGTAGGATTTATGAGTAATTATAGCATTGGAATGAAGATAAATTATCATATTTAACTATTCCGCCCTCCCCTGATACGCACTTAGAGAAGCCTGTATGGGTTTTCATGGGCTGTTACTTTCACATGATATGCAATTAATGTAAAGGTTTCATAATTTCTTTGGTTACTGGTTAGTAATGTCCTGTGGCGTATTTTGAAAAATTCCCCAGCGTGATGCCTTATTTACTGGGAAATGAAGAATGAAATGAAGGACACTTGATATTCCACAGAAGCTATAAGCTCGACGAACTTCAATTCTTTTAGCGTTTGATGAAGCAATTAAAGCTTTGCACATTTCACTTCATTTATCATTCATTTCTCTATTTTGTTGACTGAATGATGCTTCAAATGCTGAGAAACTCTTGATGATATCTACTTTAAGCTGTGACAGAGAGTGCCATTGAATAAAGAAGCTTTCCGCACTTTGATTCCTTTGCTTAATCTAATTTGTATGGCACACTCTCTTTTCTGAAACAAATTTAATAGAAATAAAAAGCAAAACTTAACACAGTTTGTTGAAATGTTTACCAAGTGCTGATTTTGAGGTACTGTGGTATAAACCATACCACAACCATTGTTAACCAGTGTTATAGGTTCAAGATCAAATCCCTTATGAACATTATGAATGCAGGACAATATACTCATCACTGACATTTTCAGGTTTGTCAAGTGGCTATTTTGTTTTGCTGTAAAAACATCAGAGAGGTTTTAGCAGTTGTTTGGCTGATGCATTAGCACGCAGATAACCTCTGAAAATCAGGCGCTTATATGCACATAAAAAATCAGTTCAGCGTTAGAGGTTGTAAATGCTATTTTTCATTCGTCAGAGCGATTCTTTTCCTAGAATATATATATAAGAATCATTATCCACTTCAAAATAATCACTAGTGGTACAAATCATCTACTAAACACATCTCTGCTAGCAGGGTACTACAGACAGTGTCTGCATCTTAAATCAGTGATGATATTGTTGGCATTGCTTTATGCTCCTTTTTCTTTCTGATATCCAGCTTGAACCCATTTGCCTGTCATTTGTGTGTCAAGCAAGATATAGCCTAAGAGTAATTAGCAGTGTTTGCTAATGCAATCTTTTCAATCCCCTTAACCCCTAATTAATTTTTGACACGTCTTACGCTTTATGTGCTAAGGACATGAGCGATATACTGTAGCTCGATTCATATGGCTTGTTAAGGAGAGGTATACTATACTGTATATTTTCTTCATAGCACACTATAAAATGAACAAAATCATTTCATAGACATATCTATCTATCTATCTATCTATCTATCTATCTATCTATCTATCTATCTATCTATCTATCTATCTATCTATCTATCTATCTATCTATCTATCTATCTATCTATCTATCTATCTATCTATCTATCTATCTATCTACTGTATCTATCATCAAGCTTATATTATTTCAAAGAACAGGCACATGTGGTCTGTTTCTTCTGCGTTTCATAATGGCCCAAACATCACCAGAAGTGAAAGAGAGAGCCACTGGCATGCTGCAGGCAACAATATCCTGTGCCAGCACTGCCATTTATATGGCAGCTGCGTTGGTTTCAGAAGACTGGCAGGAACAGTGTTGGGGTAACGCATTACAAGTAACGTGCATTACGTAATAATATTACTTTCTGAAGTAACAAGTAAAGTAACGCATTACTTTATAAATGTACACATTAATATTTGACTTATTTTAAAAAGTAATGAGAATACTTTCCATGAAAAGTAACTAAGTAACAGTGGTGGCTGCTGCACAGACACTTGTATTCAGGTTAAATTATACCACCAACCAGGGCAACCAAAACATGTTCAAAACGAAGCGCGTTCTGTACCCTGATCACTGTTGCAAAAATTTTTTTAGAGAAATTTGCAAGAAGACTGAATGATTTGTTGCTAAAAGTTGCTAAATGATGCTTTGACGTCACTGCCTAATGACGTTATTACGTGATATCAATGCAAAACAGCATCTTTATGTAATATACAAAATACACAATGAGTTTTCTCAAACTGACAAGCTTCTGCACTTTTGCAGTTATCCACATTCTTAAAGGGATAGTTCGGACAAAAATGATATTAAACCATGATTTACTCACCCCCAAGTCGTCTGAGATGTATATGTCAATTTAAAGTTATATAACACAATGTAAAGTAACAGGGTCCACTCCTTCAAGTCCAAAAATCGTGCATCCATCCTTCACAAAATGAAACCAAACGGCTCCACGATGATAAACGAAGGCCTTTTGAGAGTTTGAAATATACATATTTAAAACTTTATAAACGAAAATAACTAGCTTCTCGTTAAGCCGCCATTTTTGTCGCAACCGCATTCAAGATGAGAGTGTACGCAGTTTGCGGAGGGTTTTGTGCTGCTGCTCTGTGTGCTCCCGCCCTCCGAATTTGTCATACGTCACTATGAAAGTGTGTACACTACACTGACACTCTCTCCTGAATACAGAGGAGTCTAAGATGGCGGTGTTACTGTGAGCTAGTTATTTTAATTTATAAAGTTTCAAATATGGATATTTCCACAGCATGTGGCAAGGATTACCCTCAGAAGGCCTTTGTTTATCATCGTGGAGCCGTTTGGATTACTTTTGTGAAGGATGGATGCACATTTTTTGGACTTGAAGGAGTGGACCCTGTAACTGTACATTTGATTAACTGAAAGATCAAAGACATTTTCTAAAATAACTCAAAATGTGTTTGTCTGAAAAATTATGGACATATGCATCTAGGACGGCTTTGGGGTAAGTTAATTATGGGTTTAATATCAATTTTGGACAAACTACCCCTTTAACTAACTGTGGTAATGTAGTGTGCTTTGCTGTAGTACAATGTTTTTGGATGTCATAAATTTTTGCAGTATGCACAATATGCTCTGCAGTCATCCCCAACTACTGGCTTCAGCCACCCTTTAAATTCAGGTACAGACTCCCACTTTTTTCTGTATTTCTGGCTGTACAGTTTTGTTTGAGACATGTCAATGTAGTTAAGTCTCTTCTAGATTGAAAATTCAACTATGGCTGTTCTTATAATTATTTTACCACGTGTGAAAAAAATTGAACGTGCTACCGCTTCTACACCAAGCCAAGAATTTTTGCTTCTGTGCACGGCTATTTAATCCTTATGTAGCCCCTGCACCCGTTGTCTTTACCCGTTTGTATTTCTACAGCAGTCTCAAGGATTTATGAATGAACTGCTCATCTGTTGAGTTATGTCACTGCTGCTCTTTAGATTAGATTTTGTTGCTTGAAATAACCAAATACATTTTAAAAATTGCTAAATTTGTTGCTAGGTGCTTTTGGGAAAAAGTTGCTAGGGAAGTTGGAAAAGTTGCAACAAAATTGCTTAGTTGGAAACACCGACCCTGATTGGTGGCTTGACGAGTCACGCGTGCATCTTGTTTGCCCAGTTAAGTTTTTTATCCACTGATAAATAAAAAGGAGCGGCTGATTTTTCAAAATATAGTAGAGTAAAAAGTAAGATATTTGACTTTAAAATGTAATAAAGTAAAAGTTTGCCGAAATAAAAGTACTTGAGTACAGTACAGATACACGGAAAAACTATTGAAGTACAGTAACAAATTACATTTACTTCGTTACTGTCCACCACTGGTAAGTAATGCAATAAGTTACTTTTTGGGGAGTAACTTAATATTGTAATGCATTACTTTTAAAAGTAATTTCACAAACACTGCAAATGACCATCCAAAATCTGCCTGCTCTCGAGGGATCACATTACAGCAGGAGGCATGTAATCCTCTACCATTGGCCAGCAAAGCAATCAGGCCCTTCTGCAGAAATGGCATCAATTCCTAAAACCGCCCAAGCAGAGACTCATTTGGCACCATGCACAGGAGTTGCCGGGCATTGGTGGCTACAAGAAGCAAGAGTTTCAAGGACTTCAGATCATTTGTGGTCCTTTTACAACTTCACTATACTGTACTGCACTGTTTGCAGTACAGTATATATACAGTATGCCTCAAGTATTTGTTCATGTCTCTCGCTACAAATAAATTTTTGCTTGTTTGGTAAATTTTTGTACGTTGAATTTTTCATAAGTGCAATTTCATGTATTGTCCTATCAGATTAATTAATATTATTTAATCGTATCAGAACATGTGCATAATTTTTTATAAAAATAAAAACTGACTAAAAATCCAGATAACTGACTCTAACAGACATTAGAAAATTATCTGACATTTTAAATCAGTAATTAAATTAAGTACTTTTCAGGATGATGTGCACAGTAATTCCTCACATGGGCAGGCAATATGAATACAGATGGGAAATTAACGGGACACTGACAGTGGCTCTGACGTATTGCCAATGACTGTGTGTCTTTTACACCAATAAGCAATGTCAGCAAGTTCTGACAGCTAAAAAACTGCAGAGACCTCACAGAGACCTCGGTAAGATCTGTGTGGTTGTGATTCTTTTCTGACTGTGGACATATTTTACCCTTCACTAGAAGAAGGGAGAGAATACTGTAAGAAAGTGAGAGAGAGAGAGCGTCTTTTCATTTACATAGATTTGCATTCATCAACGATTTAATACTGTTTATATACCATTTATGGAGCCATTATGGTGTAATTTAGCATTTTGCATTTATTGCTCACCCACAGAGCTGATAATTCACGCTCAAAGCTAATACAGAATTAAGGCTTTATTTTTATTTATAAAATATACCAACTTGCAGGAAAGTAAAATATCAAAACTGTCGTACCCTGTGGTCTAAGGAAATGAATAAAATGTTTCTAGCATACAGTATAAATTGAGTGAAAAACACTTTAACAAGTACACTTATTTTAGTAAATATACCTGACTATGACCTTGTTGATATGTAGGCTAACTTTAAACATATTTTGTCATTTATCTTTGTAAAAAATGATGAAATTACATTTTCAATTTAAATTTTAGTTTTATCAGATGTTTCAAAAGCAACCGACAGTACAAACTTAAATTGTTGAGAATAAAACATTTTTTCAACAGTTTGAACACTATAAAAATTAAATTAAATCAAATTAGAATAATATCAATTTTCAACATATACGATAGCATTAGCAGCGGGACAAAAGTAACAAGTGTTCTCCTGAAATTTAAACCTGATTTACTTTTATTTCGAAAAACTCTGAGAAGTGAAACTTTAGGATCTGTTAGGTCACTAAATAACCTGATCAGTATTGTAACACATGAAACGAGAAAAACGACGCGATATAAGAAAAAAAATGACCGCTTTAGGAATTTACTTATCATGGTTGAAAATACCTTTCTGGATCTACACATGGAAATGGAAAACGGTGAGTAAATAACGCAATATTTGTCAGCTCTTTCAAGGGTTGCATGCTAAAGATGCTGTCATAGTTTGGGATACAAATGTTATCAGGGCTCGGAAAAAATCGCTGTGTTAATTTTGTCCCGCGTTACTTTCACCCCAGACCTCCCCTATATATGAACCTGCAAGTGAAAATCTAGCTAAAGAAATTTTGTTATTTACTTTTTTGTAGCATTTTTTTTTTCAATTTTAGCATTTACACATTTTGAGATACTTTTTTTAAAAAATTAGATGTTAATTGCTTTGTGATATTTTGCTCTATATTTTATTTTGGGACACTGTTTTGATATGTTTTTTCCTGCACTGTAAGAAATTATTTAGCTGCCTTATTTTTTGTTGTTGAATCAACTCAGATTTACAAGTTATTTTAACTTAATATTATTTATCTTGACTAGAGAAGAGTTGTTAAACTACACATGAGTTTTTATAACCTACAAATATAGTTAAAAGTTATAGTTTAAAGTGGTGTATCTTCATACATACTGTATGTATCCATCCAATCACGGTATATACATCATCACGTAGGATGTACATTAGCCTGACATTGTCATACTCAATTCTAGTCAGAATTTGAGTCTGATACCTCTTCATTGGGCTGTGATTATGGGGCATGTTTCAACCGAAACAGGACAAAAAATGCCACTGCACTCAATTGGATAGACCTACAACCAGTCAGAGCAACCAAGTGTGTGACGTATGTTGAAATGAAGTCTGTCCTTTTGCAGCTTAACCTGAACTGCTAGCGAACGTACTGTACATCGGCACCTACTATGTTTACAACATTTCATTTGTATCACGACATGTGATACATGTGAGTTATTTACTAAGTTATACAGTCAGTCTATCTCGTACCATTTGTAAATTAGATGAACTTCATCTATGGGCTTCTGACAAGGAGCTGGCAACGGCCGCTAGTTATATCCACGTTGTTGTCGTGCACTCTGAGTTGCCCATTTTCATTGTGTCCCATCTTCTTGGCTGATAAATTAAACTTTTGCCGAATCCTGTAGGAGGGACGGCAAAAACATCTTTCCGTTCAACATATGCCTTGGTCGCATTTCTCTGTTCCTCTTTTAAAATCAATGCGCTGTCGCTATCTTCTAGAACAGACTCGATGGTAGAATCTTCATATCTCAATTCTCCAGCGGCAGCCATCTTTATTGTAAACAGATTCAAAACAAGCAGTCTTTGGTGACGTGGTTGATTACATTACTGTTGATCATCTGTCCATCATCGTTTAAAGCCCTCCCTGACAATTTGATTGGTTTGCCCAGCTTTAGTTCGAGCATAGTTGCGACACAACGGAGCGACACCAGACCGAACTTCCCGACCTGAAATGTTGTGGGCAGGGCTAAGTTCGACTGGCACCCAGGCTAGATGTACATAATACTGTACATAAAATATAAAGAACATTATGGGAAAATTTAACCTTGATATCTTTAATATATAGTATTAATATAGTATGGTCACTTCAAAGATTGAAATTTAAGTAAAATCAATTATTTAAATCACATTGTTAGTACTCCAACACAGTAAAAGTAAACATTATCTACTTAAAAAATTACTTGCCTAAAACATTTGGGATTTTTTAACTTAAATATTTAACTTAAAGTGAGAAAATGTAGGTTATAAATATTAGGTGTTTTAAGGAAATTAAAGCATTTTATTTAAATTAATACAACTTTCACTATTTATTAATAGACCCTTTTAAAGCCCACATGATCAAATAGTTGCCAGTGCATTTTGGCATTGGAGGTTTGTGTTGTTTCCCAATCTGTACATGACCACCGACAACGTATTCATCAGCATTATATGCTCGTAATTTCTCTCAGGTGTACACGCTCAGTTTCTTAACTAAATACGTATATGTATCCGGCCACTGTATATTTGGCCATCTGCTAACTTCTTCTATCCACTCCACTATAGTAAACGGATCTGGTAGCAGGATACTATTTGATAAGTCAACTTTTTAAAATAACTTTCTCTGTCTGTGTTGCTTAATCCAGTGGTTCTCAAACTGGGGTCCGGGGCCCCCAGGGGGGCCGCGAGATGGTGCCAAGGGGGCCCCAGTTTTACGACATTTTATAAAATACATGAATTTATCATGAATTCTGTGAAATTAAACCTAAAATAAAATAAGGCAGCACTACTTTGTATAATTTAATGTTTTGTTTAATTAAAATGTGAAGTTTTAGAACTGTTTTTTTGTCATAAATTTTCTTTGGGGGGGGCCGCAAAGGAATGCACCGTACACAAAGGGGGCCGCACGCTGAAAAAAATTGAGAACCACTGGCTTAATCCACTTGCGTAGCTTGATATGCTGCTGATTCTCGCCATACTTTCGTTGCCAAAATGCACGTGCATACGTTGCTGTCATCATTGTGTACAAACAGTATAAGGGGCATTATATTAGATTACAAGACTTTACCCTGTGGACAGGTAGGGTCACAATTGCAAACTTTGAGTAGGCTCATTCCATGCAGTATGCTGTTTATTTTATGTATAGAAATAAAAAATGTCTGTTACGGAATTAAAATACTAGCAATTGTGTGCCCGTACAAGCTGATTGTTGGTTGTTTGTGAAAAATACACAGCCTTTATGCTGAAATGCACTTAAAATGACGCTGTCTAGTGAACCCCGCCCCCAAATCCCTGTAGTACCACTATAGTCAGCAGCTAAAGAACAGTGATTTAGTGCTGTTAAGGGTCATTTTCTTTGTCTTTCTATTTTGGCTTCAGTGCCGGGCTTTCTGAATGAAGGCCAGATGGGCTGAATTATGCTTGCTTACAGTTCAGATCAGGTTACTGCTGCATTAATGTTGCATATCAGAGAGAGAGTACAGATGGAGAGTGGATTATGGTCTGCCAAGACTCTCCAAGCCTCTGTAATTCAGTGACAAGGCAAGATTTTTGTTTTACACAAAAAGTTGCTCCCACAGGCTTTCATTTTTATACTTTGTGATATATGAGTGTTTGCACTTTGATAAGACGCATACACAATGAAATTGCATTAAATTATTCATCAAGATCAGGAGATTTCAGGCATTCTTTTTGACTATATTCTAATCAGGGCATGTTTTGCCTTCTTTCAACATTAACTGTCAAAGGGATTGTGCATCAGCCAATTCTCTGTCACGATGTAGCGAGACAAAAGAAAATTCTTGCAATGACATCAAAGCACGACATCACACTTTTCATAATTTTTAATAAGAAAAAGTAAAATAAAACATTGAATAAACAGCAACAGTCTTCTAAAGATTTTTAAAGATCCCTTTAAGACCATTTAAGCTACTTTTATGTATGCAGCTTAGTTTAATATTTCAAAACCCTATTTGCTCACTCAGGTACACAGATTGGAATCATGTTTCAGAGGTTAGATGCACGAACCGCATTGGCTTGCCAAGCTTACAGTGTCTGAGCTGGGTGAGGATCTCAATCTTCCGTCTGATTTTTTATGGCTGCAAGAGCTTAAGTCAAGCTGGAATATCTACTGAAAAGAACGCTATTTACCCGACGTCTGTCCCCAGCGCCGGACTAAACGCTTTAAATTCCGGACGTTTCGCACAAGGATCATAGTGGATACAAGCGATGCACAATGTCTGTGCTACCTTTTTCTTTTTACAAGAGAGTGAATCTACTGTAATTATATCACAAAAATTAGACAGACAGGTATCATTGTCGTTTTAATCAAAAACAATTTCCCTTCACAGTGCGGAGATGATTCGGTTGGTTAGACTGAATTAGAAGCAGTGTTTCGAAGCTTGATACTAATTTCATGAATGTTTTCAGGAAGAGGCACGTTTCATTTTGTCTAATACAATGTCTAGTTCCAGTCTAATACAAGTACTGTATAAAATAGAGCTTTGGTTCATTCTGCAGAAATGGTTTTCATTCCCACTAATTTCTTAACCTTAATACTGTACTGTATCTCAAAGCTTACCCTGCTTAGATTTAATTTACAAAACTTCATTGCTGTTTTTGACGATAGTATGCATTAAACTTTCGTTTACAAAGACGTGAAACTCACCGAGTGGTCAGGGGTGTTCACTGATATGCTCACACAAAAATCGCTGCAAAAGATGCTTTCCAACAGCTGTTTTAGCATTCGTTGTTAACTTGTGGACCTATTTTCCCAAACGCCTCACACCCGTACATTCTTCCGCTTAGAGCTTGAATAATAGACACTCCAGCCCAGGTGGTGGCGCTAATCCGCCTTTGCCAATTGCAAGAATAGAAACAAAGTTCCCGGCGCGGAGTAATACCGTACCACACAGCACATCTAATACATGTCAATGGAGGTGGTAAAAACTACGATAAAACCTGTTGGAATGCGTCTTTTGGAGCGATTTTTGTGTGAGCATATCAGTGAACCCCCCTGACCACTCGGTGAGTTTCAGGTCTTTGTAAACGAAAGTTTAATGGATTTTAGGAAGGATTGTTCCAGTGCACCATTAAACCCATTGTAGAGGTCTGAGCTGAAACACAAACACGCGAAAATTCTCAGGGCAGCCGAAAATGTCGAAATTTCAGTCAAAACCATTCTATTTCACCATAAACAATCTGAAAACAGGGCTTTAAGTCTAAAATACCGAACTGTCCTTTAATGCTAAGCATTGTTGTAATGTGTGTATGCAGTGTCCCCCGAACCCCTTGTATTGGGGGCCCATTAATTCATGTGGCATTGCACAGACAGGTGACATCACCTAATAGTACTTTGGCCCTGTCCCAAAGGACGCACTTCAGACTTTCAGTCTTGTGGCCTTAAATTGCGTGCGCTCGCTTAGTCTACGAGTCAGTATGGTGTCCCATCTGTCATTTTTACACTCCAAAGTGTGCTCATAAGCTCCCCATTTGCACCCTTGATGTGGTCTTCGGTGAAGTTTGTGCTGCTGCAGGCTCCATGCACTTTACCAACCCAGAAGTCCTTACGAAAGAGTAATCAGACAACGGATGGTAGAAGTTTTCACTGATTTTTTTATAATAAACAAACTAGGGCTGGGCATAGATCAATCTAGATTAATCTCATACAAAATAAAAGTAATTTTTTGCATAATATATGATATTTTTTGTGCTGTGTGTAAATATTGTGTATATGTAAACACACATACATAAATATACATTTAAAAAATGTATTATTTATATATCGTTTTATACTGTATATATATATATATTGTGTTCTACAGAGTGATAAATAATAACAATCAAGACAGTGAATGCATTGAGCAGTTTTGATTTGACAAACACATGCGGTAGGTTTACAGTATTACTAGTAACCCTGGACTCAGAAGTGACATTTTTGTTTTGTTTTTGTAAAGCGACAAAAACTTTGTTGGAGAAGCATAAATAAACTCTGTATCTTGAGCAGCACAAACACAGTCCTGTAGGCTCACCATCATTGTTGTCCAGTACTTTTACATCCCTGTAGACTAAACACGTACTAACTTCCATGTGCAGTTGTTTGCATAGAAATGATATCACCTTTATTTTCAAAAACTTGCACTTATTTCTTTAATTTATACATTATGTTAAAATAATGTAAATATGCTGCAGGCCACATTCAAACCAGTGCAACCATGATGAGCACCACCACTCATGGACTGCATGCACAAACCATTACACCACAGCTTCGTCAGAATTCATAATAACATTTTAATTATATTATGACAGTTATTGGTGCACAGATTTATCATCAAAATATCTCAACTGTGAAAAATCTATTTTTTATTTTTTATTTCTCACATTCGCAGATTATTTCAAAGGAAGAAGGCTTTATCTATTATTCAGCCTTGAGATTATTAATGCTAAACACATTCTGAGTCATTGTTCTACCACAGGTGTTTGTTTTGCTGTTTGTAAGAAAAGTCCCAATGTAGCACACATTTTAATTACAGAGAAAAACAACAGGGGGCTTCTATTTGTTCTTCCCTCGATATGTTGTCAAGAACACACATCCTCCATCTTCTACTTCCTCTTTTCTGCCTGAACAAACAACAGCCATTTAAAGTGGGAACAGCTCACCAGGCATCTACTGGATGTACATGTAAAGCTGCTGCAGGTTAGACACTGTGATTCAATGCAAGTTCAGCTTCAAAAAGAAAACTGATCCTTAGAGATGTTTCATAAATATGGCTCCAGGCTTACAGAATCTGACTGAATCTACGGTGTAAATACTTACAATGGCAAGCACAAAACCAACATTAGATCAACATCTCATATCAACTTTAAATCTTATAGATGCTTATGTTAGGAGCCATCTTCAGGACAAACCTTTACTAAAGCTCATTTTAAAGTGCACCTATTTCATTGCTAAAAAGTTATTTAACTTAAGTTATAATAACAACGTTATTTTGTGTATTTGGTATAATACAATGTATTTGCATGGTTTATGGTTAAAAAACATTATTTTCCGCATAATGTACATTTTCGTAGCTCTAGATTTCACTCTGTTCCTGAAACGCACCGTTTTGAAAAGCGCTGTGTCCCTGATTTTCCAGCTAATCTGTACGTTGAGATTGGCCTGAACCCATCTGATGTCAGCAAGAAATGTGACGCTTCTTACCATGTTTGAAAGATTCATAGGCTGAGTCTGAAACGGGAGGAATTATGATAATGTCGTTCTTGTCTACATCACCAATCCCAGGAAGTAAACTGTTGCCTACAATCCATGTGTTTGTTTTAGTCCAAGAAAAAAGATTTACGTTAGAGACAATAACTTGCGTCATTGTTTACTTTGGGTTTTGTACCTTTTGCATATTGTTAACATGTACTAATACAAACTTACACACCAAAGAAAATTTAAAATCGTGAATCAGACCATACAGTAGGTGTCCTTTAAAGATTCCTCTATCGAGTTGGTGCACCTTATGTAACTACAGTAAATACAAACTAGGTACATCATTTACAAGAACCTCCAGCTGTATAGTTACTATTAAGAAAGCTGTCCGTTAGTATTTCAGTTCAACCTGATGGTACAGTAGTTGCCCGCAGGACTCCCCAGGGCCTGGTTACAAATCCCAAATCCATGTCGACACAGAATCATGCATTGCAGTGAGAGTTCTTGACACGAATAGCATTGATAAAGGATTCAGATGTTTGGCCAGTTCCCAGATCAGCTTGACATCTGAAAATCTGTATTTGTGTGCTGTATAGATGCTTTTTTTGTTGCAAACTACTTCAAAAAACTTTAATTGTACTGTGCGACCTTATTCTTTAGTTGCATATTTTTGCATAATAATATGATAATTAATGAGAAAAGAATATTTTTTTACATTCTTTGAAGATGAAGCCACACAGGAGGATGCACAGCGAGTCATAGCTTCTGAAATATCAGATACTGTATCATGAATGTGAAAAGTTACAAAATTTTAGTTTTAGTCTCTCTTCATAATTCATCAATGGCAGCTTCTAAGAGTTTCAATAATGCATTCCACTAACATGGCCCAACAGTGCATATGGTTGTCTCTACTTTGTATCATGAATTATCCTGAACCAGAACTGCCTCTTTTAATTAAAACGCTTGGAAAAAGGAACATTGAAATGACTCCGGCGCAGGGTGAAATAGGTGAAATATTAATGTGCAGGTTATATATACACATCATGAAAGAATCATTGAGGTCTAATGAGACCTTCTTTACACTTCTCTCTTATCACTTCTGACTTTCCACTATCACATTGTTATTATTAATGTAAATGTATTATAACCCAATGCGTAGAAGCCGCGCACAGAGAAAGCAAATATCGACTGCGATGCGGTGAAGCCGCAAGCATCAGTAATAAAAATATGGTATAAGCTGGGTGATGTCTGATATATTGTTTCATTCTCTTCCTATATGTAAAGAAAAACAACACGGTAGTGTCCTGAGAAAACAGCTCGTGTTGAATTATGCATGTTTGTAGTAACGCAATGAGACACACAGGTTTGTGTTCGGTCCACATGAGAGATGTTTGTGCACAGTTGTTATGGAAAATGTACTATTATAGGACCTCAATATAAACATTCGACAGCTGTACATCAATATATTTATGACTGCCCACACCTCTGGCATTCACCTTTCTGATGGATAACTCATATACTCCGTTACATCACAGCTGTGGAATTTAAATGTGAATATTTCAGTTTTCCAATGTTTGCATGTGTTTTTATATCAGCTACAAATATTTGTCGTCTATGTGTATTTAATGGAATAGTTAACCCAAAATGAGGTCATAATTTATTCACCCATGTTTAAAACCAAATGCATTTCTATGGAATTTTCCATATAAATAGTACATATGGAACTCCAATTCAAAAGCCACCAATCGCCACCTCCGTCAAAAATGTCATAAAAATATTAAACGAATGCTCTCTGTGTTATACAGTGGCAAAAAAAAGTATGTGAACCCCTAGGAATAAACTGATTTTCTACTGTGATTTGCCATTAAATGTGATTTGATCCTCATCTCGGTCACAATAATAGACAAACATAATGTGCATAAGCTGACAACACACAAATAATTCTAATTTCTTGTGTCTTTTTTGAAAACACCCATAAAACATTCACACTGCTGGAGGAAAATGTAAGTGAACCCTTGGTTTTAACAGCTTGTTGGACCTTCTTTGGTAGCAATTACTTCAAGAAAGCGACCTGCACATCGTTCAGAAGGAATTTTTATCCATTTCCCTTTACAAACCGGTTTAACTCCGACACATTTGTAGGATGTCTGGTGTGAACAGCTCTTTTGTGGTCATTCCACAGGTTAAGGTCTGGGCTTTGACTAGGCCACTCCAAATGGCGCATTTTGTTTTTCTTAAGCCAGTCTGTGGTGGATGTATTTCGATGCTTAAGGTCATTGTCCTGCTGCATCAACCAACTTCTACTGTGCTTCAACTGATGGACAGCCGCCCTGACATTATCCTGTAGGATATTTTGTTAAACTTAATAATTCATATTCCCCTCGATGATGGCAAGTTGTCCAGGCCCTGAGGCAGCAAAGCAAGCCCAAATCATGATGTTCCCTCCACCATAACTCATTGTTGGGATGATGTTTCAATGTTGGTAAGCTGTGCCCTTTTTGCGTCATAGTATTTTTCCCTAAACAATTCAACTTTTGTTTCATTAGTCCAGAAAATATTTTCCCAGTAGTACCAGGGTTTGCCAAGGTGCTCTTGTGCAAACTTCAGGCTCACAGCAATGTTTTTGCAGCGGCTTCCTCTGTGGTGGTCTGCCGTAGACACTGTGCCTGTTCAAAGACTTATGTATGGTAGACTTATAAACAGAGATTAAACTCTATCCATTTATAGAGAATTTGTCTAAATTGTTTTGTATCCCTTTTCAGCCTTATGAAGAGCAGCAACTCTTGTTTGGATATCTTTAGAGAGCTCCTTCTTGCGAGGTATTGTTCATAAGAGCTGATGCTTCTTAAGGACAGCCATCTTGAAATGTTTAAGTTTCTTTTTATCAATCATAGTATCACTAAACCACACCTTTAAACTCATTTTATTTTTGACACAAAAAGTTTTTATTAAAGTAATTAGTCTACGGGTTAACATACATTTTCCTCCAGCACTGTGAATGCTTAATGGGTGTTTTCAAAAAAGAAACTAGAATTATTTGTGTGTTGTCAGCTTATGCACATTGTTTTTGACTATTGATGTCAGATCACATTTTATGAAATCACTGTAGAAAACCAGTTCATTCTAGGCGTTCACATGCTTGTACATTCATCAAATACTTTTTCTTCAAATCCTCTTAATCCCGGCCTCAAGCCATTCAGAAATATCACAGAAACTGAATGTGAAATGACCGTGGACCACATTTAAATTTGTCTCCCTTGTAAGTACTTGGACATGAATTCAACATGAATGTGGCAGCCCAATACATCACAGCACCGCCTAATGTGTGGTTCAATTTCTTCATTTTTACTTTCTGAATTCTGACTTTCATCATTTGCAGTGTTTCTACTGTAGGTGCATCTTTAGTGATTTTGCAACTGGTTACTACAATATGTGTTGGCCAAAAGTGGACATTTTTGCCCAAAAGCTTGCATGCACTTGCATGCACTTACAAGGTTTCGCATCTGAACTCTTCACATATTGACCACAGATGTAAAGCTCAAAAAAGATAGACACACCATTAAAGTTGTGTCATGCATATTCAAAACAATAAAATAACTTTTTCTTATTTATTAAAAATCTCAAACAGTTTTCAAATATCATTCTCCATCCTCGTGAACACAACTACGTTTGGCACTTGATGAAGAGTCATACTTTTCCAGAAAGTTTAGAATTTAACACAAAAGTCCCACTGTAGACTTTAATGATTGTGCTTTTACAAAAAAAAAAAAACCTATGATGTTTGGTACAGCATTGTATTAGCAGCATAAAACAATGTGGGTTCTATCCCAGGGAATATGCATACTGATAAAATGTATAGCTTAAGTCGCTTTGGATAAAAGGATCTGGTAAATACATTACACTACAGCTTAACTTTCCCTTTAACATTCAGTTCTCATTTCGTCTGAAGGAGAGGACAATAGCGTGATGCAATGATGACAGGCGCAGTGATTCTCATCTCAGAGGATCTGAGGCTAGTGAGAATGAGCTTCGGCCCATATGTGGAAGTTCAAGGTCAGTCCAGTGGGTGACAGTCTCAAGGCTTTGCTCCCATAATTCATAATCCATTCCTTGGAGGAAAAAATGGTTTTAATGTAATTTCAGCAACCGAGCTGGCAGCCGATTCCACCATCTGTCTTCATCAAATGACTTTGTCAAAGAGTAGCATAGCCGTGCGTTCTTTATCATCTCTTGCGATGTAGCCAGCCAGAAGTAAAGTGATGCTGTTTTGGCCTCTGGTTTTGTTATGCAGAGTTTCAATGAATCATATTGACCTTGTCTGGCACAGTTGCAGAGAGATTTATTTCATGAAATGTTTAAAGATTTGTTGCGATGTCGGAAAGCATTTGCAGTATCAAATGGTGGAATAGCCACGAGAGGTCACGACTAGGCCTTTTGTTCATTTTGGGATATTTTTGAGCTCTTTTAACACTATTTGATGAGGTAGTGTCAAGTTCCTCCAAAAGCCTTTTAATTCTGCTTCTAGCTTATGTCATGTGGTGTCTATTAACTATTTGATAAATGATACAAGAACTTAACAGCTTCAGCCAGTCAGGGACAGCTGAGGAGAATAAATGATCATATGAAATTATACTGACAAATGCAGATAAATTATAGTAACTTACATTAATCTAGATCAGTGGTTCCCAAACTTTTTCAGCGTGTGGCCCCCCTTGTGTATGGTGCATTCCTTCGCGGCCCCCCAAAGAAAATTTGTGACAAAAAACTGTTCTAAAACTCAACATTTTAATAAAAAAAACATTAAATTATACAAAAAAGTTGTACTTTTGGTTAGTAGCCTTATTTTTTTAGGTTTAATTACACAGAATTCATGATAAATTAATCTATTTGATAAAATGTCATAAAACTGGGGCCCCCCTGGCACAATCTCGCGGCCCCCCTGGGGGCCCCGGCCCCCAGTTTGAAAACCACTGATCTAGATCATTTCTAATGTAATAAACCATTCGGCACATAAATGGCATTCTTTTTTTGGTCTGTTTGCAAATAAGCAATGCAACCTAACAAAAATCTCTTTAATCCTCTGAGTGGAGCTGTGGACCTTGAGAAGTTCCAGCTAGAAACCATCAATGTGTCTTTACACAGACGTGAAAATACTAACAAATACAATGAGGTCATCCTCTACTTTGATTTTATTCACGAAAACATCTGTCCCATGATCTGGATCTCAAATCGCAGTATACTGATGATGTAAACATTCGGGCATCTTCATGACGTAACTTGCTTATAGTGCAATGCCTGTTTTTTCCTTTCTTAAGAAAAGGTAAAACAGTAAAAAACACCCAGAAAGCTGGCACACACTTTTATCCAAAGTGAAGGGTGCATTTAAAGTACTTTTTTTAACAGTATGTCCATTCCCTGGAAACGAACCTATGACCTTTGCACTGGCAACACAATGCTCTACCAATTGAGCTACAGGAACAGTTTATCTCTTTAGATACATTTGTGCAGAAATACTCTTAGGATGGAGAAGGGTAAACCAAGAGATTTAAAGAGCACCTATTGTCTGATTCACTTTTTCAAAATTTCCTTTGGTGTGTAAGTGAGTATTAGTACATGTTAACAATATGCAAAAGGTACAAACCCCAAAGTAAACGATGACGCGAGTCTCCAACATAAATCTCTTTTCTTGGACTACAACAAACACACAAATTGTAGGCAACAGTTTACTTCCTGGGATTGGTGATGTAAGGAAGACCGACATTATCATAATTCCTCCTCTTGGAATCACAGCCTGTAAGTTAACTCCTGTTAGCATTGCATTGTGACCGAATCTTTCAAACATGGTAAGGAGAGTCACATTTCTGGCTGACGTCAGAGGTATTAAGGCCAATCACAATGTACAGATTAGCTGGCCAATCAGGACACAGCGCTTTTCAAATACCTGCATTTCATGGAAGAGAGTGAAATTTGGAGCTACAAAAATGTACGGTATGTGGAAAAGAATGCGTTTTTTAACCATAAACCATGCAAACACATTGTATTATACCAAATATACAAAATAACATTGTTTTTTAGCAATGAAAAAGGTGCTCTTTAATAAAACCATATAACTTGTGCACGACTTCTGATGTACTGAATATCAGAACATAGTTAGTACAACAGCACGACTCTCTTGACCTTCGTTTAGCGTACGATTGATTTACAGTTTTTAACAAAATCAGCCTACTTTACTTTTGTATTTTGCTGTCTGCCATCCATCATAAATAGCTAAAATAGAAACAAAACCATCACACTTGCTTGTTTTTAGGCAACACACTGGGACGTATATGAGGGGAGCAATAGCAACTTTACCATCGTGCTTAAAGTCTTCTGTAAATAGCTCAGTCTGGGTTTTCCATTTTCTGCTCCTCGCTCATTGAAAAGTGAATTAAATCCCATTCCCACAGTGAGTTAAAACACAGACACTCAGAAACCCGTTCTTTGCCACAGGCAAGATCATACAACTGTACTCCCTGATTCTCTTTCACTCAGCATCGTTTGCCATTATAATGACAGTTATACAACTGTTAATTCCGGTCCTTGAATCTGATTTGACGAAAGGTTTTACAATAGTGCCAACATAGGACCCAGAACAGCACTGGGCTACTTACTCATTTGTATCACTCCTTAGACACATATTTCAGACTAGAACAGTTGAATCTAAATCTGTGTTGTAAGCATAATATGGTTTTAGGAACACTGCTTGTTTATTCCTTCCTTATTTACGCACTTTAGTTTGTTGAGCTGTTGTATAAAAGCAATATCACAAGCGTGTTGCTATGGCCGTATATCAGCTTGCCTGTGATTGTGCCATAACTCCCACATACTCGTGTGATATTGCTTTTGTAGCATGTATTTTGTTTTAGCTTTTTCAAGAATCAATAAGTGGAAGAAGCATTGAGCCAATAAATAAATTCCCTCGGTTGTGATTTCTGCTGAATTGCTTGCTGGCTCTGTTTCATTTACAGATTTGTATTAATGCACGTTAATAAACATCTCATGATGTATATGTGTAATAAGAACTTTTGTGCCGTGTTTGCAGAATATAAACCGTATTTAACACAAAACAAACCTTTATTGCGTCTGGTGTTCTGTTTTTTTGTGGTGTTTGGTTGTGGAGAAGCGTTCATGTTTTCATAATAGAGTAGTCGTAAGTCAGAGTAAAGTGATATTTAAACATGTTCTGAGGTTGTGACACCAAAAATGCATTATTAAGCACCCAGACAAATTTAAAAGATAAAAAGTAAATAAAATAAGTTGATTCTGATCATCTTGATTCTCTGCTTTCAAACAGTGTCTGCTTTCAGGGCTGAAACCACACCACTTCACTGGAAAGCTGACGTCTTTGTTAAAGGGATAGTTCACCAAAAAATGAAAATTCTGTCATCATTTACTCACCCTCATGTTGCTACAAACCTGTATACATTTCTTTGTTATGCTGAACACAAAGGAAGATATTTTAAATAAACTGGAAACACCAACATTGACTTTCATATAGGAAACCTTTGTAGCACCATTGACTTGTTGATTTTCATATTGGAAAAAATGAAGAGTTTAGATGCAAAAGCAGATAAACGCCACATCAGTCAAAAATTATTGTAACCAGATGCTCTCGACACATACTATACGTTCATTAAATACTTTCGTGCTAAATCTGCTTAATCGTGCCCTCAGTCCATTCACAAATAACTACTATGGAAGAGAAATGGTGCTCAAAAACTATAAAAAATGTTTGGTTACAAACATTGCTCAAAATATCTTCCTTTGTGTTCATCAGAACAAAGAAATTGATAAAGGTACACATTTATTACCTTAAAGGGATAGTTCACCCAAAATTGAAAATTCTGTCATCATTTACTCACTCTCATGTTGTTACAAACCTGTATAAATTTCATTGTACTGATAAACACAAAGGAAGATATTTTGAGAAATGTTTGTAACCAAACCGTTCATGGACCCCATTTACTTCCATAGAATTCTTTATTCCTACTATGGAAGTGAATGGGGTCCACGAAGGGTTTGGTTTTGTTATTGTGCAAAAAAATATTTTACTATGTTCTTACCTCAACTTAGATCAAATAATACATATACCCGTCTTTTTTCAATACGTGCCCTTTGATCTTTGTACAGCTCCTTGTGAATGTGTTAGCATTTAGCCTAGCCCCATACATTCCTATGGCTCTAAACAGGGATGAATTTAGAAGCCACCAAACACTTTCATGTTTTCCCTATTTAAAGACATGAATATGTGACATGAATAGTTACACAATTAAGTATGGTGGCAAAAAAAACCTTTTGTTTGGAGCAATAGGAATGAATGGGGGCTAGGCTAAATGCTAACACATTCAAGAAGCGCTGTAAAAGGTTTAAAGTGCACGCATTAAAAAAAAAAAAGGGATGTATTAAGTTGAGGTAAGAACATAATAAAATATTGAAAAAGGTGGTGTTTTCCTTTAAATGAAACAATACAGGTATCTTGACCCTTACATCAAAAGAGATGTTAAACAGTTAAGTCTTGTGTTCATACCCTGACACAAACGTCACCAGAACCTCAAAGCTCGAACTGATTTTGCCAAGTGGTTGATGTCCTCAGGGCAACATATTGTGTTGTCCCAAGGACAACATTTTTCTAAATAAAACCTAAACCTACCCCAAACCCTAACCCTAACCATAACCAAACCCTAAAATCAGAGGGAGATGATAAGTGAAAAACATGGTCTAGAAACAGCTAAACCTGGTTGTAAGCTTAAACTTAAAACAAACTGTAATATTATTTCTGAAATCTGATTGGTTGATTGAAATGTTGTCCTAGGGTCAACATAATGTTGGCCTGAGGACATCAACCACTTGGCAAAATCAGGAGAGCCGAACCTCAAAGCCCAGCTAAATGATGAACTGATGAGTCTATGCAACCACATTCAGAATAACATTTGCTGAAAACAATTTGTCTTCACACAGAAAGTCATATTGTGCATTTCATTTTGAGGTAACTTGAGTGAGTTGAATCTAGGCACAGAGAATTAAGGCAGACAGGAGACAGAAGAGAAAGCAGTTTTCCCACATTCTCACACAGTGTGGTGTAGAGACAGATGTTTGTATGTTAAGTTCTGCGTGTCTGTTGTTTCCTGTGAGTTCAAAGTTGCTAAGGTTCTTCTAGCCTTACATCATTACGATCTCTTCTGGTTACCTCACATAAATATGTGGCGTGAGTAATGAGCTGTCATTCTCTCTAATCGAAGGGAATGGTGTCAACAGGGAGGGTCTGGATCAAAGATGAAGGCTTCAGACAGAGCTTCAGCCAGGAAACTCGAGCGTAGTACAGACAGACGTCAGAAGGTCGTAACACCCACGCTAGTTTACTCGATCTTAATGCTGGAATTAATTGTCTCTGGCTTGCAGTGAAGGCATGAATAGGACCAGACTGCAGTCGTGCTGACATGCTTCTCATTTCTTTCCCGCTGACTGTCTATCACATGACTTTCTTCACATGGACATGAGGGATATACAATGTAATAGCTTCGTATCTAGAGATGAATCTAATCTTGTCGATGACACTCATTTAGCTTTTACATAGTCTTGCTTTCATTGAGTCTGGGATCTATTTGCAATTAATCTTGCAAAATATGTATCATGCATGCTATTACAAAACACGTTTCTCTGACATAATGTCATTTATCTGTATTAACATGAAAAGACAGGTCTGGTACATTAGTGGTGTCGTTTACCCCAAAATATTTTTAATTTACAGAATTTTTGACAGAAAATGTCAAGTGATTTTTTGATTTTGACAGATAAGAAACAAGAGCAGAAAAACCCAAAATTTTAACCCAGATGAACACTCTTGCATCATTCCACACTCTTAGAACAGATGTGTTAAAAACAACACATTAGTGTTGATTCTGGGACAACACACTAAATGCACCCATCTCTGTGTTATTATTGAAGCAACACATTTTGTGTTACTTTTAAGACAACTTGTGTTTTATTTTAACACAAAATTACACATAATGTGTTAAAAGCTTAAAACAAAAAGATGTGTAAAAATAACACATCCTTTCTAAGAGTGCAGGGCAAACTGACTGACCAAACTCCAATAAACAATAAATGCCAACAAACACCGGTATTCTTATTTAGAATTATTGAATTTGTTGGTATTTATCGGCACTCATTGGCTCAGTGAACTAGCCTTAATACTCTTCCACAATGATATTGATATTATCAGATATTATGCTGTCGTATACTAAGATAAAGTACACAGTCACAATAAAGGTTCAAAACTGTACCTTTTCTGTTGCTGAGGTTGTACCCTTAGGTTCCAGTTTTTTACCTTTACAGGTATACTAAACATAATACGAGGTTGTACCTTTGTGGTACATTATAGTTAACGGTTTTGTACCCCTAAAATTTAAAGCGTACAAAATTGTTTCTTAAAGGTCACATTCTTCCTGATCCAATTTTTCAAACTTTAGTTAGTGTTGCTGTTAGAGCATAAATAATACCTGTAAAATGATAAAGCTCAAAGTTCACTGCCAGGCGATATATTTTCTTTAACAGAATTCCTCTTTCAAAGCCTACAGCGAACAACCGGTTTGGACTACAGCCCTCTACTTCCCGGTTGAATGATGTCAAAGAAAGAGTGCTAGACTAAACTCCGCCCACTGGAATACGTCAGTCAGCTTAAACGGCTCAGGCTAAGCTAAGCTGCCGTCGAATCACAACACACGAAACAAGCTACACAATCAGAACCCGATACGTAATTTCTAAAGTAGGGACTTCATAGGACAAGGAAGACAACAGCCCATTTTTAGGACAGTGAAAACGGCGCAGTAGATGTAAGTAAATTGTGTGAAAAAACTGTGTTTTTTATAGAGGTACAAAAATTAAGCTTTGAGGATACCACCCCAGCGACAGAAAAGGAAGTTTGTAACTTTTTTTGACAGTGTGTACTATTTTGGTACTGTAGATAACATAGTTACCAATACTACAATGTCTGTTCTATTCTATTTATTGAATG
Organism: Paramisgurnus dabryanus; assembly: GCF_030506205.2. Taxonomy (NCBI): domain Eukaryota; kingdom Metazoa; phylum Chordata; class Actinopteri; order Cypriniformes; family Cobitidae; genus Paramisgurnus; species Paramisgurnus dabryanus. The sequence goes on from NC_133353.1 coordinate 24,205,416, forward strand.
CTTGAATCTGATTGGCTGATGAACGTTCTGAGGTGTGCAATTATTTTCTGGGAAACGCACAGCGAATGTAGTTCCAGACAGCTCTCTTGACCGCATTACAGTTCCATATCACTTCGCATTAACTGTAATAACGGATAAACAAAAACAACATGACAGACGATTTTCTGAGGTAATAACAGCACTGCTTAGTGACGTTCACACAATCTCTCTCTCTCTCTCTCTCTCTTTCTTTCTTTGTTTCTGTCGCTCTTGCTTTCTTTCTAATAACTTCATTAACTCTTTCCCCGCCATTGACGAGATAACTCGTCAATTAAGTCATGAAAAATGCTGGCGCAAGCAAAAGAGGCGTTGGACAAGATGTGAAAAAAATAGTCCTAATCACAATAGCGATTTAAGGACAAAAACCGGATGAATCCCTTTAAATATATCATGTGATCGATGTCTTGAGGTGTGGTAACCATAAAATTAGCAGAATAATTGACTCCGGGCTGTTGAATCATTGAAAAATAATGCACACCTGAGGTAATAATGCATCACCACCTAAGGTGTGCATTATTTTTTTTAATAGTTCAATGGCCCGTCGTCAATTATTCCTTATATATTTAACAATTGTTTTCTTTATCTATGCAAAGCTACTTTGAAGAAATGGAACATTGTAAAACGTGAAATATAAATATAATTGAACTCAGAGCAAATCGAATTGTCTGCTTTACACATTCATGCTGTGTTTTAAATGCTTGCTAATACAAAGCTATTGCAAGGCGGTCTAAGGTGGCCTTTTAGCATGGCACATTTGATGATTTTTTAACATTTTACAGACAGCTACAAAAAAAGTGCAGACAATAGCTTTACTGCAAAGGTAGGAATGAACACAAAAGATCAGGTCAGAGCGGACCACACCTTTAACTCCACAATACAGATCCTGAAGAGGCTCTTCACAGTGCACACTTGAGCTCAGCAGGTATTTTTACGGAGGAAGAGCTTGAGTGAAATAACGCTGATGCTGTAGCAGCCATCGCTGAGCAATGATAGCTGTTTCCAAATGTGAAGAGAATCTACTATATTCACAAAAAAAGAAAAACAAACAAATGTGAGTTAGGTGCTTTCCAATTGGGCAAGTTATACATTTACCAGCAGTGCAGCTTGTAATTGCCAAACTAAATGCTGTGGGCGCAGAAGATGAAATGCTGAATTTTTGATGCAGGCACTAGTAGCAAAAGCATTATGACGACGTCGAACCACATATATGGGAAAGACAACATCAGCTGATACAGCGTGATGATCAGTCACATGTGTTTAATGTTCGCTACGTCATAATTTATTCGGCAAATGCGTTTCCATCTCTCATTATTCATATTTACTCTTCTGCGCATAAGTCAAAAACCACCTCAAGCGAGCGTAAAAACTTTATTTTTATGTTTCCGTCACTCGTTTCTTATGCGATACTTCAAAATTCGCATAAAATCAGGGTGATGGAAACCCAGCAAATGACTGACTAGCTAAAATCAGACTCTATCACTGACGTGAAACAAAGCGGATTATGCAAAACAGCACTTGTCAAGCTTATGAGAGTCAGACAGTGGTTTAAATGAATCAATGTGGTGGAATGGTATCGCACAGTATGTCTCATTATGAGAACTATACAGTGCGTAACAGTCAAAAGTGTCTATAAGCACCCCGTAGTCTCCATGCCCATGCTTTTATGACTATGGCTGCATTGTGTGGACCTCTGCATTGGGAGTATTGCCTGTAGTGCACATAAAAAGATTCAGAGATGACATTCAAACTGCAGTAAAACACATTTCATAGTGAAAAGATGTTAAAAAAAGTCATCTGTGCTATCAGGAGGTACACATTTTATGAAAGAAAACGAAAAAACTGCCTCATTTGTGAAAGGTTATTGGCGAAGTGCTTACACTCTATATAAGATATGATTGGATTTTATTGGAATGATGTTCATTCTTCAGTTATCTGACACTAGCCTGAAGCGCATACGCTGAGAAAACACATTTCAAATTCGAATGCAAATGAGTACAGCGCTTAACTTCTTACTTCAAGCTTTATGACGTTTTGTGAGAAGCGGAATTTGTTGACTTTTTAGAGAATAATTCTGTGCAGAAGACTGAATACAATACAAAGATTATGTTTAGGGTTAACACAGCTAATAAAACACAGAATCAATATTTGTATGGATCATGGTTTGGGGCTTACACTAGAATAATTCCCTGCAGGGGAATACTAGCGCTAAATTAGCTCGTTTGTGAGGGTGTAATGCAACCCCTAAAGCCCTAAACTTCTGTTTAACAGCAACACTGAAGAACATCTGTTGCCAGCATAATGGCAGGTCCTATGAGGTCTTCTGCTGAGATAAATGTTAATTAATGCATGGAATTTTAAAGTGCAATCACGATTTAACTCGAAGTAATCTGCAGCAAGATAAAAATATAGAAAATAAACTGCTTTTTACTTTAGATTATGGTCACTGTGGGACTCTTACATCTACAGACTGATAATTCGAATATAGCCGGCCTCTCATCTACTGCCCGCTACAGCCTGCTACATCAGGTTTCCTCCTTCATTTCAAATACTATACTAAAACAAAGTAAAGCTTACTAGTGTGGCTTATCTTTTAATGTGTAGCCTACATTAGAGGAATATACTGTACCTTCTATAGGGCTGCAGAATTTGTGTGGTCACGGCATACCGGTGACAGTCAATATTTTAAAGACAATTATTTCAAAGGCTAGAATTAGATACATTATTGCTTAGAATTCTTTACTAGTAGGTTGCTGACTTTAAACTTTTGTCATACCCCAGAGGCGCTGTGGCAATGACAATTACCCAGTTTTGTTTCAGTAAGCGAAAGTGTTGCCAAGTTAAAACATCACTCCTTGTTTAGTGCTGTTGCTATCAGATTTGTTGGAGTGTTACAGTGAAACGGAACATAAAAAATCCAATTAGTCACATTTGTTAGGCTTAATCTAATTTTGAACTGAGCCAGAAACTGTAGAAGTAGTGATAAAATAGGACTTTGTGGTCAACGATGGAAGAATGGCGTGTACTGTATGGTTAACCTTGAGAAACTGGTAAGCATATATTTCACAGCTGAACAGGACTGTACAGGGATAAGAATCACGAGGTTAGGCAGTGCAATATAGAAAAAGCTGTAGGGTGGGTTCATAAAGCATATTTTAAACAAACAAAATTAAAATTAGTGGAGGTTCTAGCAGGTTCTAGAGATTTTCTGTCATTTTACATACACACTTATATTAAGCAAGGCATGATGACCTAAGGATTAAAGGGACACTTCACTTTTTTTGATAATATGCTCATTTTCCAGCTGTACCAGAGTTAAACATTTGATTTTTTTACTGTTTTGGAATTTATTCAGCTGATCCCCAAAGTTTAATGCCTTCCAGAAAATGTTCTTCTTTAAATATATAAACATACAATATACAAAATGAAAGAACAGACCCTCTGCTTTCAAACAAAAAAAATACCTTCATCATACCTTCAGTGGTTCTTTTGTAATCAGCTTTTGAATATGGGTAGGTTTCAGCAAAACACCAAATTTTGAGCAAAAAGCAGAGATAATTCCATTTTTGTGACGGACTTTTCATAGAGATCCCATTCAGAGCGATCTTTAAAACAGACATGGACATGCAGCCGCTTGCCATAGGGCAATACTTCCGGGTTTAAAAAGTTGCGGATGAAGTTGCCACCTGGTGGATAATAGCGGTATTGCGGAAAGACGGAAAATCTCTTCATTGGCAGGGAAGCGTTTTCTCTTGATTGACGAGATATCTCATCAATGCCGGCGAAAGAGTTAACATGGCTTAGCACAATCCGTTGGATTTGATTAGACCATTAGCATCACTTAACAATAACCAAAGAGTTTCAATATTTTTCCTATTTAATACTTGACTTTTCTTTAGTTACAGCGTGTACTAAGACCTTTGTTTAATGTTTAATCAAATGTTGCGATTTTCTGGGACGATTTGGCTAGGAACTATACTCTCATTCTGGCAAAATAATCAAGGACTTTGCTGCCGTAACATGGCTGCAGCAGGCATAGTGATATTACGCACTGCCCGAAAATAGTCCCCTTGGTCACTTTCAATGGCAGGGGACTATTTTCAGGCGCTGCGTAATATCATTGCTCCTGCTGCAGCCATGTTACAGCAGCAAAGTCCTTGATTATTACGATTATTACTCCAGATGAGAGTATAGTTCCTAGCCATATCTGTCTAGAAAATCGCAACTTTTAATGCGATCATGCATTCCATATTTTTAGTAATTGTAAAAAACTGCTTACGCTGGATCAAAAAATTCTATTCGGTCGCAGTCTGGAGCCCATGGTGCCCCCCATTGCCTGGTGCCTCAGGGCACTCACCCAATCCCATCTATGGATAATCTGGCCCTGTGCTACACAATAAAAACCATATTTGACTGTATGGTTCCATAAGGAACCTTTAACATCTGAAAAACATTTCTGTTCAACAAAAAGTTTAAAAGTCTTCTAAGGAAGTCACCTCACTGTGCCACCATGTTTGCAAGACATCCTGGTCTTATTAAAGCAAGAACTGTCAGACACTGCACATGCGTAAAGTCCCTCCCCCAGAGATGTCATTCTTTAATGGTTGACGATTGGCCTTTTTAACTAGAAGGTGAGATTAGAGCGGCCATATTGACTGTTGTGATCTCCCCATTCATACACTGTAAAAAACTATTGCTGCCATTGCTCTTGACTAGAGATGAGTTGTTATAACTTATAAAATATAATTTAAATAAGTCAATTTCATTTTACAGTGTAGATGTATCTTGTTATTATTAAATAGCTTTTTCTTGTAGCAAAATAAAGCTCTTTAGGCTATTAAATAATAAGAAATTGTTATTTTAGGAACCTTTGGACTGAATGGTTCTTTAAGGAACCAAAAGTGGTTCTTCTATGACATTGCTGTGAAAAACCTTTTGCAGTAACTTTGTTTTTAAGAGTGTAGTAAAAAAATGCATGTGAAACTGTGAACTTTTGGCTATATGTTAAATGATTTGAGAGATTGATCCTAAAATAGCCACCAGGAATGTTGAGATTCCTCAATATACTGTACTTTTTAAACTCATGAATCTAGGTACTCAGAATTCAGAAACAGTGTAAACAATAATAAGAACTAATATATACATCAATTGTCCCTGTATCATTGGCCACTTTTATGTTTTTATCAACATGCAATGCAGTGTAATGTTCTGCTTGTCTAACTCCAGAAACCTTATTTATGTTTGTCTAACAACGCCATCATTTATTTAAAGATTAAGGTATCAAATGTTGGACCTTCTTATGATTAATGTCCATTTGCACAAATGCATTTTTAAATCAGCTTTTGCTTTCAAGGCTATTTTCAATAGCAGTTTAACCACCTATCTCCAGAAAACAACACATTTCCTGAGTCATTTAATAAGGATGGTAGATTTCTACATGAACAAAACTTCTTTAACAACTATCTTCTCTTTGAGTACTGGTGAAAGCTGCATTTGTTTTAAAGTAACTAAAACACACTGTCAGAAATAAAGGTACAAAACTGTACCTTTTCTGTCACTGGAGCTGTACCCTAAGTTCCCCTTCGAGGGAACTCGAGCTGCGTCGCCGAAGCTACGCTATGGGAACGCCCTCTGCGTGATTGCGTCTGAAGCACGTATGTCAAATCAGTCCAATGGTCAAGTGACACGTCATAGGCGGGTGACGTGGGAACCAGGAAGCTATAAAAAGAGCACCCGGCAAGCCGACTTCAGCTCTTTGTGCCTCAGCAAGCGAGTGTGTGTCATTATCATGTCTAAGCAAAGTTTTAAGGAGTGTGCTTCCCCGTGTCCTCGTTTCATTACGAGCGAGGACTCGCATCGTCTTTGTGTTATGTGCCTCGGGGCACAACACGCACGATCATCTCTTGAGAGGGGTGGTTGTGCACATTGTGAAAGGATGCCGCTCCGTACGTTGCGCTCGCGGCTCGCTCTCTTCGAGGAGGGTGGTGAGCCGCGTGTTCCCCACGGTTCTGGCCCCGCTGCTGCCGAGGCAGGGCGGAAGCTGCGATCGTGGGGATCACAACTAGATCTCGCGGACGAGCTTGAGACGGGTCTCCCCCTTTCTCAGCCTTCACCCGCGGGATCTAGCGCCCCGTCTCTGGATTCGGAAGCACGCGCTGCGGTTTCTTCCGCCCAGGGCGGGAGCCCAGTTTTGCATGTATCGTCGTCCGAGGAAGTCGATATTATGTCTGTGGACGTGGTGGACGCTGAGGAGCCTTCTCATTCGTCCCCCGCGTTCGATGATTTGATGGAGGTTGTCACTAATGCTGTGGCTCGCTTAAAGTTAGACTGGCCGGCGGAAACACAGAGCGCTCGTCCTCAGAGCATGTTAGACGAGCGTTTTTTAAAGCAAAAATCTCAACCTTCGCGGCGCAACATGCCTTTTTTCCCTGATCTCCACAGCGAGCTGTCGAGATCATGGAAAGCTCCGTATTCGGCCCGTGTTCATACCCCTCACGCCGCCATGTATTCCAACATTGTGGGGATGGGTGAGCACGGGTATTTAACGATGCCCCGGGTGGAGCAGACGCTTGCGAGCTATCTCTCCCCCGCTGCGGCGTCATCTTTAAAATCGCCTTCGCTTCCCACGAAACCGGTTAGGTTAACCTCGTCTTTAGTGGGTAAAGCGTATAAGTCTGCAGGGCAGGCTGGGGCTTCACTGCATACCCTAGCTGTCTTACAGGCGTACCAAGCAGAACTACTTAAAGATTTGGATACCGAGGCGGGGGGTACGTCTGATGTTTTTAAAGAGCTTCGTCGAGTCACTGATGTGTCACTCAGGGCGATTAAAGAAACTGCGAAAGCCGTGGGTAGATCGATGGGAGCTCTCGTAGCCACGGAACGCCATTTATGGCTTAATCTGTCTGAGCTTAAATCCTCAGATAGGGCTTTCCTCTTAGACGCGCCCGTTGCGCCCTCCGGTCTTTTCGGCGATGCCGTTAATACTGTCGTCGAGAGATTTACGGAGGCTCGTAAGCAGTCGGCGGCGTTCGAACGCTATCTCCCCCGCCGTGCTCTTGATTCTAGGGCTGCTGGGCGGGAGCAGCCATCGTATAGAGCATCGCAGAAGCGTAGTGTTGCCACTCGTGGTCCCCCTCAAAAGAACTGGGGTTCGGGCGGTCGTACTCAGACATCTTCTAAACAGAAAACAGACCTGAGGGCTGTTATTATGGCGAGGAAGGCGTCGGCTAAAAAGAAGTCCTGAGGGACGTAGTGTCATGTTTCCGAGGGCAGCCCCCAATCGGGGAGAGCCGGCAGTCACCTCACAACACGGTGCCCGTCTCTCCTCGATGCCCTCGGGATGTCAGTGTGTTAACCCCGCCGCAGTGTGTGTTTCGGGGCACAGCGGCTTCATATTCTTGTGTGCCTCGTGCGCGGGGCACGCAAGACCTCTCTCCGAGGAGGGAGGCATTAATATCACCCAGGTTGAACCCTGCCAGTTTGGTTCAGGGCACCGGGGAAAGTTTAAGCAGTACACAAAAAGCCAGTCTCGAGAGGCTGGTCCCCCTTATAGAAAATTCGGCAGCGTGGAAACTCCTGCCAAACGTGTCTCAGTGGGTTTTGCAAATAATAGAAAAGGGCTACAAAATTCAGTTTTGCAACCAGCCACCCCATTTCAACGGCGTGTTATCTACCATAGTGGGTGCTGGGCAGGCTCTAATAATGGAACAAGAAGTAGAAACTCTCTTGTGCAAGGAAGCCATAGAATGTGTTCCTCCTCACAACAGGGAGTCAGGGTTTTACAGCCGCTATTTCATAGTTCCAAAGAAAGACGGGGGGTTACGTCCGATTTTAGATCTACGTCATCTGAACCGGTCTGTTGCAAAACTAAAGTTCAAGATATTAACTATAAAGCAGATCGTCACACAAATCAGATCCGAGGACTGGTTTGTGACGATAGATCTAAAAGACGCGTATTTTCACATATCTATCCTCCCGCAACACAGGAGATTCCTGAGGTTCGCCTTCGGGGGCGTGGCTTACCAATATCGGGTTCTCCCTTTCGGTCTATCTCTGTCACCCCGTACATTTACAAAGTGCATGGATGCAGCGCTGGCTCCATTACGACTCCGGGGCATCCGTGTCTTAAACTACATAGACGATTGGTTAATTTTAGCCCAATCAGAGAGTATGGCAGCGCAGCATCGAGATGCTGTGCTGACCCACATGAGAGAACTGGGGTTAAGGCTAAATGCAAAGAAAAGCATGCTCTCTCCAGTACAGAGGACAGCTTTTCTTGGCGTTATATGGGATTCAACGACAATGCAGGCACATCTGTCCCCTGCTCGTGTGGAATCCATTCTTTTGGCTGTAGGCAGAGTGAAGTTAGGCCAGTCACACACTGTAAAACAATTTCAGAGATTGTTGGGGCTCATGGCAGCAGCGTCCAATGTGATACCCCTTGGGCTGCTTCACATGAGACCGCTACAGTGGTGGCTCAAAACCAAAGGGTTTTCCCCGAGGGGCAACCCGTTCCGTCTGATCAAGGTCACGCGCAGATGTCTTCGTGCCTTAGATCTTTGGAAGAGACCATGGTTTCTCTCCCAAGGACTGATGTTGGGGGCTCAGTTCCGTCGAGTTACGATGACAACGGATGCTTCCCTCACAGGCTGGGGAGCAACTATGGGGAGCCATCTGGCTCATGGATTATGGGGGGCCAGGCAGCTCAGCTGGCATATAAATTGCCTAGAGATGATGGCAGTGTTCTACGCCCTGAGATGTTTCATCCCTCACCTGCGGGGCCATCACGTGTTAGTCCGGACAGACAATACGTCGGTAGTCGCGTACATCAACCACCAGGGGGGTTTGCGTTCACGCCCTTTGTACAAATTGGCGCGCCATATCCTTCTGTGGACACAGGGGAAGTTGCTGTCCCTCAGAGCAGTGTACATTCCCGGGTGTCTGAATCAGGGAGCAGACGTCCTGTCGAGACAGGGGCTGAGGCCCGGGGAGTGGAGGCTCCACCCTCAGGTGGTGGAGTCCATCTGGGCGAGATTTTACCAGGCGGAAGTGGATCTGTTTGCGTCCAGAGAGACGACACACTGTCCGCTATGGTTTTCTCTCACACTTCCAGCACCGCTGGGACTGGATGCCATGGTTCAGCCGTGGCCGAGGCTACGGCTGTACGCTTTTCCCCCGATCGCTCTGCTCCCGGGAGTTCTGGAGAGGGTTCGTCGCAACAACGTCCGCTTGTTGTTGGTAGCCCCACTCTGGCCGAACCGGATATGGTTCTCGGACCTGGTGTCCCTCCTCGACGGCTCACCTTGGGAAATACCCGTCAGGAGGGATCTCCTCTCTCTGGCGGGTGGCTCGATTCTTCACCCTCGTCCAGAGTTATGGAAACTGTGGGTCTGGCCACTGAGGGGGCCAGACTCATAGAATCTGGTCTCTCAGCTGAGGCTGCCGAGACCATTCTTCACTCCAGAGCTCCCTCCACGAGGAAGCTTTATGCCTTTAAATGGAGAGTCTTTACTTCCTGGTGCAGCAAACACCTGCACGACCCTGTGAACTGCCCAATTGGTACAGTCTTGGAGTTTCTGCAGGAAAAGTTCACCGCAGGGTTATCTCCTTCTACACTGAAGGTGTATGTGGCGGCCATCTCGGCTTACCATGTTCCTTTAGTCGGGCAGTCCCTTGGGAGAGACCCGCTGGTGGTTCGCTTCCTTCGTGGCACTCGGAGGCTGAGGCCTGTAGTCCGACCCAGGGTCCCAGCTTGGGACCTGGCCGTGGTGCTGGAAGGTCTGTCCTTGGCTCCGTTTGAGCCCATTGAGACCGTTCCAGTCAAGTTTGTGGCACTTAAGACAGTACTTCTGTTGGCAGTCACTTCTCTGAGGAGAGTGGGTGACCTTCAGGCCCTGTCGGTTTCCCCTACGTGCCTTGAATTTGCACCGTGGATGGTTAAGGCTTTCTTGTACCCAAGGCCCAGCTATGTGCCTAAGGTACCGACTAATGTGCCACGACCTGTTGTACTTCAGGCCCTCTGTCCTCCCCCATTTAGGGATAGGAATCAGGAAAAGCTTAACTTGGTGTGTCCAGTGCGAGCACTGGATGCCTATGTTCACAGATCTTCTTTGTGGAGAAGGTCTGAGCAACTGTTTGTGTGCTTTGGCTCGCCCAAGAAAGGCCTGCCGGCGACCAAGCAGACACTCAGTAAATGGATAGTTGAGGCTATCTCTCTGGCTTATGAGACCACTGGACGGCCTTCACCCATCGCCGTCAGGGCTCATTCTACTCGGGGTATGGCAGCCTCCAAAGCCTTGTGGCTAGGGGCTTCAATGCAGGATGTCTGTGATGCGGCAGGCTGGTCCTCTCCGCTCACATTCGTTCGGTTTTACGAGTTAGATGTTGGTGCTACGCCTGGAGCCCAGGTGCTCATGTCTTAAGCTGTGCGCATTTTTACACACAGACAGGCATTTGGTAGTATGGTGTTTTGGTACATCGTTCCCATAGCGTAGCTTCGGCGACGCAGCTCGAGTTCCCTCGAAGGGGAACGTCTCGGGTTACTAATGTAACCATTGTTCCCCGAGAAGGGAACGAGACGCTGCGTCTCCCTGCCATACTCCCTGCATCCCTGTCTCGCCTTGCTTCGGCACAATCTAGCTGAAGTCGGCTTGCCGGGTGCTCTTTTTATAGCTTCCTGGTTCCCACGTCACCCGCCTATGACGTGTCACTTGACCATTGGACTGATTTGACATACGTGCTTCAGACGCAATCACGCAGAGGGCGTTCCCATAGCGTAGCTTCGGCGACGCAGCGTCTCGTTCCCTTCTCGGGGAACAATGGTTACATTAGTAACCCGAGACGTTTCCGTTTGATACCTTTACCGGAATACAAAACAGAATACAATTTTGGGTAGATTACCGTACCTTAAGGACCTACATTGTTAGAAAAAAGTCAAAATATGTACCCTAGCTGTCAGTGGGGCAGCACCCTTTAAGAAGGTAATTGTATGGATCATTAGGTACAGATGTCTAAATATTTAGTACCAATATGTACCTTTGAGATACTAATATGTATTTTTGAGGTACTAATAAGCTCTCTTTGGTCCCATAATGTATTTCTGAGGTAATAAAATGAAATCCTTAAGTGCAAAGCTGTACTTTTTGAAAGGGTACAGCCCCAGTGACAGAAAAGGTACAGTTTCGTACCTTTATTTCTGAGAGTGCACAAATGAAAAATGCAAGGATAGGAGAGGGCTGACTAAATAATACTATAAGAATGCAATGAGAGTTGAATGCAGATGTATAAATGGTTTTCATGAGAAGAAATGCATTTGAGCTGGAAACATTATTTGCATTTGGTTTTGGGCTATTTTGAAGCACCACGTTGTGCTGCATTGGCATAAATTGTTTTTTTTCTCCAACCTATTTCTTTAATCATGTAAGCCTAGTGTTTGTTAAAGTTTGAATAAGTGAATCAAGATGGCAAATGATGATTGGAAAGTAAACAGTCTGCATAACCATTTGGTAGCACTAGATCTGAGTATGAGCACATACAGTTCGGTCAAAAACAAAATCTATTTAACTTCAACTTCTGGAGCCATCTGTATGACCTATATTAAGCATATATTACCCCAAATGAGTAATAGATTGCCAGTGTACATGTTATAGCCCCCCCCACCCAAAACCCACCACCCCAGGTATGGTTTATCTTCTTTATTTGTAAAGTGGGACCAAATATTGTATTGTTGTATACTGTCTTATTTCATAAGGAAGAAAAATAGTGATTACAAATGTCAGCATAAAGAAAAAAATTATAGAGATAATTGAATTTAACATTTGTCAGTAGTTACAAAGTGTTCATGAACTGAAAGCCATTATTTAGTGCTGTGTCCAAAATAGGGGTTTGGTACAATAGGTTAAGCAATATCACACAGCAATTTTACTATGATTTGTTAGATTAATACTGTTTCAACCTGGACTCAGAAAGATTCAAATTTAATAATCCTCCCTCTGAAATCCATTACTTCTTCTCTGTGTTTCCTCGCAGACTGATTTGTTTGTTTTAATTTATAGTGAATAGAAGAACGAAATATCCACAAACATCACCAAGCCCCCCTCTGGTCTTTCATTATTCAAATAAACACATTTTTCAAGCCACTCCATATTTCTAGAGCGTTGGCCTTACTCTCACAAAAGCTATTCCTACAAATGAGTGTATTTCAGCTCTGCAAACAGTCTCTGTTATTTGGGATTTGTAATAGAAAAGCATTGCAGTATTTGAATACAATCTTGTAGGTTCAAGAATCAGGAGGGTATTCTTATAGGTTGGTAATTCAGGGCTCATTGTTATACCAATTTCTACCCTGCTGTGTTCTGAATGGAATGGAATGGGTTCATATTGAATAACGAATGTCCATAGTCACAAGAGGAGGCTTTTATGGCCAGAGTCTGCTGTCCTCCAACCATGACAAAAACAATAAACCAGTGCAGTTTAGCTTCTATATCAGTCCACAGCAGCAGTTCATTTACTTGTCTTGAGCTAATTTAAAAATAATTACAAATCTGACCCTCCAAGATAAATGATGCATTAGCAAAGAATATAATGAAGAGGATGATTGAAAATGTACAAACAGCCATTTGCCACTAAAATATCAGTTGGGCTTTTGCCACTTTATAGTTTAAGCTTTTTCGTATTGCAGCAAATGGGAACGATTATGCAAATCATATTGAAATTAAGGAATAAAATAAAAATAAATTATCAAATAATTTTGCAATGGACTGTTTTTTGGCCTTTGGGCAACCCTGGACCTGGCAACTCTGTTAACAAGTTACTGTTAGATTGAGTTTCAGCCTCAATGGCACACCATACACCAAAAGGGCTCAACTTGGTAAATTCAAATCAGGTCATATCTGATTGGACGGCTGCTATACACAATTCCATGAGTAAGGTTTTATTAGTCTGCTTGGAAACAAATGTTTATTTACGAAACAATAGGCTGGGAGATCGGGTGCTTCCAAGAATTAACTTATCATTGGATTTAGCAAAGTGTGCACAAGTTTTTCCCTTACATCTTTAAAAGAGATTTAAGGGAAAAGGGCAAGATTTTCAAGTAAGCATTGCAGAAGTATTGAACTCCTTTGTGTGAAACTCCAAAGTAAGATCTTCCACCAATTAAACTTAAGCCACATACATTAACTTGTGACAAAACGTGTAAGGTCTTTAACTTTTGTTAAATACAGAGCTTTTTTGCAATAATTCAAAAGTCTATGGGAAAAAGGAATGGGCTTTTTACCAGTGTCCCTGTGGCAATCTATTGAGATGCAAGGTTTGAGATGCAGATCTGGGTTGATTCTAAAAAATATCACAACATTTCAACATCCCACAGAGCATCATTACATTTCTTATAACTAACAGGAAATGCGGTATCACTATAAAAACCAAACTGAATAAGGAGAGCATTTACCATAGAGGAGATGGAAAGATCTGCAGTGGAAATGCGAATATTTGTCTTTAGACAACTTTAATCCATGCACTCAACAGAGAAGTGCTTTATGGAAATTTGGCCTAAAAACAAATGCTCAAATAAAAACTTAAAAAAGGCGTAAAATTGCCAAACAGCATGCGGTCAACTACTTAAACGCAAAGAGGAAGGTTCTTGAGAAAAGGCCAGATGAGACTGAAATTGAATTTTTTTATTATTGTTTGCTTCCCAATAAAAATATTTTGTAACTTCAAAGTGGGACTGTAGGCATGTTGTGTACTCTAAATAGATGAAATCAGATAAAAAACACCCACGCACTGTACAATATATTGCTTTTGTTTGCCTACAGTCTAGAAAAAGGTAAATACATAAAATACTATATGGGTATGTGCATTAATATCTCCTGTTTATTATTATTTACTACATACTATTAAGCACTCAGTTCTCTACGCCGGCTGCTGAGAGACAAGATCACATTCAATTCAATGGAAGCTTGACGACTTCTGGCGACCGAGTGACAACAACTGGTGACAAAAGAAGACCGTGTCCAGCAATGCAACAAAGTTATTTGTCTCTTGTCCCCTGTAGACTACAGCTGTAGACAGCTGTTTTAGGACCAACCTGATCTCACAAAATACGTGAAATAGTCACGCATTATTTTGCTCAGTTTTGCGTGACATTGTCACGTATTTCCACCATATTACGTGCCCCTGACACGACTTCTTTTCCGTGACAGTTTCACGTGGTTACTCAACTGTTTTTCCTATTTTCTTACAATTGTCGCTTCGGTTTGGGGTTAGAACAACCTTCTGTTACATAAAATGACATCCTTACCCAAACCCAACTCTAACCCCAACGTCAGGCGACGATGGTTTAAAAAGCATACGATTTTTTTTTCATAAACCAATACATTAAGTGACATCCTAACGCAAACAGCAAATCTAACCCCAAACCGAAGCGAAAATTGTTTAAAAATAGGAAAAACAGTTGAGTAACCAATACGTGAAACTGTCACGGAAAAGCAAGTCGTGTCAGGGGCACGTAATATGGTGGAAATACGTGACAATGTCACGCAAAACTGAGCAAAATAATGCGTGACTATTTCACGGATTTTTGTGAGATCATGTTGTTTAGGACATATGACCAGAACTAGGAACCCCTAATGAAACAATAGAAAGAGATGTGCTAAACACAGTTGCTTAGGTGTGAATGTAGCTTTTTTGCTGTAAAATAGATTATAATGTATCTGCTGTGGGCCCCCTGGTATATATATAAACACGATAGGGATAGGAAATGGGTAAGTGGATTAAACTGGTTGAGCCGGTGGTCGTTGGTCGCGTATCGGCTCGGCATCACGTTGAAGGACAGCCAGTAGATCAGTGGTGTGATGACCTTCACAGCAGCAAGAACTGGGTCTGTTTCTCTCATTATCCTCGGGGTCGAGGGCGAGACAGGGAGAGAAAAACAGAATCCTATTAGTGTAGGGGCCGTTCACATGTAATGCAAGTGTCATACAGTATTGTGGTTTAAAATCTGCTCGGTTCCAGACAGGCTACCTATTGCGGAATAAGTATATTACCCAGATGAGTTATGTGAATGCTTTGTTCTGGACAAACTAACTATTGCGGGGAACATTTGCTTGACATTTTATGTGAATGCTTTGTTAAAGAAGAATGTCTTAAGCTTAGACTTAAAGTGATCGATTCTCTGAACATTATTTGGTAAATCATTCCAGAGCTTAGGGGCTAGATATTAAAAGGATCTACCACTTTTAGACACTTTTGATATTCTAGGGATAATTAATTGGCCAGAATTTTGTGATCGCAGTGTACGTGATGGATTGTATTCTGATAGTTATTATTTAAGATACTAGGGTGCTAGGCCATTTAGGGCTTTGTAGGTGATTAGTAATATTTTAAATTGTATGCGATATTTAACTGGTAGCCAGTGTAAAGATGCCAAAATTGGACTTTTTAGATCAAGTAAGCACTCTCGCAGCGGCGTTTTGAACTAGCTGAAACTTGTTTACCTGATTTGCGTAACATTCCCCGAGTAAAGAGTTACAATAGTCTATTCTAGAGGTCATAAAAGTGTGGATAAGCTTCTCTGCGTCAGATGTAGATGGAATATGACGTATTTTTAAGATATTTCTAAGATGGAAGAATGCTGTGCGGCAGATGTTGGAGATATGACAATCGAAGGATACTGTAAATTGCTGTCGAGCACCACACCTAAGTTCTTAACCGTGGAAGATGGCACCACATTTTAACATATTTTAATGCTTGTTTTGTCAAATTTTAAGCCATCTTGAGGCCCCCTTGGAAATCTGCTGAGGGCCCCCTGGTTGGGAAACACTGATTAATAGTATGTCCTCATGAAACAAACACTGGTTAGTTGTCAACATCCAGAAGCTTATTTATCGGTTCCTGAAATGCATCTCTTTCATATAAATTTGGAACTGTCTCTGTAACTATAAGATGGTGAAAGGCTATTAACACCAACATTTGTTTAGTAGTGGCATTGTACAGCATGTTAGTTTTATGACCAGTGGAATAGCAGTGGAAAATTTTAAATAGCTTAATTCTAGCCAAGACGTTTGGTTGCCAAGACAGAAATTAACTTTTAAAAATAAATCTAACCTGAGAAATATTCATTGGAGTGAAATGTGTGACAACAAGCCCCAGTGGCCCCAAGCTGCGTTTTAATTGGTCTGTAAAATGGGCAAACAAATGTTTCCAGCCACCAAACTATTACTGGAATAAACAAATACAATTGTTTTTTCATCAAACAGAAACTTATTTCTGAATTGTTTACTGTTTGTGTTCACTATAATGCCAAGAATTAATAAGACTTCTCGGATTGTGGTGAGTGGTTTCATATTCCGCTACTACAGAGAGGGACCTTTCTGAGCCCACAAGAGTTGGAGAGACACGCTGAGGCGCTAAACTTGGATTGAAGATGGCAGCTCTACCAGATCTGATGAGAAGCAGACGGTCTGGATGGCATAACAACAGATATCAGGCACACACATACACATACATACTACAAGCTTGGGCAAGTCCTCAGCTGGGACACAGCCTTGGGCAGACAAACAAAAAAATGTATCAAATATTTTTTCTGCTTTGATAGACACAGATGTCCCTTAAGAACCGTGGAACCGTTTGTACTATTCAAAGACAGATCTTACTTTTAACTGAATATTTTCAACAAAAGAGATTTACAAATAAATTATTCACAAGGCATTAAAAAGATGCACATTTTTGTCTCACATCAATTCTTTTTTGGAATGGGTGTCCAGTTGTGCTCCTAGAGGAACTCTCTCTGCAGTGGCCCCGGAGCAGAACTGGACACCCTAGTCAAAAACCTTTCACACGGCATGACACACTGTCAGAAATAAAGGTAAAAAAGTTGTCATTGTAATTGGCCTGAATACCTCTGACATCAGCCAAAAACGTGACACTCTTTACCATGTTTGAAAGATTCGGTCAAAATGCAATGCTAACAGGAGTTAACTTAGGACGGTTTCACATTTGGTGCGATTGCCTGGTCCGAACCCGAGTTCGATTGCTCACCCCTCCCCATGCCCCCCATGGACTGTGTTCACATATTATTTTTGCATCCGAACCACGGTACGCTTGCATCATCAAGCTGCAGCCGGTGCGTTCTCATGTTGCTTGGCAACCGCTGTAAATGAGAAGACGACAAGCGTGATTGACGAACTCCAAGCAGAGAGATGATTTCTGAATGCCTCTGCAAAAATTGACGTCGGCGGACAGACCGTTGTCATCGAAACGACTTTAGTATGTTTGGGGCAGACAGACGCAAGTGCGTTTCTGTATTATTTCTTTGAAAACAAAACCAAAGGTTTAAAAAAATAAGAACAAAACTCAAGCAAGCATTCTATGCATTTTGTTGTCAAGGTAAGTGCACACACACAAACACACACGTCTGTTTTGGTGGGACATTCCATATAATACGTAAGGCGATAACTCGCGTCATCGTTTACTTTGGCGTATGAACCTTTTGCATATCGTTAATATGTACTAATACACACTTACACACCAAAGGAAATGAAAAATCGTGAATTGGACCATAGTTGCTCTTGAAAATATTTGATTGGTTATCACCAAAGTGCTTTCCATTTATATTTCAAATATAATTTTCTATGGAACATTCCATAGACGTAATGGTTTTTATATTGTACAAACTGTATATTCTCTTCAATTCATCTAACCCAAATCCCAACCTCACAGTAAACTTTATGCTATTTCTTTAAGCAGTGGCGACCGGTGACTTCTTTTTTTGATGGCGCTCGATGCGAAGTTCGTCACAACATGTATGTAGCCTATAGTGTGCGGTTCCTTTTTTCAAAATATGTGTTCTGCGCGTCGAGTGATCCTGTGTGCATCACGTGTTTTGTCAAAATAGGTGCCTGCTGCAGATGCGTCTAAAGGGTTTATGATAAAAGAGACGCTCGCGTTTGCCAGATACTCGCATAATCTCATGCGTAATCAAAGTTTATTGTTAAGGGAGTGTCTTGCGCGTATTTTGTGAACGTGAGCGTCTCTTTTATCATAAAATGTTTTGATGCGTGTGCATCAGGCACTTATTTTGACAAAACACGTGATACACAAAGGATCTCTGTAGGCACAGAACACATATTTTGAAAAAACGAACCACACACATGACACTCCGAACACTTATTTTGAATAAGCAGCCCTCGGTTGAGCAGTCACAAGCCGCCACCGTCTTTAAGAAACATCATTTTGTTTGATTTATAAGCTTGTTTCCCCAAGGGGACCTCATTTATTCCTATCTCTTTGGGGACATTTGGTCCTCACAATGTGATGTAGGTACACACACACGGGCACACATGCAGTTTTGACAGTTTATAAACTTTTCGCATAGCAATAACTCTAGCAACATTTTGGATAAACCTTAAGTAATAGTCTACCCTTTTGCCATATTAAACTATGTTATTCCCTTAACTTATACGAATTAATTCATATCTATCTTTTTTCAATGCGTGGACTGTACAGCGCGTCGTGAATGTGTTAGCATTTAGCCTAGCCCCATTCATTCCTAGGCTAAATGCTAACACATTCACAACGCGCTGTACAGTGCACGCATTGAAAAAAGATAGGTATGTATTAATTTGTCTAGGTTGAGGTAATAACATAGTTTAATATGGCAAAAGAGTAGACTATTCCTTTAGCTTTCTATCAGTACTGCCCCACGAGGATGCAGCTGAACCTTCCCTTTTAAATAGATTAGTTAAAAGTGTCAAATTTAGCAGTTCAGTGGAAGTGACAGTTAGTTAAGTGACAACAAAACCTGAAAATATGTAAATGATAACTTTATTAATTAGCATATGTTATATCATAATCCAGCACCATAGTCTCAGAGATTTCTATGGGAAACACTGCTTTTAAATAGAGACTTCACCATTGACTTTGAAAGATTTGTAAGGGTACGATTTGCTGTTTCATTTGGTCATACCAGTGCCAGTTCCAGTGAGACAAAGAAACTGATTAACATCTATAATTCTTTACAAACATTTACGAGAGGTGTATTTTGCACATTTTGAATAGTTTGAATAGATTTTATTAACAGTCAAACAGCTTCACAGTATTATATCCAGGGTGCAGCATTATAATGCAACGTCTTAGCGTGTTTAGCAAGGTTTTAACCCATCATGTTTAATTTCATGGGTCACATCTTGAACCTGTCATCATAATCTCACCCCGTCCAGCTTCATTTGCTGTGAAATCCAAATGGTTTAAGAATCACATTCATAAATGTGCTTGGTATTCCCATCTTGCATTCTCACCTGCATATTTTCTCTACTATTTTAAATGCACAAAAACAAAGGATGATCTCTTGTCGGTCACACTCTCAGCTGAAGGAGCTTTATACACTTTGAGTACGCCGATTGCACACAAATGTTTCACATCAAAAAGAACACAAAATGTTGCAGTCATCACAGCACGGATGCTCAAACATACAGCAAAAAGCAAGCGAACCTTAAGCAATTACTTACTCCTCATACATGCGCTCTCCCAATTAATGATAACTGCGGTATCTCAACAGCAGCTCCGCATTCTCAATTATAAACAGTCATAACAAAGCTACACTGTGGTAAATGGAAGCCAGTCAGGCATGCGCAAGGCATAATTGTTACAATGTTGAAAGTCACAGTTAATTAAAGGTCACCTAAGCTGCGGCAAACATGCTGGAATAGTGAAGAATGGTGCGAATCCGGGGCTCTAGCGTCCAGGAGAGGCTGTGATGTCATGCTATGTGTGTCAAAAGAGACTGCAGGTGAATGAATTACTATGAAGTCTTTGCCTTGTACTAATGGATAATTTTGAGCGTATTTTAATGAGCTTCTGGACTGATGGGGGTAAATTATGCTGCATTGGCCATTGTGATGCCAAGCCGGGTTTTGCTGGCTCATCACTGCCTTCTGTTCAGCCGCTTGTGACAAGCGCTCAATGTGTGCCCCTTAAATACGCGTACGTACCCCATCCTGGAAGACGTATTCACACTGGACCAATGATCGTGACATCTGATAAGATCTGTTTTAAGCCTGTCTCAGGAGAACTGTCCTTCAGATGCAATCAATTGAAAGTTTATAGCAACAATTACCTGATAAGGGTTTCTTGATGAAATGTATAGCCTTTAATCTCCATTTCATAGACAGGCAGCTAATCCCATTCATGCCGTGACCTGACAGATATCTAAATTAAAACAAGAGATATGTGGAGTAGAGCTAAAACATTCATAAAATGTGAGTGGTAGATTAAAAGAGGCATTTTTAACATTATGATGTACTGCAGTACACTTTTAATGGTTTAAAGTTTTTGCTCTAGCACAAAGACATTTATCTTGTATTTCCAACAACCTACCCTTGTTTAAGATGTTGTTATTGATGTGGGTAATAAAAAAGCTTGATTCAATAAGTTGTGGTCTTTGAATTTTTAAGCATTCGTTTTAAAGGTCAGATTTTTCCAGTAAAAACAAGTTAACTTATTTTTTAGCATTTACCTGAGTGTTGCTTCTGGTTACTATGGAAGTGGATGGTGACCGCCTCTTTAAGCTTTAAAGTGCACCTATTTTATTGCTAAAAACAACGTTATTTTGTGTACTTGGTATAATACAATGTGTTTGCATGGTTTATGGTTTAAAAACATATTATTTTCCACATACTGTACATTTTTGTAACTCCAGATTTCACTCTCTTTCTGAAATGCACAGATTTGAAAAGCTCTGTGTCCCTGATTGGCCAGCTAATCTGTATGTTGTGATTGACCTCTGATGCCTTACCATGTTTGAAAGATTCGGTCACAATGCAATGCTAATTAAACCTAAAAAAGATAAGGCTACTAACCAACAGCACCACTTTGTATAATTTAATGTTTTGATTAATTAAAATGTACAATTTTAGAACTGTTTTTGTCATAAATTTTCTTTGGGGGGGGGGGGGGGCGAAGGAATGCACCGTACACAAGGGGGGCCACACAATGAAAAAGTTTGAGAACCTCTGCCCTAAACAATAACCCTTGAATTGTGTCATATCTGGGAAATCACCATGAAAGTTAGCAGCTAGTTTAGACACCGTGTGCTCCGTGATCTCACAATAACATTGTATTATAAAACTTTGCGTGCAATAGTTTAAACAGGACTGGTGGAAAGTTTGCATTGATACACCTTCATTCTACATGCTATGTGGTTTATTTTATTAGGTGAACTGTCTTTGTCATGTTAAGAGGGGAAAAGCTAAAAGAGACTGTATTGCGCTTGTGCCAGTCGTGTCCTTAAACAATAGAGAAAGAAGCTTGCCACTATGTGAATTGCTATATTACTGACTAAACGGGTGAATTTTGACACCTGATATTTTTAGAGAAGATAGACAAGATGTTATGAATTTTGACCAAAAATTGACATTCAACTTATTTTTTTATTTTCCTGAAAACATTCCAGCACAACATCTGACAGGATTTGCAAGATTGCAAGTTATATTTTTATATTATAAATTTTTTTGTTTTTGGGTGGACTTTCCCTTTAAACATTCAAACAAAGTGTCCTGCGTTTGTTTCTATCTATATGTTATTATGTGGCATTTAAATTATATATATTTTTCATTAGCATTACATGTGTTTGCTGTTAATTAATCTGTGCTAATGTGCTAATGCAATGCTCTACCAACTAAAGGGCTGCGTCCGAAACCGCATACTGTATAGTAGGTACTGAATAAGATGAAGTACCTACTTACTTGGCATTAAAACAGTAGGCACTGTACAGTATGAATCCTGGTAGTATGAATGAGATTCGGACGTACTACATCCGCCATGTTGCTACATCACGTGACATACGTCGTCATCACGTCATGTCATTTCAGCGCGAAAACAGCCGCGTGCCTCTTCTTCTTCGTTGGATAACTCCTCGTCCGGGGCATCATGGGATAGTGAAGCGTCCATCGTATGCACACTGCAAAATTTAACCGGAAGTAGTAGGTCATCCGGGTTCTTTTCGCATACTGTTTTTCGAATACTATGTATTCGGACATACTACTCGCCTCGCCTACTGCTTTTCGCGTACTATATAGTATGTAGTAGGCGGTTTCGGACGCAGCAAAGGTCTTTACAGAGGACCCGACCTGACCCGTACGTTTCTGGGTCTATTCAGTATTTTAAATGGTCTGTTGGTCCAAGTTTAATTACTTCGACTTTGATTAACATTGTGTGTGAAACCTGAGACGATAAGAGAACACCCGGCTGTGAAAGTCCATGTGCAGTCTCAAGCACACCTCCGGTTTCTATTGCCACTGATAACTGGCTCTTGTTTTAAAAGTCGCGACTATTCTGCCATGTGCTGGCACTTTTTTTCTCCTAATTATTTTGGATAATGTAATGAATAAACTGTCTTTTTTATATCTAAAATGTTTGCTCAGAGAGCACAGAAATGCAAATAAGCAATGCTAATCTCAAGCCCATTGCACTGAACGACAATTATCAGACAAACAGTCTTTATTATGTAAGATGACTTAAGATGTAAAAGATAAAAAGCTGTAATGTAAAGTCACCCATTACATTTAGAGCTAGTAGACTTTTGAATCTGGAATAAAAAGTCGATTAAGCTATTTTATTACACGGTGCTCTAAAATGCTTGATTCTGATTGGCTAGTCACGCCATTCCAAGGTATGTTAATCCAAGAAAACGAATAACAACCGCCTGAAACTACAGTAATAACACACGATAACCAGAATGCCGCTAATCAAGTCTTTTAATAGCATATGAAATTATAAATGATTAAACCACGCGTGTTTGTGACATTTTAAAACTGAAAAGAAATACGTTTTCAAGCAGAAGTTCTGTATTTGTTAAATTATGAAGTAAATAGTCGTGTAATAAGCGGTATAATGTACAGGCAGCGGGTTGTTATCATAAAATAAGCCCCTTCAGTAAGATTCAAGACCCTTTGTGTTGTGTCCTGATCACACTGTCAGGCTTTATGTCTGTGATAACAACCCACTGCCTCTACATGCCTCTACCTTTATCCCTTACTTAATTAGCAAGGAAGGGATTAATTAGGCTATGGATCGTATGCATCAAAGTCAGGTAATCTACAACAGAAAATGCTGTTAAGGTAAGACAATGTTTTATTTTCACAACTTGCTTATTGCCAGTCTTGTCTTTCGTGTCCAGCTATATCAGGTTCAGGTATTATTTTTGTGACATTTCACAATTCTGCATGGGTCAGGGCCCAACTTTTACATATTAGACGGGTCAGGGTCAGTTCTGTGTAGCACATTCACAGGTCTCTTTGGGTTTGGGTAAAATTTTTTGAACGTGTGAAGACCTCTACTACCAACTTAACTACAACAAAGATATTGGGCTCTATCATACACTGCTAGTTTCAACCCGGCGCAATGATAATTTTCACGTTTAGCCTCACATTGTTTAAATACCAAATTAATTTGCGCCCAATGTTGCGCCCATGGGCGTTCTGGTCTAAAAACGAGGTTCAGGTGCATTGTTGGCGCTATTTTGAGGCAACTAAAATAGACTACGACATTGACCAACAAAAACCTGGTCTAAAGTCTAAAGTCAATGGCGCAATATGTTTTTTGTTATTTAAAGAGCGCGTTAGTAATATGCGCCTATAAACGGGACGATAACGTGGGTTTGCTTATCACACATGGATGCGCAGCAGCACAAAAACGCTTTTAAATATGAAAGATTAAAGGATTAAATGTAAAAGATTATTATTGAGTCTCTTGAAAATAAATGAGGACTGATTATGAGACGTTAGAAGTAAGTAAATAAATGCTTTGCTTTAAACATGCATATATTTTTAAATGTTTTTTAAATGCTACCCTACGGATTTATTGTATATGATGACCTGTGGATATGGTGAGATGAGAAACATTGTCAGTAATGCTTTTTAAAAATGGCGCTGTCCGAGTGCTGAAACGCTTCGGCTCTCCACATGTTTGTAAATTCGTTATCTCTTGTTTGTATTTTTAGAGTACAAACATTTTCTTGCATATTTGCATAGTTTTTCAGTTTACAAAGTCCGTCATCTAAATAGGGATTAGAAATAGCGCCAGCGCAACTGGCTTTTAAAGGGGATGAGAGATAAGACTCTCATTGGTTTATTGCACGTTACACCCAAAACACACCCATTACTCATTAGGAGAATATGAACAACCCTTTTCGACCATTTTTCCCATCGCTAAATTAGCAAAAGCGGCATGAGACACGCCCATTTAGACCGTGCGCCATGCGCTTTAGACAATGCGCTCAGATCCTTAAAATAGGGCCCATTGAATATAACAAGACTATAGGGGGACAATGTAACACTCATTATGGCCGCTCTGGCAGCAGAAGTCTAAGTCTGAGCATAAGAAACAAGGTACAGTTGATGTCAACAGAAAGGAAGATATTATGAGAAATGTTTGTAACCAAACTGTTTGTGGACCCCATTCAAAGTATTATTTTTCCTGCTATGGAAGTGAATGGGGTCCATGAATGGTTTGGTTACAAACTATTTTCAAAATATCTTCCTTTGTGTTCATCAGAACAAATGAAACGTACATGGGTTTGTAACAACATGGGAGTGAGTAAATGATGACAGAATTTTCATTTTTGGGTGAACTATCCCTTTAATTGTGATTTAGCAGGTTATTTTAGGGTGTTTTCACACCTAGTTCGTTTGAGCCCTCCAAACGCTCTTGGAACAGTTCAGGGTGTATATGTGAACAAACCAAGTGATCTCAGACACCCCTTAAAGGATCCAAAAGTAAACCGAACTTTTAAGTGAACTGGGTTTGGTTCTTTTAAAATGAACTATATGTGAAAACACCCTTAGAAATGTCTCTTTTTCCCCATTCAAGTAGATAGCACTTTAGTCTTGCATGCCTGAAATAACTGCCTGAAGGTACATTACATGAACACTAGAGGAGCGACAATGAGGTTTTACTTTTTTTTTTAAATGACATACAATTTAAAAGTTAGTAATTCCTGATAAAGTTGTGAAATATTATATATGGTGACACACAGCAGATTCAGTTGAGTTTGTTCTTTGAGTTTTTACAATACCTGTTAACTACATACAGTTCTGCTTAAACTGTGTGACCCAAAAGTTTTTATTTGTCACAGATACAAATGCATTTGTCAGCACTGCTCAAGGTCAGATTATGATTTTGGACTTCAGAGTTGAGAGCTTCCCCGGAGCTGATTTTCCACAAAATAAATTGTATTTGTCACACTCGATGCCACCGAATATGCGACACCAACATCACAGCAACATTGCAAGCCGGCGGCATCTTTGTCTCTCCTACGAAATTTTCACAAACTAATGCTTTCTCCCTCCGGGAATTGCACCCTTTTACTTAGAGCCATCATTAAAAGTTTTCTTTGAGGTTGACTGAATCTGAGCCACTGGTTTTGCCCTCATAATTATTCTGGTGCCTCTCTAATGCATGCAGCGTGAGGCCATGGCAGTTAAACTACTCCTCTGCATGTGCAAAATGGATGATGGAGCCCGTGTCGCCGTGGTAGCGGGGCGCCGGCTGTCGTTGGCGCGTGTAGGAAAATGACATCGCTTTTCTGAATGCACCCAGCAGGAGAACACCTCTTGCTTTTCTACCCATGACTGACTAATGGACTATGGTAAAGACATATCAGACCACAGAGACCACTGAGCTTTATTTCCTTTGATCCCTGAAAACAGATTTTATTTTGTTTCTTGCTTTTTCATTCAGCAAGGTAATTCTGTTTGCCAAAAAACCCAGTTTACATATCGAAATGTCACAGTTTAATACAGCTAAGGTGGCATTGAACTGCTACTCCCAAAACTGAAGGAATTTTAAAAACTATTTGGGTTACGTGAGGTTCAAGTATAGCTAATGAATCCATTTGACTTATTTTGCCCATGCACACACACACACACACACGCACTCACTCACTGACGCATGCACACACACGCGCCCGCACACACACACACACACACACACATACAGTCGTGGGAGTCATAATTACAATTTGACATGCATTCAATTATCTTTTTTGGAAAAGGGACAAAGGAAGCTTTTTAGTGCTAATGCAACAAAATGAAGAGCAAGTGATGCATATTATGTGTGTAATTGATGCTTTATCTAATCTATCCCAACTTCTGTGCTGTGCTCAATAAGCTTTACAGTGTATAGCTGTTTTTTATCAGCAAAACACAAAAGGAATACAAATTATATTTTAATCTTTAACCACAGAATAATTATGACCAAAAGTTTGTCTTTAAAAACCCAATGTGTTTTTCCATCATTATTTTCCATTATTTTTTATTTTAGCATTTGCCTGAATGTATGCCATTTATAAAAGATCTTTAGAAGCAACAGATAAAATCGATGCTAATAAAAAAATTTCTGTGTAGCCTTGTCGGGAAAGCTAACATTTCCCTTATACACGCACCTAAAGGATTAGGAACACCTGTTCAATTTCTCATTAATGCAATTATCTAATCAACCAATCACATGGCAGTTGCTTCAATGCATTTAGGGGTGTGGTCTTGGTCAAGACAATCTCCTAAACTCCAAACTGAATGTCAGAATGGGAAAGAAATGTGATTTAAGCAATTTTGAGCATGACATAGTTGTTGGTGCCAGACGGGCCAGT
Organism: Paramisgurnus dabryanus; assembly: GCF_030506205.2. Taxonomy (NCBI): domain Eukaryota; kingdom Metazoa; phylum Chordata; class Actinopteri; order Cypriniformes; family Cobitidae; genus Paramisgurnus; species Paramisgurnus dabryanus. The sequence goes on from NC_133353.1 coordinate 24,232,090, forward strand.
CTGAGTATTTCACAATCTGCTCAGTTACTGGGATTTTCACGCACAAACATTTCTAGGGTTTACAAAGAATGGTGTGAAAAGGTAAAAACATCCAGTATGCGGCAGTCCTATGGGCGAAAATGTCTTGTTGATGCCAGAGGTCAGAGGAGAATGGGCCGACTGATTCAAGCTGATAGAAGAGCAACTTTGACTGAAATAACCACTCGTTACAACCGAGGTATGCAGCAAAGCATTTGTGAAGCCACAACACGCACAACCTTGAGGCGGATAGCCAACAGCAGCAGAAGACCCCACCGGGTACCACTTATCTCCACTACAAACAGGAAAAAGTTGTTTCTTGAACATGACAATGAGTTCACTATACAAAAATGGCCCCCACGGTCACCAGATCTCAACCCAATAGAGCATCTTTGGGATGTGGTGGAACGGGAGCTTCGTGTCCTGGATGTGCATCCCACAAATCTCCATTAACTGCAAGATGCTATCCTATCAATATGGGCCAACATTTCTAAAGAATGCTTTCAGCACCTTGTTAAATCAATGCCACGTATAATTAAGGTAGTTCTGAAGGCGAAAGGGGGTCTAACAAAGTATTAGTATGATGTTCCTAATAATCCTTTAGGTGAATGTATGTTTCACTGAATATTATAACTCAAATACTGTGTTTTTGTTTAAATACATATTACATAAAATATAAAAGTTTCAGTCAGATCCACTCAGCTAAAACATTTTCACAGGAGTTCTGACTGTAAATGTATTAACTGGTGTTTTTCATTGAATTGAGGTTCGCAAAGCCGCACTGAAGACTTTGAAAATGAGGTGTCTGTTTAAAAAAATGTGTTTAAATAAATTGCTGTTCTTTTAGTTAAATCCACTCAAGCTTTTACAGAAACTGCCAGGACACTACAGTGTATATATATTCCATCTGCTCATTTACAGGTGCCTGCAAGGTCTCTCATCTTTCATAAAGTGAAAAGTTGTTTAAAAGATAAGCAATATTCAGCAGCAGTCAAGCTGTGAACAATTACATTTATACATTTTGAAGATGCTTTTATCTAACGCACTTTATACTGTAACAATTCAAGCCACATTTCATCATTTTGAATGCTGCAATTCAAAGTTTCTTCGCAAAAACCATCATGCAGACCATCAGTCCACGCAGATTTTGAGCAAAGAGGCTTTGAGCATTTTTTCATATTTTTCAGGTAACCTCCCTATAATTAAATGTATCAGCGTGCCATGTGCTTTAAAATTCTGCAAAGCGTAATTAAGGCTGACTTTAAAAAAGCAAACATTCTAGTCACTCAGGGTTACTCAATGCCTATTCGGGTCTGTTTATCAAGCACATGAGCCTAAGGAGGGTGCATCATTTATTGAGCTTCAGCGTGCAATTCTCAGCAAACAGCATTAGAGTAGTTCACTATCCACCCTAAGTGAATTCTAGCCAGTGGTGATGCCTTAGGCGTCTGCTAAGAAGCTGCGATAGCACCATCCTCCCTCCTGCTCTGCACTTACAGGAGCTTAAACATCAAACCGCAATCACGCATGCCATTACTTGCTGATGTCGCTGTAACCAGGTCACTTCACATTCTTCAGATCCAGCTTCACCAAGGCGATTGTCATGATCTCCTAAGGTGCACGAATGAAGAAAACACATTTCAAAACTCCTCTGGGTATCCAGCATCCAAACTATTGAGTTCTCCCCCCTGTTCATCCTAATGGCAACAATACAGCTTTGAAGTTTGTGCATGAAATACTGCCTGATTTGCTTTTTATTTATATCTCTTAGCTACCCTTTTACTGTTTTTTTGGGGGGGTTGACATTTTTACTGTTTTTTTCTTTTATGTAGCAGTTTACAGTGGCATCCATTTTTATGGTCAGTGTTATTTTTAAGAAAACTGAAAAAGACAATTGAGAGGGAAAGAGAAACCAAGAGCTATGAGGTGGGTTTGCTTGTATAAAAAGACACAACACTACTGCTCTCGACTGATAACCCCGTAGATGGATTACCTCATCAATCATCTGTCGCCAGTGTTCTATCGCTCTCCATATAGCACAAAGCAGACGACGCATTTCGCCTTTTTATTCCATTGTCAACCATGAAAACCAGCATACCATCTAAGATTACTAACTCAGCTTTATTTGCATAACATTTACATAGAGATAAAGAACCTTGTGTAATTCAACATTTTCCAATGCACATTTTCGTGACATGATTGATAACCTGTTTTGCTAACAAAAAGAAGGCTTAAAAATATACACATTTTGCTCTGTGTAGTTTTGATATTGTCACAACGACCAGAAAGAATAAGTATCAATTTATATTTATGTCAGATATCTTTCCAAGAATATAAAATAGTGGTTTCCAACAGATGGGATGCTACTCTAATTTTTTTTTTATATATACATACATACAGTATAGCATATATATATATTTGACATATACATAGGTATATATCATATCAGTACAACACATATCATATACTGTATATCAGTACACCGCATCAGTCAGGATAATAGGATAAAAGTTAAGGCAGCAAAATTACAGTAAAAGTATAAAAAACTATAAACTAAAGTTTCCCTGATGTTATCTGTGAAATTTATGGAAGCTAGCCCAATTAGGTAGATACTTACATAAACATATTCAGTGACATCTTTGAAACTATTAACTGTGCTAGGAATTTCATAATACAACTAAAACTCTGATGCTCCAAATCTCATAATTGGATTATGAGACTTTTGTGCCAACAACATTTAACCATTAAAATGGATGTTTAAATACCAAAAAGTTGAGTAAAAAACAACTAAATACACTAAAAATATGTACCATGTGACATTTTTTTAAATGTTGTTTTTTTATGATAAAACAATACATAGACTGTAATACATACAATATATATATATATATATATATATATATATATTAAAAAACATACTTATAGTGTTTATAGTTTATTATTCCTTCAATTGTTGAGGAATAGTCTTACTAAATATCAAAAAGCTGTAAAAATACATTATTTTGCTAATATCATTGCCAACAACTCTGAATCCCCACGAGATTTATTCACAGTGGTTAATAGACTTCTTTGTCACAGAACGAAATTAATTTTGACTCCCTCATTAGCAACAAGCAACTTGTTAGCAATTTTTTTGTGTGGAGAGACAATTACACTGTAATGGGATTAGAGCCAGTGTTGGTATTCCTGCTGCTAAATCGAGTGCAGTGGATACAATGGGATTCTGTTTTAGTCAGTTTGAAACTGTGTCACTTTCGGAAATTCATGATATTATTCTTCATTTGAAACATTCATTCTGTCCCAGTGACACTGTCCCTGCAAATATATTGAAATATGGTGTCAATTTTATAAGTCTGAGTATTGTAGCAATTATGAATAGTAGTCTTTATAATTGGGTTGTACCACCCTGTTTAAAGCAAGCTTTGATCGACCGCTATTGAAGAAAGACAATCTGGATGTTTATGACCTGAATAATATTGCTTTATATCGAAACTTCCCATTTTATCCAAGACTTTAGAAAAAGTAGTCCTTAGACAATTAACTACTTTCTTAACTAAGCATATTTTAGAAAAATTTAAATCAGGTTTTAGATGTAAACATAGTACTCAGTCAGCACTCTTAAGGGTAGTGAATGATCAGTTGCTCATAAGTGATGCAGGGAACCATGCTGCCTAAATACTTTTGGATCTTTCTGCAGCGTCTGACACCATCAACCATTAGGTTCTCCTAAATTGGTTAAAGTGGTTTGTGGGAATACAAGGTACGGTTCACTCATGGTTTGCTTCTTACCTAGAGTAAAGATCTTTTATAGTGAATGTTAATAATTTCTTGTCACATCCAGTGGATCTTACTAGTGGGGTTCCTCAGGGTTCCATTTTGGGCCCTATTTTGTTCTTAACATATATGGTCCCATTGGAAATTATTTTTAAAATATATGGTATCTTTTATCATTTATATTCAATTCAATTTATTTATATAGCACTTTTCACAATTGTTTAATTGTTTCAAAGCAGCTTTACATTAATAGATGCAGGAGAAAAATTGTAAACATAAGCAGCAGAATACAGCAGTTAAGATTAACCGTACTAGCAAGTGTAGAAATAATGTAAATGTAGAAATAATTTAACGTATTTAAGAGGGTGCTAAGTTAAGCATATGTCAGCAGATGCCCCAGTGGTATGCGGATGAAACGCAGATCTACTTTCCTTTAAAGCCCAAATGTACTGATCCCTGTGCAACATTCCTGAGATGTTTGGATGAAGTTAAATTTTGGATATCAGATAATCTTGTTCAGTTAAACGAGTGCCAAACAGAAATTATGATTTTTGGTCGTTCAACATTTAACAAGGTGGACATTGACATACTATTATTAGGGCATGTCCATGGGTTTTTCATGATTGAAAAACCTAGGAGTTATCTTTGATTCATCCCTAAAATTTGACAGTCAAATAAAAGTTGTAGTTCGGAATTGTTACTTTTATCTGAGGGCAATAGCTAAGTTAAAACCAATTTTGTCAACTAGCCACTTAGATAAAGTCATCCATGCTTTTATCTTCTCCCGGATAGATTATTGTAATGTTATTTACTCTGGAACCTGTCAGACTTATATTGCACTTCTCCTACTTGCACAAAATGGCACTGCTAGAATGTTTAAAGGCTAAGAAGACTGACCATGTTAGTCAATTGTTGTCTTCATTAGGCTGGTTACCAGTGCACTACAGGATCCAACTTATGGTCTTGACGTATGTCTTAAAGGCATTACATAGAATGGCGCCATAATATTTGGTGGAGCTCATTAAGCCATATAAACCAAATTTACATCTGATATCCTTAAACAAACATTTATTAGTAACCCCCAAAGTACGTCTTAAATCTAAGGGAGAGTGTGCACGTGCTGTCCCTGATCCAAGGCTTCGAGGTTTCATCATCTACAACCCTTGACATCAACAAGAGTCATTTAAAATACACCTGTTTTCCCTGGCGCTTTAACTTTATATAGGAATATTTATCATTGATGATATGTTTGGTTGTGTTGTTTGTTTAATTTATTGTATTTTAATAATTGATTTGCTGACGCTGTACAGCCCTTTGGAGCTACAGAGTAGCCTGTAAAGTGCTCTATAAATAAATAAATAAATAAAATACAAAGAAAGTGAAATGTGGGAATGTGAAATGAATTAACTTAAAGAGTACATTGTGACTTTAGGACCAGCTAAAATACCTTGTTGCACTTACATTTTTAAGTTTAGTCAATAGGAATTTAAATATGGTTAAAATAATTTAAGCTAATTCAATTTTTATAATTTTTAGCATCTCCTCACTAGTCAAAAAAAGTTTAAATACATTGTAAATTTAGGTTGATTAAAATTAAGTGCAGCAAGGCATTGTTTTATAAATTGCAAAAATGTGACAAATTTGAATGAGTTCTGAGAAAAGAGATAGCAGTTATTTGCAGATGCCACTTGGTTTGATATGTTGTTGTCTTCTGGAATTGCAATTATACATTTTAAATATGACTTAAGGCTGCAAACACTTTTCTGGAACAAATTTTTTATGTAATATCAATGTTTTAACATTTAGATTTATTCTTTTATCAGAGTCTAATCCACAATGAAATTTATTAAAATGCCTACATACAGTACTGTCACATTTTTGTGTATCTTCCCTTGCATGTCATTAATATCTGTATATCATTTTTGCCTTTGCCTCGTGTATTTCTATAAATATTTTATTTTACTTACATTTTACAGTATATTATTTTTGAATGTGTGGTATTTATGGGCAGTGTGTACTGTAGTTGCTTGCATGAGTAAGTACAATGGCTCATCTATTTACAATGCATTGATCGTACTGTAATGGATCCCATGACCTTGCCATTATCACCACAATGTAGCAACACTGGAGCCACAGGAACACTTGAGTTTTCAACTGTAAAGTTATCGTATTTTAATGTCAGATGAAGGCTTGCTGATGGGGCCGTGAACATGATGACTCAGTACAGCAGAGTTTGTGAACTCGTATAGAGGTTGTCTTTTTTTAGCTGCTGTGAAGGGAGCACATTAAAGTCAACTCGAAGAGCAATAAGACAAAAAAGCTATCGCTGTTGGAGAGCTTGTTAAAATTCTATGAGAGAGATACAATAATGGTCCTCGCTATCAGGAAGTTCCTTTTCATGTTCCAACACAAAACACAAGTCCCTCAGCACTTTTTGATGTTCATTTACATCACTTTATCCTTACTCCTCCGAAGATGTCTTCTGCTGGCCCAATTCAGTCTTGTGGCAATTTGTATGTATTTTACGTTACAAATTCAAATGTTTTTGTACGATCTGCTTTCGACCCTGTAGTTTAAGGGGCGGTGTTAGGGGTGGGGTACCATTAAAAGGGAGATATCATGAAAATCTAACTTTTTCCATGTTTAAGTGCTATTATTGGGTCCCCAGTATCAACCTAGAAAATGTGAATAAGAACAACTCAGTATTGTAGTTTTGGTAAACCATTCTCTGCAAGCATTAAAATTTGTCTCCCCTTGTGATCTCAAAGGGGATCTTATTAAAATAATGCACTGCCATTTAATGCAGAGAGAGAGAGAGAGAGAGAGAGAGAGAGAGAGAGAGTGAGAGAGAGAAAGAGAGAGAGAGAGAGATAATAATTGACAGTAAACCACTATTATGCCGATCAGTGTTTGCATTTCATCAGCTCATTTGCATTTAAAAGGACACACCCAAAAACAGCACATTTTTGCTCACAACTACAAAGTGGAAATTTTAACGTGAAAATAAAATTATTGGTAGAACTTTATTTTACAGTATGCGTACTTACCTTGTACATATATGGTAAATATGTTGTACTTACACACAAATGTGTGGTACTTAATTTTGAGTATCTACACTGTTAACGATTTCTCTGTATTTTTACAGTACGGTACTGGCAGCACGGTTGCCAGTAAGTTACTGTATTTTGGTTTTACAGTACTGTACTGTAATACCATTTTACAGTACACAAACTAGTACTGTATAGTTACAAAGCAGTACTGTACTGTAATTTTACAATATTTTATTACAGTAGTCTATTTTTACAGTAATTTACTGTAATGTCTATATTGACCCATAAATACTATTTATTACTTATTACAATTAATACAATAATATTATATATAATAGCTAGATATTTAGGTTTAAATCTATAGTTATTAATATGGTAAAAATGCTAAATTAAAACAATGAATTAAAAGGCAATCCAAGCAATGTATGTATCAAAATTTTATTTAAAAAAACATTTAATTGAAACAAAACATATTTAAAACAAGATTTTAAACAATAATAAACATATAAACAAGTTAAATAAAATAAAATCAACAAGTATAAACAAGTTTGGAGACCCCTGCTGTACAGTAACATATTTAACTCAGGCAAATAGGACACTGGTCCATAGTTTGAAGTTTTCAGTTTAAAGTCCATCATCGACTAAAAGGTAACATTTCACTGTGGTAAAAAGAACACTGGCCCATAGTTTTAAATATTCTACTTGAATTTCATTGAACACTAAAAATAAATTAAAAATTAAACTGTGGCAGACAGACCACAGTGGCCTTTACTTTGAAGTCGTCCATTCGAACTCAATCAGGGACTGCATGAAGCTGTTTACATGGGGGTTAATGGCCACAGCTTTTCTCTGCACCAAGTTCCTTGTCTTTTTGCTTGCTCCTTGTCTGGATGTGCACTTTTTCCCATCTTTGGACTTAATTCTATCCAGAAACCTGTTAGAAATATCATAAACATTAAGTCAACAAATATAAGATAGAAAAAGATTTTTAAAAAACTAAACTCAGCCTTGAACTTACTCCTATTTTGAAACCTTTTGCTCTTATTCTACTGTTCCACACCTAATTACATTAAAATACAGAAGATTTACTTACCTCTGAACAAACTCTTTCCTCAATGGACAGCATCCACATGGATCCTGTCATGATTGAATGTCCTGAACAGAAAGTAAAATTGTTACTGATTTGGACACAACTTTTTATTCTGAAAACAAAATCTTTTGTCAATAAAGTCCAGGGACACCTCTGCTCAATAAATACAATTATTAAATTTCTTATAACCAAAGTCTGAATATTTCTGTTTGTATATTTCTACATGGCAAACTAAGACAATTCTGTACATGTTGTGTATGGTCGTGTTACAGTGTTGTGTGTGGGAATTGTGAATGAGTGTATACATGGGTATTTAAAGAAGCTGTAGTGGTAAAGTACAAACTTACCGAACATAATGTGCTTGGGTGTGTCTGGTGTCACCCGTTGTGCCTCGACATCTGCCTTAACTCCTGAAAAGTGCAAGGACACTCAGGTAAACTACAAATAAAAAGTGAATAGCCACATTCCTGTGTACTTTTACATGTGACGTGAAAGCATTTAATATTGCAGTCAAAAAAATACATGACTTGTAACTGTACATCATGTACTTGCCTGGTTCCTTTAAAGATGATCCATCTTACCCAATCAAGCTTACAAGCAATGGTAAGACTGTAAAAAATACAAATGTTACAAAATCTGTTAGCCATAGAAATAAGTAGACATTGTGAAGGAAATGGTAAAAGAAAATTTAGTAACACTTTACTACAATAGTTTATTACTTAACATTTGGTAATGCCTTAGCTAATATGAACTAACAATGAACAATATATTTTACAACATTAATAATATTTGATAATGTTCATTGTGCAGAGACAAAGTGATTGATTTAAAAATGTTTTAAGTGTTTAAATCTAATATCATGCTATGCTAACAAATAAAACCTTTCTGTAAGTGTTTAGTCAGTTGTAAAACAAATATATATATATTAGTTGTTATATTATATATAAATATCTAAACAAGCCTTTTTTTAATTATTATTCTATAACATCTTGTCTACAGAAAATCTCTGAAAATGTCTCGTTTAGTGCAGAAAATAGCGATTTATAGTGACAAGGTAAAAAGACTGCCCCTAATGTTTAACCCGGACCGGCTGCGGTGTAACACGCTATTTCACGCAAAGTTTTTTAACTAAGTAGCTAGCTGCTCACTTTAAAGATAAACATGATCGCCTAAATCTGAGCAATCCTGGTAATGCCAGTTTCCTACACGATGTTATTATGGACTATTTTACATCCAGCGACGAAGGATCAGATGACAGAGACGAGAAGACAAAGGTACGTAAATGCGGAGCCCATTCTCTTTTCGTGCATTGATTTGATGTGTTTTGGAAACTTGTATATACTGCATGTAATGCATCTGAAGTGGTGGAAACAATATGCCATAAAAATGTATTGGACAACTTACTGGACGTGTAAAACGCTTTAGAGAAGATATTCTCTGCTTTTGCTGATATACCGTAATATAATAACAACAACAATAAGCGCGGCAATCCCTTACGTTCATCTGATATTAAGATGAGCCCAGGTCTGAATTATATTTGGTCGAAGTTAAAGCTGCGATGAGTTCGATGCATGTATCCAGTTAAATATGAGGTTTCTTGTTTTCACTTCTGTGGAGAAGTTCGGTACTACTGTCTGTTTACAACCACGAGTCAGCCTTGCCAAACAGTCGAACTTAATACTTTTCTCTGACGGTAACTGAACGGATGAAACGCCGAGATAAACGACCATTATGCTGGGACCGCAAGACCGCGCTGGCGGGTTGTCTTTGTCCATTTCGTTAAAAATAGTTTCATTGTCACCACACTTTCAACACAATATAAACTCACCAAAACCCTCATAATTTAGTTAAAACAACCCTATATTCATTAATAAAGGTGTAAAGCGAGTTAAAGCAGCGGTAGACATCTGTGTGTAACGTTAGCTTACTTTCTGAGGGAGATTGAAAATTGTGGTGACCGTTTTTCTCTCTCATTGCACGTTTAAAACAATATTGTGACAAACTATTGACAACATTCTTAAACTAAAAATTAAGTTTTCATGAAACAGAAATATTTCAAACTTACCGAACTGACAGAAATCAATCGTCCTCCTTCAGCTGCAGCCAAGAGTTGTGCTCTCCCTCTGTCTGTGTGATTTGACGTTGGCGCACTTTCACTGATTATTGCAAGTACACCTGGCACATTACAGCAATGGCTACAGCAAGGTTACATCAAGACCAAAATATACTGTAAAATTTTCCCGCTCAAACAAATTTACCCAGAATGCATTATGAACTGCAGTACTGTACTGTAATGTACACATACAGTATAGTACTGTGGATTTTTACAGTAATGTACTGCTAAATCTACAGCGACATCTAACAGTGTACATGGTAATTAAATGGTATCATTACTGTACTTATAGTACCAGTGGTACATACTTAGTTATTATGTAACTCTAGGTAAGTACTGGGTAATACTACAGTAGACGCATACTTACAGTGTAGGTATACTATAACTAACAAAAAAACTACTGTACTTACATACAATTTGTAAGTACAGTAATGTTTGTTATTAGTTATCATATATGTACACTATAAGTACCTGTCGTTAAACCACAATTAACTGTAAGTACTAAATCCTTATATTGTACATTCATTTGTAAGTACAGTAGTGTTTCTTGTAAGTTACTGTAATGACACAAAATGCGCGGAAGCAAATGCAGGTAAAAAACAATGTTTATTGAAATGTAAACAAAGAGAGAGTATTCAAAGTCAATGCGGACGTAGCTCTGTCCGGTGTTGTGGGCAACCTACCCGTTCTCACCAAGATGCGTACAAATGACACGCAGTGTGATTATCGTGCAATAGATACGCCAAATTCCGATTTTGCGTGCATATGATACGCCAGTCCTTCCCATTCACTTATATGGCGAATCGTTTCGTGACGTTTTATTTATTGTTTTCTCATTTGTTTTCTGTTTTTTAAACCATTTTCGCTTGGGTTTAGGGTTAGGTTTCAGATTTGTTTAAGCAGGTTATTTAATATACAGGTTTCTCTAAGTTTTTATCTATATTTAAGCCATGGTCGCTTGGAGTTGGGGTTAGAGTTGGGGTTTGGGTTAGGATGTCATTTTTATATAACAAAAAGTTGTTCTAACCCTAAACCCAAGCGAAAATGGTAAAAAAAACATAAAACAAATGAGAAAACAATAAATAAAACGTCACGAAACGATTCGCCATATAAGTGAATGGGAAGGACTGGCGTATCATATGCACGCAAAATCGGAATTTGGCGTATCTATTGCACGATAATCACACTGCGTGTCATTTGTACGCTTTTTGGTGAGAATGGGTTGGGGCAACGGTGGCGTTGACTACGGTGGCAGATGTTGTATTTGAGTGCGTCGGTAATGGAGTGGTGAGCAGTGGTGATATCCAGACTGAACACAGGTAAATCCAAATGAAGACGACGACAAACAACATCCAACTGAAAACGTAATCCAAGACACACGGAACAACCAAACAACACGGAAGCCAACACAAAGTGGTGATCTGGCGAGCAACAGAAAGTCAGGTGAGTATTTATGGAGGTGATGTAATGATGAACAGCTGGAGCGAGACAATCAACACACAGGTGCAGGAGATCGCTCTAATGAGCACATGGCTGGGGTGAGTGAACAACAAACACACACACACATGACACGGTGGAAACAGTGGATTTCCTACCGTGACAGTTACAGTATAACTACACTATGGTTCCGTACACACTGCATATTAATTCGGTTGTCACTTCACCTTTTAATGTTAATCATGTTCTGTACACACTCAGTTCAGTAATTTACGGGACTGACAACCGCATTGTACAACCGAATTAACTCCCGCAAAATGCGGGTAGTGACAACCACATTTAAAGAAACTTTGCATAGTGTGTACATACAGTAACCGAACTGAACAACTAGTAGTTAATAAATTGTTTAAACGTGCATCATGGACATGACAGGTCTCTCTTCTGACAAAATAAATGCCAAGAAGGGGAAAAAGTCTTCTGTATGTGCGGTGCACAAAATGACAGAGGCATGAGCGTTTGCTGACTAGTGTTGCCAGATCTTGCAAGAATAAAACAGCAAAGAAGAAAAATCCAATAATAAACCGAAATAAAACTAAATGCTTTACCCCAAGCATTCATGAGCCAAAAGCAATAAACGGTTAAGCATCAAAACATTATGTAAGTACAAAAAAGATGAGGACCTGGCAACACTGCAAGACAGTGTGCTGTGGAGCAGCCTCACAAATGCGTACAATACACAATGCCAAGACATAGGTCTATTGCAAAACATAACGCTGTTAAATTATTTTGGTCAAAGCTGTGAGTGCTAAGCACGCGAGACGGCAGAACGTTGCCATGGTTTTCTCTGTGTTAATCATGACATTTTCGGGAGTGAGTCTTGTTCCGTACAGACATGAAACAAACATTTAGGGGATTCAATCAGCATTTAAATGTGGTTGTCACTCTCGAAAGTTATGTACACTAAGTAAGTACAGTCATAATACCCTTTAATTACCATGTAGATACTCAAAAGTTGGTACCACACATTATATATATATATATGTGTGTGTGTGTGTTTTTTTTGTGTGTGTGTGTGTGTGTGTGTGTGTGTGTGTGTGTGTGTGTGTGTGTGTGTGTGTGTAGAATGTACAGTAAGTACACATACTGTAAAATAAAGTGCTTCCAAATTTCTATAGTATTTTGAGCTAAAACTTCACATATGTACCCTGGGCACACCAATGATTTATTTTACATACTTTTTTTAATATTTAATATTTTATTTTAATTAGAATCACTTTGTATTAATTCATAAAATACAAAATAATTCCTGTCAGATCAGATTGGTTGGCCTGTACATCTCCGAGGATTCAAAAAAGTGAAAGTATTTTTCAGGGATTTAGTTCTTTGAAGGGATAAACAAGCCCAGCAGACTAATAGACAGTTACCCAGTCTAGTGTTCAATAACCGTAAAAAAAAAAATAAAGATTTTCATCCAAGCGGAATCCACTCTTTACACCATGAAAAATTACATCTTGTAAATTTAGATTCATCACATTGATAAATTGCATTTACTCTTAAAGTGAAGGGCCCTGTTCTACTTCTTTTTATGTTTGACTGCTCTTTATCTGTTCAATATTCTTTTATCTGAGTCGGTTGTGTTATTTTATTTAAATCAAATAAAGTCAACACAGAGAGTGTAGACTTCTCAGCAGGCAGATGGGAAGAAGGGATCTTAGGTGGTTATGGACCATAAAGATCAGCCGTGTGTTGACTTTATTAAAGAAATGTTTTATGCAATTCAGAGATAAGGGGGCATTTTCTCCTCTCTCCAGGTTTCGTGGATAACATAAAAATGCTCACATTTCAGGGGCTATCGACATAATGGGTCACATAAGAGGTAATACAAGCTGTGTATTTCAATTTGTGTTTGCCTGTGTGAGAAAATAATGCAGTGTCCAAGAAAAGACGTTGAGGAGGAAGAGAAAGCAAAGTTTACAAATGTTTATGTATAATGTAATTAGCCTTAATGTCAAACAATGCATCACTTTGTGGCAGTGACACTATGGTAGTTCTTCTATTGTTCAATGTGACAAAGACACAAGCACCGTTTCATTAATCTTGCTGCCCTTATGTTTGATTGCCTTTCACCTGCACAGTCTGCGCTTTTCAAATTACCTTTGTGCAGGTACTTGTGCGAATTGGCTGGTCTGAAAACTTAATTATGTCATTAACCGAATAGTTCATCCAACAATGAGATTCTGGACCCCTGTGACTTTCTTTCTTCGTGGAAAAACCCAAAAAGTTTGGCAGATTGTTGATCCTGGTCTTTACCATTATGGGTAATTTGCTGGGTTATTTTTAGCGTTCTAGTATTGGGTCAAAAAGAAACAAGCCCACCCTTCTGATTTGTAGCGTAATTTAACATACGCTGGGTTGTTTTATTCATGTTGGGTCAAATATGAAGATTTTCTGAGTTAATTTAATCCAACGGCTGGGTTCGTCCCAACGCTGGTGCTTGCAATGTAAGCATAGGGGTCAAAACACAAACTCTACGCCTTTCTGCTAAAATGTATATTAAAATGTAAATGCAAAATGAAATCTAGTCCATTATTATATTAACAGAGGACCCAAGAAGATATCTAGATATATCACAGATTTATTATGGCAGTTGCACCACCACTGTGAAAATGCACAAACTGTAGACTTCTTTTATCCGTTTTGCTAAAATGCTTGTTCGTTCCTTGGATAATTCTTCAATAAAAAGTTTAACTTGGAGATAGTACTGTGTTTTGTCTGTGATACCAGCTCTGTCAAAGCTTCTGGGACGAACCATTTCTTTCATGTCTTTTTAGAATCTAAAAAAAAAAAAAATGGTTCTGCCATTATATATATATATATATATATATATATATATATATATATATATATATATATATATATATATATATATATATATATATATATATATATATACAGGATGAGCTAAAAAGGGATGAGCCCAGCCCCTTGGGTTGTAATTTAACCTATGCTGTGTTTTTTTATTCCATTGATGTAGCAAATATATAAATTTAACCTAATGGTTGGGCTCATCGTGCAATAACATTTCTGTAGACCAGTTGGTGCATTGGCAACTCAGAGACTTTGGGTTTGAATTCTAGGAAACATACTGTACATACAGATAAAAAAGTAATCTTATGTTTACTTTAAGTTGCTTTGGATAAAAGCTCTGCATAAATGAAAAGATTTTTAGTAAATAACTGTTCTTCACATAAAGCTATCATAGGACTTTAGAAGATTTGGAATATAGTGCAGGCCATACTACTGTATATGGATTAAATATCTTTTTGAAATTGACAACTCCTGATTACTGAATACTTTCTTACCCGGTTGGAACAACATGTAAGTGAGTAAATTAATTTTCAGTTTGTGTGAAGTAACCCTTAAAGGAACAAATTCTTGTCAAACTGAAACAAGGAATTGATCAGAGCGTTAAATGGTGTAGACACTTTGTTCTATTCTCACTATGTAATGTATGGAAAACAAACAGAAGTACATACCGATGACGCTATTGGCCTGAGGTAACACCTTTGTCATTTCTAACTGCAGTCATAAGAAAGACTGTTGGCAATTCTTCCTGCTAAAATATTCTTTGTGAATCTATAATTCAATGTTTTATTGTAAAAGAAAACATGTGGGGAAAAGCAATTTCATGCACCAAGACACATGATGTATAAACAAAAATGGATCCCGATATCCTTGTGAAAGACATAACTTGATGTTCAATCAAGTGGTAAAATCCTGAGGCGAAAACCATTTGAAAGCCACTCATGTAAAATCCTCCTCTCTATTGTAGCTCTCATACTGTACTACTGTATATCATCTGCATTTTTGCCTTTCTTTTATGTGTATACCCACCGTGTGGCAAATAGTCACATGACACACAAAAATCAATGCCGAATTATTATGCTTAATAAACTGGTAGCGTGTGGGGAAATGTAAATGCGTAAAACGGTTTTCTGTTGCGTAAGCCAACACTGTTAAACCTTACCAGGCTTTTTAGGAGTAAATTACTGGCAACACTGTTGCCAGCTAGTTACTGTACAGCATCTGTAATGGTGACTTACTGGCAACAGTGTTGCCAGTATAGTACTGTGTCTATGACAATACAGTGAATAACTGGCAACAGTGTTGCCAGTAATTTACTGTCTCTGTACCATTACGGTGTTTTATACTGTAGGTTAGTAATTACAGTTAATAACTGGCAGCAGTGATTTCAGTTAATTACTGTACAGTACCACATGCTTCAGGTATAATACTGTATAGCAGGGGTTCTCAAAGTTTACATTCAAAGGTCCAAATCTGAATTCCCATAATTTTCATAGGTCCGGAAAAACTTAATGTAAATCATTTGTTTATATAACAAATCAACATAAATAGTTTGGGAAAAAAATAAGTGTATTTTGAATTTAAAGTATTTTTTTTTTAAATAAACACAAGAAATATGCCAAAAGTAACCAGGTGCAAAATACAGAGCAACCTTATTAGAGAAATGGCACAGTTTGTTCTCCATCATATGCATAAACCATGGCAAAAAAAGAAAAAAAGTGTGGTTGGTAGGCAGAGACACTGACCAAAATAAGGGGTGCACCTATAAATTGGCTGATGATGCTTGCTATTGTTCTCAATGAATAACGGTGAAATGCCGCTACATCCAAAAGCCAGGGGGCGCTCTTGGGCAGAAACTTAATATGTGCTGCAGACGAAGAACCAGATACACGGAGCTCCAGGAAATGTCTTAAGGATATATTTATATTGCTGTTCTTCAAACCTTTTCAGGTATTTTCACGATAATAAAGAATATGTATAAGATTATGTTTGACGAGTGTTGCTTTTTCAAATGCATGTTTTAAACGACTCAAACCAACAGTGATTGGTAAGGACTGATCAAAAGCCGTAGTACATGAAGTAGCTGTGCATTATTTCTGGGTGTGATGGCTACAGCGTCACACAGGAAATTTTTAAATAACTCGTTTTATTTTCGGACCAGGAATACTCTTAAATCTAAAAAGAAAAAAAACTAAACGAATGGTTTACAAGTTTAATATGCATTTGTAAAATAGCAACTGCACACATTTAATCAATCACATAGAAATTAATGCACTTGTAATATGAAGTGAACGCGGGTCCGGATCAAGTTGCCGTCGGGTCCGGATCCGGACCGGAGTCCGGACTTTGAGAATCCCTGCTGTATAGTATATAAAATGCCGTACTCATTGTGGTACTCTAAAACGTTTGAAAGATTCTTTTTTTTTATGTTACTTTATTAAAAAGGGAGAAAGAACCCCAAAATATTTAGACGAATACACTTTATTACTGTGGCAAAAGATGTCAGGATCAGAGGACGGATTAACCCAATCGCAGACGAAGTCGGGAAAACAGAAAACACTTTATTTACTAACATATAACAAATTCCACGAGGGTGTACATGACATGAAACACTGTAAGCAGATAGATAATACTAAACTTGACAAGATAACTCGGCTAGATAACCACATGAACACAAGAACAAAACAAAACGAACCTGCACAGAACTAAGGACACAATGACATTATATAGAAAAAACAAACAAGATAACGAGGGGGAACAGGTGATGGAAGAAAACCAATGATTACTAATAAGCAGGAGAACGAGGGGGCGGGGACAAGACACAAGACACTGAAGGCACATGACCCAATAAACAAGGCATGAACCTCCACATAGAGCAGGGATGGGCAACTTCGGTCCTGGAGGGCCGGTGTCCTGCAGAGTTTAGCTCCAACTTGCCTCAGCACACGTGCGTAAAAGTTTCTAGTATGCCTAGTAAGACCTTAATTGGCTGCTTCAGGTGTGTTTAATTAAGGTTGGAGCTAGACTCTGCAGGACACGGCCCTCCAGGACCGAAGTTGCCCATCCCTGACATAAAGCTTGGGACTGCCAGAACGCCAAACTGCCATCATAACTAGATATAAATACAAAACAAGACTCCTTGGCAGGATCCTGACAATAGATAAATGCATAGCACAAGGAATCACAAAATTAAACTAAACAGAACAAATTTTCTGTAGAATTGGCAAAAAAAGATAAGATAAAAAAAGCAATAATATAAACAAAGAACACTGCCACTGCATGACAGTTAAACCAAAACTAACAAAATCATACTCCAAAACAATGCAATCAAATAACATTCAGGTTATTTATTGGTAGTGCGACACATAGCAAAAAAAACACATATGGCAAATTGTGTGGTTTACTTTCAGTGTAATAGACTAATTCTTTTAAGACACTTAACAAAATAATGTCAAATCCCACCCTCAAAAAAAAAGATCTCCGTTGTCACCGTTGACCGTCAGGTTATTCCAAACCTGCAGTTATTCAACATAATTTTAATGACCTTCTTATATTCTTACAATTCAAGGATTAACAAAAATGCTTCATATAACACGAAGTAGAAACCAGAAATTAAGCTCTGTTTTTTGCACAGGCCTACTAAGGGGTTAATGGTGCCACATGGTGATCAACAGTAAAAATTACAAATTTTACCTTTTTGCAAAAGGAAAAACCATCATCAATCAAAAATGGCTTTGCAATCAAAAAATGTTGCTATAATGGAAGTCAATGGGGCAAAAATGACCACAAACCATAAATGAGGAAGAAAAAAAGTTTAATCTGATGCTGCACAAAAACTAAAAATTCATCAAAGCCAATGTTTTTTCTAATCGTTGAAATGCCAAAGACTGTGAAAAGCGTTTTTAAAAAATCCAGTCCAAAGTCACTTTTTGTATTGAAAATAAGTCATTTTGTGTTTTTTCCCAAATACTTATTTGGGAAGTTCACTTATAAACTTTTTAAAGAGTTACAATCATGGAATTTTTGTAAATATTTGGTACTTTTGATCAGTATTGATGTTGATTAACAGATTAATATTTTTTATATTAATCTGATACATTTTTACAACAGTTTCATTTTTAGTGGCATTTTTTGGCCATGAACATAAACAACACGAAAGGGCAGTGAATTTGAACAATGCACAAGGGTTAACGTTGATAGGAGATGCTAAAAACTTGCTAATCAGGAAGCTATTTGGAACCTTAACTTTATGTGTTTTAAAGACACTCACAAATATTTTAACAGTTTACTTACTCATTTTCAGCTTTTAAACATACAAATCCACTATTATATTGTTCAACACAGCACGAGTAAACAAACAAACAAACAAATAAGTTTATCAAGGCAAATTGGTGACACCTGCACCTGTGTATGTGTGTGTTCCAGTAATTTACCAGATAATATTACAGTTATTTTCCTTAATTGGTGCAAAGAGTAATTTACCGTAGTTTATTATTAGTGCAGCATAACTGCACCTCATATCACAGTAAAATACCTTTCACTGATGTTAAAGCTAAATACTGCCAATTTTACAGTTATTTACCTAGAAATCTACAGCAAGGTTTAACAGTGAACGTAAACACCAAGTGGCACAAGTCATTTTTGCTCATTACCCCGATTTAAACACCTTAAATGGTTTCTCACAGTTTTGTTCATGTATGCAAGTCTCTGTGTGTAAAAAAACAAAAAAATCACAAGTGGAGGTAAGTATCGCATAAAAGTCTTCACTCGACTCAAGCACTTGGCAGAAAAAATAAAAGCTCATGTTAGATTTACAGGTTCTGCAGACATAAAAAGAGATACAACCGTATACCTTAAGACAGTTTTTCCGTCTGCTTTTTGAATGACTATACTATAGGCGGTGACGTCACTTCCTACGAGAAACCTGACAAATCTCCAAATCCATGTTAATGCAGCTTTAGGCATTTACGGTTTATTGATTTGCATGTAAATGCATGAAAACAGGTTTCTATAATAAGCAGATTTTTGATCAGTCTGATCTCATAAAATAAGTAAAACAATCAAGCATTATTTTGCTCAGTTTTGCGTTGCTTTATCACGTATTTCCACCATTTTACGTGCCTGTGACTTTCTTTTCCGTATCAGTTTCACGTATTGGTTACTCAACAGTTTTTCCTATTTTCTTACAATTGTCGCTTCGGTTTGCAACTTTCTTTTACATAAAATGACATCCTTACCTAACTCTAACCCTAACATCAGGCGACAATGTTTTAAAAAGCATGCGAAAAAATAGTATAAACCAACACTTATAGTGACATCCTAACGCAAACAGCAAATCTAAACCCAAACCGAAGCGACAATTGTTTAAAAATAGAAAAAACAGTTGAGTAACCAATACGTAAAACTCACACAGTAAAGAAAGTTGTGAAATGCCACGTAAAATGGTGGAAATACGTGACAATGCCACGCAAAACTGAGCAAAATAATGGTGACTATTTCACTGAATTTTGTGAGATCAGGTTGTTTTTGATAGTTATCCACTTATTCTGTGCATGCAAACGCAATTATTGACTTCTTCGTGAGGTATCTTTAAAAAAAATGTGAGACTAGAAAAATTTAGTGGGGAGAATTTTCAGCAACAGGGCATCACCAAACCCAATTAAAGGGGACATATCATGAAAATCTGACTTTTTCCATGTTTAAGTGCTATAATTGGGGCCCCAGTGATTGTATCAACTTAGAAAATGTGAAAAAGATCAACCCAGTAACTTAGTTTTGGTAAACCACGCATGTGAAAAAATATTTGTCTCCCCTTGTGATGTCAGAAGGGGATAATACCACTCCTTAATCTGCACTATCCAACCTCGGCACTGCCATTAATGCAGAGATCAGCTAATTTGCATTTAAAAGGACACACCCAAAACGGCACATTTTTGTTCACATCTACAAAGTGGCAATTTTATTGTTATAATAAATTATCTATGGTATTTTGAGCTAGAACTCACATACTGTACGTACTCTAGGGACACAAAAGATTTATTTGACATCTTAAAAAAGTCTTGTGAAATTTTCCCTTTAAAATTTAAATTTGGGTTGAACTGTCCCTTTAAAAATGTGCGGACTGTGAGTACAGCCAGAATACTAAAGCAAGGACATGCATTAACCAGTTAATCAGCATAGATATATCAGGTCCCTTAATGTGTTACCAACAAGCAGAAGCAGCAGCACATACTGTTTATGGTACCTTTGGCCTGAGGTAAACCCTTATTCATTTATAGCTGCAGTCATAATCAAGAGTCTTGGCATTTCTTCCTGCTAAAATATTCTTTCGTAGTCTATACCTAAATTTTTTATTGCAACAGGAAACATGAGGGAAAAAAGCAATTTCATGCACCAAGACACAAGATGTATAAACAAAATGGATCCCGATATCCTTGTGAAAGCTATAAAACCTTTATAAGGTGCTCAGTTAACTTAATTCTTCAGCCCTGATACGCAGGGAGCGGAGTAATAGCTTGTGCAGGCTCGTCGTTGTCACAAGCTTCCATGCTAATCATAAACGATTCCAAAAAATGGAGGGTGTAGAAAAAGGAGGGGATATAGATTACATTAACCGGCTCGATAATCTGAGGTGAAATATGACAACTGCTGCGAAGTGAATCTTGCCTCATTGGCTACACCTCCATTTTATTCACAATAGAATATATTGTAAGTTAAACTTTGGTCTGAGGCTCTGTGAGATGCACAGTATTGAAAAGGTCAGTAGCCACACATAGATGTGTATAATTCATGACCTAAAAAATACTAAACTTTGTTCATTCATTCTAACTTGTAACCTAAGAGCAAAACATTAACTTATAGCCAGCGATTCATTCATATTCGGGAATGTTCACTGTGGTGGAGAATTTTCTAAATGTCATTGCCATCCTAATAAAATTCATCACCAGTTTTGCACTTTGTTGTGTGCGCCTTGGTTTTAACCGGTCTTCATGAATCATACAAAGAAATGAACGTTTTATGATTTTAAATGAATATGTACGCAATGTTAATTAAATATAATGGCTTTGATTAAACGTGTTTAATAACTTCAATATTCTAAGGGATCCTTTAAAATTGTTCATGCTTCGTACTGTACAGAATGTTTTGATGCTGTCAAAAAAGAAATACACACCATTTACTGTACAAATACCTTTGAATGCAAAAGAGTCTATTTTGGTAATGCGAAATAAGCAGAGCAGTAGTCACATAATAGTGCAGTACATTAGTGTTTCAGTCATCACTCAACTCGTTTGCATTGCATTAGGCCAACATAAATGTTTCAAAGGCTTTCTGTGTAATTTGCATGCAAGAGTGTGCGGACTTGTCACATAATACCAACCAGATGCAGTGACATATATCGTTTCTCACAGCAGGGTTATCTACATGACATTTATTCTATCAGTGACATCTTAATGTTCTCGCTCAGGTTGATGTGTTAAACCCTCCTGTGTCAAATGATCAAACCTGCTATATACAAGTGACATGAATAATTTACAAAATAACTACCTCAGGCTTTTCAAGCAAATCAGTCACATGAAGTATCATTAATTTGTTGCCTTTTCCCCCATTTTTCTCTTCATATCACCAATGATACTTAAATTGACATTTATGCATTTGGCAGAGGCTATACCCAAAGTGACTTGCAGTGCTTAAAGAGCACCAATTATCTGATTCACATTTTTACATTTCCTTTGATGTTTAAGTGTGTATTAGTACATGTTAACTAGGGGTGTAATGGTTCAAATTACTCATGGTTCGGTGCATGTCACGGTTTTATGTTTCGTTGTGTGCGTTTATGGGGACAAAACGGCTAGTGTCAATTCAATTCAATGAAAATAAAATAATTTATTGGGTAACAAAAAACCTAATACTTTTGTCACAACAGGCTTCTTTACAAAATAAAACCTTAGCAGTTTTTAACCTCTGCCAAAATCAGTATTTTAACTTAACTCTTTCACCGCCAGCGTTTTTAAAAAAAGTTGCCAGCCAGCGCCAGCGTTTATCATGATTTTCACCAAAGTTTAATGCCTTCCAGAAAATATTCTTCTTTAAATGTATACAAGATACTCCTCGAGTCTCTGGAAATATTGGAATCAACATTTGTATGTTTTTTAAATATTGGACACACATTTGTGCTATGTGCTATTTATGGTATGTTTGTTGTGGTTGTTTGTGGATGTTTGTATACTGTGTGTTTCTTTTATATATTATGGATGTTATATTGTGTATGCTTTTTTATATATTATGGACGCTTGTATGTTGGTATGTGTTTTTATATTTGGACTTCGAGTCTGTTAATAAAGAATAATAATAATAATAATATAAACATACAATATACCAAATAAAAGAACAGTCCCTCTGCTTTCAAAAAAAAAAAAAAAAAAAAAAAAAAACACCACATTTTGAGCAAAAATCAGAGATAATTCCATTTTTGTAATGGACTTTTCATAGAGATCCCATTCAGAGCGATCTTTAAAACAGACACAGACATGCAGCCGCTTGCCATTGGGCAATACTTCCGGGTTTAAAAAGTTGCGGAAGGGCGCCACGTGGTGGGTAATAGCGGTATTGCGGAAAGCCAGAAAATCTCGTCATTGGCGGGGAAGCGTTTTCTCTTAATTGACGAGATATCTTGTTAATGGCGGTGAAAGAGTTAAGAGTACACACACAAACACACCGAAACATGAGGAGGAACTATGAGGTTGGCAACAGATTTGCATACTATGGGTATGATGATTGGAAAGGTACTCTCATGGAAAGATATGCAGAGCTTATTCAGAACCATACATTAGCGGTTTTATGCGTTGTTTTTTCACCAAACTTAAAAATGCGTGGTCGAATGAAACATGGTGCACCGCAGTGCAAGTGCATGCCGAACCATGGGTGGCTAACGGGCCGATTCTTTACGAAAAACCTAATGTTAACAATATGCAAAAGGTACATACCCCAAAGTAAACAATGATGCGAGGTGTCGTCTTCAACGTAAATCTCTTTTCTTGGACTACAACAAACACACGGATTATAGGCAACAGTTTACTTCCTGGGATTGGTGATGTAAACAAGTCCGACATTATCATAATTCCTCCCGCTTAGACTCATTAGCATTAATTCCTTAGCATTGCATTGTGACCAAATCTTTCAAACATGGTAAGGAGCGTCACATTTCCAGCTGATGTCAAAGGTATTCAGACCAATCACAATGTGCAGATTAGCTAGCCAATCAGGGACAGTTTTGTACAAAATCGTGTGTTTCAGGAAGACAGGGAAATCTGAAGCTACAAATATGTGGAAAATAATGTGTTTTTTAACCATAAACCATGCGAACACATTGTATTATACCAAATACACAAAATAACCTTGTTTTTACCAATGAAATAGGTGCCAAAAAATTCTGTCATTATTTACTCAGTGTCATGTTGTTACAAACCTGTATAATTATTTTTGTTTTTGTTTTGATGAACACCAAGGAAGATATTTTGAGGAATGTTTGTAACCAAACCGATCAGAAGCCTCTTGACTTCCATAGTAGGACAAAAATACTATGGAAGTCAGTGGGCCTTCTAATGGGACAATTCTCAAAATATCTTCCTTTGTGTTCATCAGAACAAAGAGATTTACTATTACTTACAGTTTGAATCTGACTATTATGCCTATTTAATAGCAGCCTTCATTTTGACAATATACTAATTTTTACGATATTTACCTCATATACTGTAGTGTAACAACATGCCACATTGAAATGTAGGAAATTTTCAATAGCTTTTTAAGGCAAGTAAATATGTTGCACAAAAGTGACCTTGAAAACTAAATGAGCAAACTGAGTTGAGATTCTCATTTTTGTTGAAGTGTCTGAGGTTCTGATGGAGATGAAGAAGCTGAGCATTAGCTGTATAGTGCAGACAGCCAAGGTGAATTGGTCAGTTATGACAACTTTAGTTTTCATAGACCTGGAGGCAACAACTCAGTGACCTTCAAATGAGGTGGACAAAATGAATGGGGGAGGAACAAAAAAAGGAAGGTCAGCATTGACCTCTGCACGGCTCACTGCAGAACTGTCTCTAAGTGAAAATCAAGTGCTGAATAAATGAGTGTTTATATTATAGTCACTGATCATTCACAATTTAAAGCCACATTAAGAAGTCTAATGTGATTCAATTAGCAAGCATCTGCCCTGACTGAATATGCAAGATGACATTCTGCACTCACCAATGAGCTTGATTGTAATTATGTGCTTGGAAACAAAATAGCTGCAACCTGGTTTAAGGATAATCACTATGTCAGTGGGAATTTTGGGTTTTATTTGTCAATTTGTAATGACTTGCTGTACAAGCCCAATAGATGTAAGAAGTTGCCCGGTGCCACCCACAACAACAACTAAGTAACAGTCAGCTAATTTATCACTTGGCTAGTTACCACTGGCTGGAGAAAACAAGGCATTTTTAAAATCAAATTAACACAGTTCACGCTTTATGGTGATTTTTTAAATTCTAGAATTGGCACAAATAGTATTCATCGTTAAACGAACAGTGCACCCAAATATTAAAGTTTCTCTCATAATTTACTCACCCTCATGCAGCGTTTCTCTAATCCATTCTGAGTTTTAAGAAGTCTCCCAGCATAAAAAATGCCTGATTTAGCTCATCATCCCTTTCCCATAAAAAGCTTGTTTGACAACATGTGCAGAACGATCAACGTGTGACATCACGGTACCACAAGAGCAATCTGAGGCTACTCTACTTTATGTCACACACTGCGCCACTGAAGTCGAACAAGCGAAATGTAGGCATTTCTCTAGTTAAAGAGCCACTATTATTCGATTCATGATTTTACTTTTTCTTTGATGTGTAAATGTTTGTTAGTACATGTTAAATAATGATGGGGACGAGACCACCTATGCCGAGTCCGAGTCAAGACCGAGTCTTTGAATGGTTGAGACCAAGTCGAGACGAGTCTTTTGGTTTTCAAATAGAGTCGAGTCCGAGTCAAGACCGAGTCTTTGAGGAAGCAAGTCTGAGTCGAGACCAAGACCATAAAAACATTTCAGTTTTCATATTCATGATTTAATATCACCCCAGTTAATAATCAACAGTTAGGCCTACAGACTAAGCTAGATTGGGAATTGTTTAGAGGAGCAGTCATATGGACTATGCTTTTACTTTTTCTTAATAAAATCCCTACCACATGCATCATCTTCTGCCTTTTTTTCTAGAGATAAATGAACGGCTCTGATGGCAGTATCTTTGCATTGCACCATGGGATGTCACTTTCAAATAATGCCTGATAACATTTTATTATTATTGGTTTGTGTTGTGTGTTTTTTTATATGACCATAAAAATGCGCTGGTCTCGAGGGCTAGGTCTGAAATTACAAGTCCTTCTCCTCTCACTGTGGTCCTAGACCGAGTCAAAACCGAGTCTTTGAAGGAACGAGTCCGAGACGAGTCCGATAAAGCAGAAATCAGTCGTGAGACCGGACTCAAGTACTACATCACTAATGTTAACGATATGCAAAGTTACAAGAATTGTTTTTTTGTTTTGTTTTTTGGTTACAAGAATTGTAGGCAATTGTTTACATTGGCAGCCCGCTAGACACCATGTATGCAATTTTTTTACGCAAACACATTCCATTACACGTAATAACATTTCTAGCAATGTAAAAGCAGCTCTTTAACAAATTTTTTTTAAAGGGGACAGAGAATGAAAAACCATTTTTACCTTGTCTTTGTTGAATAATGGCAGTCTACCGCATTCACGAACATACAAAAAGTGCTAAACATGCTAAACATCTCAGTCTCATAGAAATTCCTCTTTTAGAAATGTCAGCCAGAAAACGGCCCAATCTGAAAAACTGATGCTTATGACATCACAGGCATCTAACTGCCCCTCCACTTTAAATTAATTGGCTACATTTTTTGAGTGGCAGCGAAGTCAGCCAATCAGTAATGAGATTGTAAATTAAGCCAGTAGGGGGAGCCAAATAGGTGCAAAACCACTTGTTTAAAAGCCCCCACCCTAATAGAGCTATCTGAGAGAGGTTTTTAGGAAGCTTCTAAGGCATTACAGACCCAAACAAATTTTTTTTTGTCTACATGTCACATCACAGAACAAGGATAAATACTCCGTTCAATCATTCTATGTCACCTTTAAGGTAAGTGGGCAACAATTTATTTAAGCTACATTTAAACAAAGTTTTTTATTTTATTTTTTTCCATAATTTTTTTGTTTAAATGTAGCTTAAATAATTTGATTGCAACCACTTACCTTTTAAAATGTAGTAAATTGAATGAATAATTTTTGGTTAATCGGATCACAAGAACAATTTTTAAAATGGTGTAAACAAGGTCTGAAATGTTTTGAGCTTGTCCACTTTCGCAGTAGATAGTCAAAGGGGCTTTTTACACTTGGTCACTTCATGCGTTTTCTCTGATCGAATAGCTATCCGATCGTAAAAAGGCCAGGTGTAAATGCCCACTGAAACTTTTTCAAGTCGGATTTAAATCAGAATGCTCAACACTTCAGGACATGGTCTGAGACGCATTTTAGACGAAAGTGTAAATAGATTGACTGGTTGATGAAACTACATATGTCGGCGCATAACTCCTCCCAAACGTACACACGCCACCCTGAAGTTAGCCGGCAAAGAGGCAAACAAACAAAGATGACACGCTTGTTGCTTTATGGAGCGACGACAGCAGGTAAAAAGCTTCCTAGAACCAATAAAAGAGTCCAATGACAGAATCGAATGACATTAAACAAAGAAATAAAACTTTGAGAGAGAGTTTTGTGAACGCTTTTTCTCGTCATGGACCTGTGCATTAAATCATCGTGCGGTCACTCTGCTGATGCTCTACTGCGTTCTCCAGCTCATGCCGAGCAAGGAGACACACGCCCGCTGCCCAACACACAGTGCAATACAGTAAGTGCTGCCTTTTGTTGCATAAACGGTGTCTTAAGTTTTTTAAGCCGGAGTAATGAATAGTGTATTTGCATTTTGCGAGGGAGTAGATGATCGGATTCATATCCGTTTTGCCAAATTTAACAAATCAGATAGCTATCCGGTCAAAGAAAACACATGAAGTGACCAGGTGTAAAAAGGCCCAAAAATGCATAAGACCGGATTGCTTTTGTGGTGTAGCACACATGTGTAAAAAAAATGCATAAATGAATGTGTTCGTGCAGCCACGTAAGACCACCTTCTCTCCGTCTATTGCTCTATTGTAATGTACTGAGCACAATGTTTTTACATCGGACATGACTTCTAGCATAAACACACGGTGTACACAACTGTCTTTAGACTTTCATTGTTATATCAGAGAAAGTTCTTACATAGGCATGTACAAAACTCTTTGCAGCATGTTTACTAACAACACAAGCAGTCGCCCAAAGACCACTCCCTCAGTAATCAGGGCAGAAGTGGTCGAAAGTGGAGAAATTAGATGAATTAAAACACTACGTGTTAATGTGAATGTGTCTCTCTCATCCACTTGTGATCTGATTGACCAAAACGCATCTTAATACACTCAAACAAAGTTCATTTAACTTAATTTAATTAACTTTTTAACAAAATAAGTTTAGGCTTGTACAACAAGAATAGAATACGTTCATTTAAACAACCATTTAAATTTCTTGGTCATACAAATATTTTGTTCAATAAACTTAGTTCAGTTAAGGAAACCTTTCCACGCAACTTGTTCTGGTCTGTTTAACAAAGACAAAACAAGTTAATGCAAACAAATATTGTCTTGTTAAACCAACTGCCAGTTTCTATATCATACTAATTAACGAATTATCAAACACATTAGCATGCTAATAATAATAATAAAATATGATAGGCTACATTTGATGAATATGTGAAAAGGGATTGATCACCAGACAGGCATTAACACAGTTCATTAACTCACCTCCATAACTTAACCATAAGCCCAACCCTTCTGCATGATGAACTCTTTTAAATCAGTAAGATAAATAAACATTAAACACTATAAAGTCTTTCTTAACTTTAAATTACTGTCCAAAGGCAGTTGCATGCAATGCATGCTGGGAAATACAGATCCACGGCACAGTTAGTAAGTTACATTTAAAAATGTAAGTGGATTGAACATGATAAAATTAATTTGAAACAAAAAAATTTTTGTATCAACTTGTTTCATTTAAATAAATTGGACAATGTGCAAAATGTTTATTTTTTATAACTTACAAGCTGATGTAACAAGCTCAAAAACATTCTGGGAGGGGGAGGGGTGCGAGAATTGAAATAGAAAAACACTGCATGTGTGTCATTCTATGTGTATATGACTTCCTTTCTTCAGCCGAAAAAAATATGTGTGTTCGACTTTAGACCGACAAGCGTATGACATCACAGCACCGCAAGAGCGATTTATGACTGGTTCATGATTTTGAATCGCACTCAGACATGAGTTATATTAAATAATATCTGTTCAGGCCGAATGCAATGATTGAAAAACATTTTATGGTCCTCTGCCTTTCACGGAAGATTTATTGGAGCTTCACCATATTGAGCCCCACATAAAAAGATAACATTTCTGTAGAAAATTATTCATTTGGCAAAAGGGTGAGTAAATTATGAGAGAATTTTTATATTTGGGTGAAATATTCCTTTAAGAAAACCCTGCGAAATGCAAGTGAGGAATTGCATGTCAGGTGTGATTGTCTTGAATTTCTGGGTGTCAGTGTGGCAATTTTTTCCTCCATCTCTATATTTTACGTTTCTTTATCTTTTTCTCACCTTCTCTTCTGCCCTTCAGATTCACAGGTGTGATGGTAAACGCTTCATACAAGTATTTGATTTAATTCAGGGGCAATGGGCCACAGCTTGAAGAATTTTTATGTGGTTGGCATTGGGGGTTAGATTTTGAGCTGTATAGTATTAACTGTATGAATTCCTCCTTTAGAGAGAATCTGTGTAATGCTGCAAATATTCAGATGGGTTAAAGGAAAACACCACCGTTTTTCAACATTTTACTATGTTCTTACCTCAACTTAGATGAATTAATACATACCTATTTTTCTCAATGCCTGCACTTAATCTTTGTACAACACGTCGTGAATGTGTTAGCATTTAGCCTAGCCCCATTCATTCCTATGGCTCCAAACAGGGTTGAATTTAGAACACTTCCATGTTTTCCCTCTTTATAGACTATTACATGTAATTACACGAGTGAGTATGGTGGCACAAAATAAAAGAAGGAGATTTTTTAAATGTATAAAAAATGAGATCTATATTGTATGGCGGAAGAGTACTAAGTTTGCAACACTTCGACCTTGGCGCGTAGTAACATCATCATCCCTGACTATTCCCCCTCTCCCTCAAACTTCTATCAATATTACTCCACTCGAGGTCGAATTCGAAGTACTTCTGTGATACAATATAGTTAAAAAAATTTATTCGCCACCATAGAAATTTGTGCCACCATAGGGAAAACATTTGGTGGCTTCTATTTTCATCCCTGTTTGGATCCTAAGGAATGAATGGGGCTAGGCTTAATGCTAACACATTCACGACGCACTGTACAAAGATTAAGTGTACACATTGAAAAAAGATAGGTATGTATTAATTCGTCTAAGTTGAGAACATGGTGAAATATTGAAAAACTGTTGAAATATTGAAAAAATATTCACCCAAAAATTTAAATTCTGTCATCATTTTCTCACCCTCATGTTGACCTAAATCTGTTCTTCCGTTGAACATAAAAGAAGATATTTTGATAATTGATGGTTGCAGCCAGTTAGTATGAAGCACCGGCAATTTTGCATTGTGATGCATCATTCAAGGGTGTCATTCAAATAAATGGCATGTTGCATTTCTACATCCTTCAAATTATTACTGGCTAAATAAAATTTGAAGGACCAGAGAACAAAAAAAAAACAAAGTTTTTAGTCTGTTTCTCACAAAAGAATTACCACATGGCCTCAGAGGACTTGGAATAGGGTAAATAAAGTATTCCCATGACACTGGTAATGAAAAGACAACAGCTCATGTTGTCCTAAAATTGTATGTGTTTCTATCTTCTGATTAACACAAAAGAAAATATTTTGATAAATGATTGTAAGCACACAGTTGACAATACCCATTGACTTCCATAGTAGGAAAACCGATGCTATGTAAGTCAATAAGTAACATCAATTGTTTGATACCATAATTTTTCAAAATATCTTTTTGTGTGCAACCAACAAAATAAAGAAACTCATATAGGTTTAAAACAACTTGACGATGAGTAAATTATTGTTTTTCGGTGAACTGTCCCTTTAACTGTCTAATGCCAAGGGATTGGAGGTTTAGAAACAACAAACTGATTAGACTACATATACCGTAGTATAAAACCGCAGTAGAATTTTTGATTTTGTAAAGATTTTGGCTTCCTGTTTATCATATGATGGCTGTCTAATGAGAAGCCAATATATGTGTGCACGTGTGTCAATTTAGCTTGTCTTTGTGATAAAGTATATGTGAAATGATGAAAAAAATCTCACACATTTACATTTAATTTATACTGCGTTATCCTGTCTTCAATTGGCGTCAAAATGATTTTTAATCGGTGTAAAAATTCACTACTGTCTAAATTGTGTGGTTGTATTGTGTTTTATATTGCATATGCCAACACTAACTTTGTGATCCCTTTTAAATAACATTACGATAAATTGTATGCATCGCAAAATTCTAACATAAACCTCTATAGATTTAGACAAACCCTCGGTACAGTACAATGCAATATATATGATTTGTCAAACACTGTTGGCACAAAAACCTCCTTTGGTCAGCATTGAGCTGGTCAGTGATGCAATAAAACTGTACCCAGTCCGCTGAAACTCCATCCAGGCATGCAGAATTGTATTGATTTAAGGGGCAATTAGGTGAGACTATAGAAAAATAATGATTCTCTTCTGTATTTATGCATAGATATTGCTTTGAGAGATGCATTGAGATTGAATGGGTTTTTCGACCGCTTTAGAATGTATGCCAGGCAATTAATGTCTTCTTCTATTTCTCATTATGGTGGATGTCAGCATCATCTTTACCCGAGGCTCAAGGGCAGTTCAGTCTCCTGAAACACAAACAGTGAGCTTTGAGACCGTTCTGCCCTGGGTTTATGATGTGTACATGCCAGTGGCTTGATTACTTTGGAGGTACAAGAAGCTTGCACAATTTCGGTACGAATAGCTTTCCGAGGACCGCTTTGTCCAATTCCACAGTTTCAATGTTTACCGAATGTAGTCTTGATAAGGTCTGTATCAGGCAGATAATTTAAATACACTACGATTCAATTTTAGTCACGCTGCAGTGCGGTGATTGGATTGATCTTGCCAGAGCTTGCATTAGACGTACCAATGATAATTACAACTGATGGGAGCCGTTTGCACCGTGTGTATATCAGTGAAAGAGTGTGTGTTACGGCTAACAACTTTCATTTGTAATGAGATTCATTAGTGGAGATGTTTGGGGAGCCATTGCCCTCTTACTGCTCAGACGCATTTATCGCGTGTGCATGTTTGTGCACATGCAGTAATGTGTGTTCAGATGCGATCGCATATGTCCAAACATCCACGAGATGGGAGAAAGCACGGCTGTTGAGGGACTCTCCAACCAATCACAATCAGCCAGTCGATATGTAGCACCCGCAAGACACTATTTTACAGCCTGATGCAGCATTCGAGGATGTCGTTTGAAGGAATGGCATGTTGCATATATCCTTCGCATTATTACCAGCTAAACTAGAAAATAAAATTTGAAAGAACAAAGATCAAACAAATTTGTCACCAAAACGATTTATATTTCAGTCTGTTTCTCATACAAAACTACCACATGGCCACAGAGGACATGGAATATAGTGAATGAAGTATTTCCATGATACTTTTGTCCTTTTTTCAGAGCTGCGTGCGGAAGAGCCGTGTGAATATAAAGAGAGATTGAGGGTTAGTAATAGATGACATGATTCATTTTGTTAAAACTTTTCAATTAGGTTTCATGTATTTGATAAATAATTAACATCAGAATTTACCAAAATGGTCTTTCTGCTTGCATGTTAAGCTGAAAATACAGTTCATTTTTCAGCAAAGCATACTTCATTTGACTCGAACGCGTACATTTGATGCTTGCAATACCTTTCCTGGCCTACAGGGGTCTGTAAGAAGCAGTCAAATCGGTCTAAAGGGGTGACTCCACAGATTAAAACTCTTGTTAATATCTTTGTACCCTTTATGGTACAGTTGTATAAATGAGGATACTTCCAGACCTCTTCGCACCATCTCTCATGTACTGTATTATGGCCTCTATCTTCGATGTAGCTTGCATGCTTTCCGGACAGTTTTGTATATGCAGTTTTTCATTGACATTCGCACTTTATCCACAGTTTGTCTGGTCCTGCGACTTATTGTCAGGTGCGATTTATATGTCAAAATTAATTCATATGAACCAAGAGAAACCATTACCGTCCACAGGCCGCTATGTGCTTCTCCTGTATTTTTGTAATTCAATGGATTTAGTAATGTGGAATGACTTCGGGAGTTTAGTGAACTTGATTTGGCTTGTTGTGTTAATTTAGCCTATTCAGCCTCCCAGGTATGTTCTGTATGCTATTGTGTTATTTGAATAAATGTTAAAGTTACGTTAACATGTACGGACACCTATTCAGCCTGCTGTTGTGTGTGCCATTGTTTAGTTGAATAACTTACCTTTTCAGATTAAATGTCAGTTCTTATTTTGTAGATTTTCTAAATAAACGTGACATATAGTACAGTGCGACTTATATATGTTTTTTCCTCTTCAAAATGCATTTTTGACTGATGCGACTTATACTCTGGAGCAACTTATAGTCCGGAAAATACGGTATGTGCGACTTGCGATTTACAAAGTGTGTGCGGTTACAAAAACCCTGCACTGACCCTGACCCTTTTGTACATGTAAAAGTGAACTATACCTTGGCCTTTACTCCAATGAAAACGGTGGTACCGCATATTCTTCTCCACTCCAACCATCATTGAGGAGCCTCACTCGACACCCATATTAAATGTATTTGTAGTAATAGACTTTGAAAGAGTCAGGTCCAGAAACAAACTTCCCATTGAATCATTCCTTCTATATTTAGTTCCATCCCAAAAGACCACCTTTGATTGAAGTTATGTTTGACTATGGAGCCCGTATGGTTTTCTGTCACTTTAAGATCTGAAGAGCCCAGAGGCGAACACTACTTAAGTAATTTTACTTTCAACATAAAAGTACATTTTTAAGAATTTGTATTTTATTAGTATTTTTCTTTGGAAAACATACATTCCAAAGCATATTATCATAATTTTTACTCCACTACATTTCATAATTTCAAGTTTTTGGTTTATATTTAAAATGTAAGTACATTAAACATCTAGTATTTGTTTTTACTTTTACTTAATTAAAAAGTACTTTTTATGTAATTAGGTATTAAATCAATATTAATATGCAATATAAAAGGAATACACAGTATGATTCTAATGTAGTGGACATTTTTAGTAAAGTTAAGTATTTTTTTCACTCTGATAAAGCACAGATGCTTGGAAAATTTACTTAAAATACTCAAGTAGTGTCCGCCTCTGGAAGAGCCACAGAGAGGGATCCTGTGGCCCAGTTACTGGAGTATATGCTTTAAAAGTACCTCTACTTTCCATGATGTCGTGCAGTTTATTTAATTAAAGAACGATTCCAGCATTCCTTTATGGAAGCCAAGAAGCTGTTTCAGTCTAATTGTGGTGAATGGCTTATCAGGAAGAACAATTTAGAGCAGCAATTTTCAATTACTTCTTCCAGTTCTGGAGTTGACCTTTCACCATTCCAATTTTATTAAGGGGTTATTAATGCCCTCTCGCCACACACCCAGTCAAACCGCAATCCATTTGCAAACACTACCACTGAGCTGTGTACAGAGTCACACTTTCTTTGTACAGTGCTTTAGTCATTGTATAAGAAAAAGCATTACTGCAAGATATTCTGTACAGTGGTTTGATATTTATTATACAGTATAGTGCTTACATATATTACAAAATAATTTGTGCAACTTGTACATTTAATTGTGACCATGGCATTAAATGTACATTCAGATTATAACCTTATCTGTTGAGTAATTAAGTACAGTAGCATATACAGCTAAGGATATAAGTGTATTCGAATAGTATATAATCAGAAATTTAACAGATGTACTAAATTTTATTCCAAATGCCGCACAGCCATTGTGTTTCTTATGAAAACAAATGTTTTACAAACAGCAGCTCTTGCAGACAAGGGCATTTGCGTTGCATTTACGGAAAACTTGAATTATGGATCCACTTTGTACAGTACTTGAAAAATTACCCAACAAAAAAACGACGTCCTACAGCAAGAGGCGGGGCAGAGTAGTGGGCATCTCGCTAATCCACCTACAAACAAGAACAAAGACATGTCAGTCATACTAAGGGGACGTCACAAAAACGTCCTCAAAAAATGCCAGAGCAAATGCACACTTTTACACAACAAACATTTAGCATTTCAACACTCTGCCCCTAGTTATGTTAGTATGGTTTTAGTTGCATGCAAAATATAAATAATTTCAGGGCAGCAATGAAGTGAAAAATGTTTTTATTTATATGAGTAAATCAGGGTTGGCTTAGGAAAGGCACAAGACCACCAGGTGTCATAAACAGGCCATTCATTATTCACAGCGAGGTTAGTATGCAATGTCAAGGGCAGACTCAATATCCATAGACCTTCCTTTCTCTGCGACCAAAACTCATATAAGTTTCCATTAGTATTGTACCATAGTTCCTGTCAATTTCCACCTGCATTCATAGAATACTGTACGTCTACTCTTAAAGGGACACTCCACCTTTTTTGAAAATAGGCGCATTTACATCTCCCCTAGAGTTAAACATTTGATTTTTACAGTTTTGGAATCAATTCAGCTGATCTCCGGGTCTGGCGAATCTGATTAGACCATTAGCATCACACTTAAAAATAACCAAAGAGTTTAAATATTTTTCATATTTAAAACTTGACTCTTCTGTAGTTACATCATGTACAAAGACAGACTGAAAATTAAAAGTTGCGATTTTCTAGACCGATGTGGCTAGGAACTATACTCTCATTTCAACATAATAATCAAGGACGTTTTTGCCATACCATGGCTGCAGCAGGCGCAATGATATTATGCCATGCCCAAAAATATTAATAGCAGCGGGACTTTTGCTAATGGTCTAATTGGATTCAATGGATTGTGCTAAGCTATGCTAAAAGTGATAGCACCAGACCCAGAGATCGGTTAAATGGATTCCAAAACCGTAAAAATCAGATGTTTAACTATAGGGGAGCTGGAAAATGAGCCTATTTTCAAAAAAGTGGAGAGTCCATTTAAGTCGCTATGAAAATAAAATGAAAAACTGTAATTTGTTTTGGAATATTGTGGTATTTTTAAATTACTTATCTGTGAGTTAAAATTTTTTTAAGTCATGTGCCCTCATGATCTTTAATCAAAAATGCAAATCTCCTCCCCTCCTCAACACGATCTCTCTTTACTTCCAGGAAAGTGGGCGGGGTCCGGGAGAAGATTGCGGCGATAAGCAATTAGCAACATGACCCAACTTCAAACGATTCAATCAGATCTCGATGGACAAATTCAAATCCAGCCCTGCTTTATTTCATTTCAGAAGCTGATTTAATTTGGATATACGTCACCAACTGGAAAATAAGGCAATCGCTACTTCCGTTTCAAGGCGACTTTAAAAATGTAAACATTTAGTTTCATTATACATTTCAACAGTCCAAAATGAAAATTATGTCATAATTTACTCACAATCATGTTGTTACAAACCTGTATAAATTGCTGAACACAAAGGAAGATATTTTGAACAATGTTTGTAACCAAACTTTTGTTTCCTGCTTAATTTCAAACATCTTCCTTTGTATTCAGCAGAATATACAGGTTTGTAACAACATGGGGATGAGTAAATTAAGACAGAATTTTCATTTTTGGGTAAACTATCCCTTTAATAACATGCTTATAATGTTTAATATGACCAATTGAATCTATGTCTGTATAGTGCATATACATGTAATTTACCAAAATGTATTTTAAATGGCTAATCATTAACTAAATTAGTAAGTGATGTTTTTATTAATATACTGTACAGCATAAACATCCAGGTTAGAAGAACTACTGCCCGGAAGTGACTGGTGTTTTACATTGGTGCTTAAGTGTCATCAAATTTGATACAACCTTCTGAAACAAACAAATCCTAATTAAAGTAAATTTTTAAGCCAATCTTTGGCTTTAACTTTCACAGGCACGCTTATGAAAGGGTTTTTAAGTTAATTGTGTAGCCCCATCTTTGTTCTGCTTTGAAAAAAATTGTCCAATGTTTTTGCCACTTCTTACATTTGAATTACTTAATATTGCACACTATTCAGCAAAGGTACACAATTATGTCATGTATAATGAGTGGTTATGGCCATCACAGACCAATGGCTCTTATAGCTTACTGTATGTCAGACAGGATTTAAATCCATATGAAGTAATTAAATGTGGCTGGAGTTGTGCTTCACATAAACAAAATATGCTGATCCTTTTGTTTTTCCAAACTAAGAGATAAATCTGAATTATTTTTAGAGAAATTGACGGCATGCCGTAGAGGCTGTTGATAGAGTTTAACTTACATTGAACCCAGAATATTCCTGCAGACTTGACAAATACTTTTGACGTCGGCTGAATTTGTCATTTGCTTTGTGTAAATCCACAAAGACGAGCACTTTCTCAAAATCCGAGACACGTTAATCCAATTCATTCTCAATATCCAACTAAGAGTGTTTTCAAAGCTTGAGCATATGAGACACAGCACGGTTGATAATAATTATTCTGAAGCCATTCTCTCTCTAAAAGAGATTTTAACAATACAGCCCTTGAATGACACTAATGAAAATGATTCTGCAGAAGGTTTGAGCTCAATGCGGTGTGGACAGTTAATTGTTGTTGTCAGACAGAGTGCAGGTGTGTCGCACGGCTTAGTCTGAATGCATTTGGCTTTGGCAGACAGTGAGAGAGACCATTTCCATGCTTAATGAGAGAGTACAAGTGCTGAGCAGCAATAGCTTCACACTCACATTGGCTGAGCCTTTCCTTGCTGTTTTTATTGTTATTCATGATAAAATCGTATCAGAAATGTTCGATCTTAAGATATTGTGTTATAATTTCTTTTGATGCTTTTTTTCTTATTAAAACATTTACAAAAATTGTGAGATAGGGTAGCACTTTATTTTATTGTGACTTTGTTATAAATGTTGTATGCAATTAATTAATATAATAATAAGTAAGGAGTAATTGACGACGGACCATTGAATTATAAGAAAATAATGCACACCCAAGGTGCAATGCGGCACGACGCGAAGCAGAGTGTGCATTATTTTCAAATAATTCAAAGGACCGGAGTCAATTATTCCTCTTATACCACGGTTACCACAAACATTGCTCTGGTGCCTATTTTTAAGACATTTTACAAGTTAGGTGTGCGTTTTCAGAAATTAATGCATACCCACAGAACATTTCTCAGCCAATCAGAATACAGCAATCAACAGACCCGTGGTATAACAGTAAATAATGCATATTTACATGCAACTAACCATAAACAAAACCCATACCTAACCACAACCCTATAATACAGTGGTTGCCAAACTTTTCATTCTGCAACACACTTAAAATATATAATCTATCCTGGGACCAACCAACATACGTTTAATTCAGAACGATTATCAAAACATACATGGAGTGTAAAATTGATAATTTTTTTGCTTCAGTTTTTTGTAAATTGGGTAAGTGTGGCGACCAGTGGATATTACAGTTAAAGGTATTACAGATAACGATTAAAACTCATCAGGAACACATTTTTTCATGCAAATGTTATCTCAATTGATGAGATAACTCGTCAATGGCGAGGAATGAGTTAAATAAAAATATGAGAAAAATTCACATTTTACTTATTTTATAATGAAGAAGTTTTTTATTTTCATTGTCATTTTTTAAATAAAAGTTTAATTGAAATATTAAATACATTTATGATATATCATATCAAAATCATTGTCATTGCTAGTCATTAATTGGAATAAACAATTTTACAAATTGTACAAATTGTACACACGTTTTAGGGACGCATTGGATAGAGGAGCAACAATAATGTAGTCTATGTGGAAAATAATGTGTTTTTTGAACCACAAACCACTCGAACACATTGTATTACAGCTAATACACAAAATAACATTGTTTTTACCAATGTAATAGGGGCTCTTTAAAATATTCAAAAACTGCCTATAGCTGCAGAAAGACATCTTTAAAATTCTTCTCTGCAGGCTTCACATTTCGCTCACAGGTTCACAGGTTCAGCTGAGGCATTGAGCCATAACCCATACCTGCACAACTTGTTGTTTTGGCTGAGAAAGGGCATATTTATTTATGATGAAAATAGAAAAAGAGTCTAAACAACAAGCAAAGTCTTCGGGGTCTTGCATATTTAAAGACAGCCATGCAAAAGACCTTCTCTCAGCATTCCAAATCTCACATAACCTGTAATGTGTCTGGGCAATAAAGTTGAGAGAGCCATGAAACATTAATCCTAACAACGCTCTGCAATATGAAATGAATTTTGAGACATGAAAAACGGCTGCTTGACAAAACCTGATATCAAAGCTTTGTGTATTTTGGCCACGGCTATCACAAATCTTCTTAATAATATACAGACTGAATAGCTCGGTCATTATTGATTCAGAGCGCAAAGCAACCCTTATTGTCATAGTGCCACCATGGTAACCAGACACAATTTTATCTTAACACTGTACTTTCCTCTAGGCAAACGCCAGTAAGCATTTCTTCTGTAGAGCCGATAAATAAATAAACAATTAAACAAGTGGAATGTATTGACCAACTGCCATGCACATTTTAGTTTGATGCTGTACAAGGTTTGGCTGGAGGTACAGTCCAATAAATCCAGTCTGAATCATCAAAGGAAGTTCAACTAAACACCTGCATGTCCCAACTGTCGAACAAATCGACCTGCTGACCAGCATTCCAGGACTTTTTCTCATGGGTTCATCAAGCATTTTTGTTGAATGACATCATCTGATACTCACAGATACCGATAGTTTTGCTTTTTACTCTTTCTTTCATATTATTATGTCATAAAATCCAAGTGTATAGCATACCTACAGCAATTCTGTTGTGATTTTGACCCACTTCAGAATAATTGACCTATGGCTAAGCCACGCCCCTCCACTAACTCGGACTAACAATCAACATTCTGTCAGGAGAAATTTCACAGGAGGCAATTGATGATTTTTGGAGACAGAAAGACTATATATCATCTCGAAGTCACCAAAAGGGCCTTAACTATGCATTGGAGGGTTATATTAATAATTTTATTGTTGAGAAGGTCAATGAAAAGCTTCAGCTCCAGGCAAAAATTTACACGTCACAGTGTAAACGCGATAAACCGCATCTCGTTGCCATCATGATCAAATTAAAAATGTTGGGGGCTAATTTGCATACGTTTCGAGGACAAGCCTTTTTACCATCTTTACCAAAAGTATATCGTTGATAGGATGTTTTCACATCTTTAATTTGGTTCATTTGAACGTATTTCCTAAACTGCTTCTCGATTGGTCAGAATCAACATCCTCGAATCATTTTTAATTTGATCATGAACCCCGGAAGTAAACAAAAAGAATGAAAATACAGCAGACACCGTGGAAAGACGGCTGCACGCTGTAATTATGTCTCTGTTGTTGTTATACATAGTTTGTATACAGCACCCTAGACAAACCGTTCATTTTCAGAATGAATCACGGATGCGCCTTGAAAACAACGTTTTAGTGCACTACAAACGGCAAAGACAACAAATTTCTGAGGCTCCGCCCACACCTCCTCGCAACTCCAGGTATATCCGCTATCTGTCATTGTGCTAATATTGCTAATAGAAACTGTCAACAAACATTTTCTCATCCGATAATGGACTGCGCAGCTGATTTAGTCCAATATGTGCAGTACTTTTGCAGGTTGGTTAGATCTCGGATCGTGTTCTCACCAAAAACTATTTACAAATAACATTTGTTATCTCAGTTATTTACAGATACGTTAATGAAGCTAAGTGACATGTACAACGCAGCTAGAAGCTAATGTTAACATTTTCTAATGTTAGGCTAATGTTACGTTAGAGATGTTAAAGATAATGTTCAAATACATTGTTGACTTAGCTTAGAACAGATGTAGACATCCTTGTTTAATTCATCCACGTTTAGTTGGTGTTGTGGTCTACCTCATAACTTAATATAGTGAAGACACTTAACATTATCTCAGTTGAGATATGGCTTAGGAAAGGGTAAAAAATACACAATGTCACCCATCCTCTCGGTATACCTAGTGTTGGAGTTGCATATACCCCATGCACACAGTTTGACCATTTTAAACTTAAAATGAAAAGAAAAAACATATAAAAACGAATGAAAACGGACTAATTGAAATGCATTACAATTGACGTGGAAGCAGAGAATGTCCGAGTGTATTGGGTTAGCTATGCGGACTGTGATTAGCTCATCGCGTTTGAGGGCGTGGCTTAGCCATAGGTCAATTACACAGCTCTAATGTGTTTTTCCCTTCTAATGGGTTTTTCCCTTTACCCTTTTTGATTGCCAGGATATAATCTTTCCCTGAACTCTAAAAAATGAGTGGGTCAAAAAGAGACGAACACAACCTGTTGGGTTGTAATTTAACAAGGTCTGTCAAACGATTAAAATATTTAATCTAGATTAATCGCATGATTGATATGTTTATTATTTGTAAAAATCCTGTTACAGATTTTTAAGATTCAAAAACAAAATCACTGCATCCATACCTTAAAATCACTGGTAAAACTAATAGATTTAGCACACAAAAGGCTAAAACAATATATGTTCAACTTTTTCCGTTCTTTTATTGTTTGATTGACATTGAGACAGACAGCTTTAACCCTTACGAAAATTAACCATGGTTTTACTAAAGTTAAAACCAAAAAAACATGGTTACTGTAATAAAACCATAGTAATTACAAAATAACCATCCTGGTTTTCAAAAACCATAGTTAAACCATAGTTAGTGTAGAAAAACCATGGTTTTGCTGAAAGTAATCAATACACCAAAAAACCATTATTACTACACTTTTACCACAATAAAACCATGGTTAATGTTCGTAAGGGAAGATCTACTGTAATGCAAGGATCTAATATAATGTTATACATCAGATAATTATTTCCCCAACAGTTAATTAAACGTTTACTTAAGACATAACAGATTATATCTGCGTGAGTTCTTGTCAAAACTGTAATTCTGTCTATGTGTGCTTACATCTGTTCACGCGCCTGTGTGCATGCTTTAGATGTGTCAGTCAGTGTGAGGAAGATCATTTTTATGTCATATCGCTCTTAATAACTCTTTTAACATCAATCAGGTGTCAAACTTGATCACTCTTAATATCTCTTTAAAGGTGCCCTTCCTCTGGCGTTTTTATTGTTTTAGACTGTTGTCTGAGGTCTACTCATGACATTTGCATGGTTTTTACATCCAAAAACATCAAAAGCAATAAGTAATAGGCTATTTTGTACCCTGATTTTGAGGCTGGTTAGAGAAGTGATCCGTTTTAATGGGCGGGCTGCATTGACGACTTGGAAGTAAACGCCCACTGCTATGATTGGATAACAGTTTTTCGTTCAAACTAACTTTCAATTTAATCTCATGTGTAATCAGTTTAATGTTAAGTGAGTGTCTTAAGACACAGTGTCTTTCTTACACACGCATATTTTATCATAAACCCTTTTGACACACACACGCCTGTCTTTTATCGTAAACCCACGCACAAAAACACACACACACAAACACAAACGTACACGTGTCTTTTATCGTAAGCCCTTTCGTTGTGCGTGTAGCAGCACACACACACACGCGCACGCGCACACACACACACACACAAACCCTTTTACATAAACCCTTCGACGCGTGTGTAACGAATGCACAAACACACACATGTGTTTTTTATCACATTTAATAACTCACACAAACACGAGTGTCTTTTATCATAAACCCTTTCAAAGAGTGTGCAGCATGAATTTGCGTCCCTCGGAAGAGAAAACACCGGCCACCACAGTGACACATAGTACTAAAGTGTTTTACTCCCACAAACACGCGTGTCTTTTATCATAAACCCTTTCAAAGAGTGTGCAGCATGAATTCGCGTCCCTCGGAAGAGAAAACACCGGCCGCCACAGTGACACATAGTACTAAAGTGTTTTACTCTCACACACTCGCGTGTCTTTTATCATAAACCCTTTCAAAGAGTGTGCAGCATGAATTCGCGTCCCTCGGAAGAGAAAACACCGGCCACCTCAGTGGCACATAGTACTAAAGCGTTTTACTCACATAAGCTGCGCCACCATTACGTCCGGATCCAATATTGATAGAGGAGCATTGCTTTTTAATCGCAGTCTCTCTTCAAATCCAGCGTTC
Source organism: Paramisgurnus dabryanus (assembly GCF_030506205.2). Classification (NCBI taxonomy): domain Eukaryota; kingdom Metazoa; phylum Chordata; class Actinopteri; order Cypriniformes; family Cobitidae; genus Paramisgurnus; species Paramisgurnus dabryanus. The sequence continues at coordinate 24,275,005 of NC_133353.1, forward strand.
TTCTGAACATCCAAACATGTAGCAACTGGTATGATTACCTCGTTTAATAGGAATGATGTCTCTTGACGAAAAACAATGGCCCGAATATGGTACGGTTAACGTTTAGCCATCCTTGCAGTAACTTGTTATGAAAACTAACTCAACTACACGTAATATGTGGGCGCGGTCTCAAGTTGAAGAGCTCATGAATATTAATGACCTCGATCAGTTCCACGTCACACTGATAAGCTTTTTAAACTGACCTGATTTCTCCGCTTATTTCTTTTCAGTGGCTAGAGCTGACAGAGTAGGTGGAAGTTAATTTTCACATTCACGACACAACACAAACACATATGAACCTAACACATATCAAAAAATACAAGTAAAAACGGTTTTATGTGGAAGGGCCTCTTTAACATCAAGCAAGTCCTGAGCTTTATTTTCTAATTCCTGCATGTTTTAAAACCAAAACCCAAGACGTGCAAGTGGATGGACGCACACGCATTTAGGGCTATACTGTACACATCTCAGAACACGTACAAATAAAAATAATTTTAGAGGTTTAAAGACTATTCAATTCAATTTATACAACAACGGGCTAGGCCTAGGGTCAGAAATTGCACGTTGCATTTATTGCACGTTAATAAATTAGTGTCGTTAAAATTAACCTTAACACGTTTTTAACATGTTAATTTTGACAGCCCTAAATTTAACCTATGCCGGGTTGTTTTAACTCAAAATGTCATTTTTGGGTCAAATCTAAAAAAATTTCTGGGTTAATTTAACCCAAATTTTGGGTTCATCCATTTTTAAATCAACTATGGGATGAAAAAAACTAGCATTTTAAGAATTTTATGTGATCATCGGCTGTTTTTCAACATGTTGGCCGATGTCTGATAATGCTTTTATCTGCCGGTACTGATTATAGGCAGATATATTTCGTTTCTTTCAAAGCAAATGTATTATTATATTATTGGGCACAGCAAATAGCCAACACTTCAAGCCAGAGTGGATGAATTTTTTTTTTTAAAATCTGTATGTTTGCACACAAGCCAGCACATTTGTATGAATGATGCGTGAAAACTGTTCTTGGTGCATATCTCTAAAATATGAATGTGAGAAAAATGCTTTCACCAGTGTTTCACTTGGATGAGCAGCACAACATCTTCAGAAAATGCATAACCAAGTCCAGAATTCTAAATGCATTTTACCTGATGCATCACTATATGGATGCCTGAAAATCTGGATGCTTAAATTTCATGCAACTACAATCTTTCACCAACGCTGTCACACTTTTCATGTGTGAACAATGTGTTAAGCATTTATCTTGGAGCAAAGCCTTGCTGCATTTCCGTGCATTATCAAGAAATATATTGTAGTTGTATGTACACTGTCAGAAAGAAATGGTCAATGGTTAATCTAAAAAGTGAGGGGGACCGGGATATGCATATGTGTATGTATATAGTAAAGCAAAATATAGTAGACTATGACATATTATAACAATAACCCAACAAATTCTTTATGGTCTACCAATATGTCATGATCCTGTCAGCCCTGTATGTTTTCTTATGTGTTTCATGTGACAGGGTCATGACAGCCCAGTTGTCTTGTTTTGTTTGGAGAGTCACGTGGCCTTTTTTATATTTTGTTCTCATGCTCTCCTGGGTTGCGTTCAACCCCGGCAAAACGTTGCACAACGTTATTTAACCAGGAACAGTGACGCATTGAACACCCTGTTCTGATGACGCAAGAGTTGCAACTTTGATAGCTGAGAGGCCATTCTTTCTGTTCTTTTTAAATGTTTCTGGAGCCTGACGAAATTGTTATAAATACATGTTTAATACTGTAAAATACCCTCGATGTTACGGTCACTGCACTTGCTGTCCAGAATGAAAGACATCATTTCAACTTGAACCCATTGTGCGAGCTGTCTCTTTAGTGCCGTGTGGTGTGTTTACATGTTGCTGCTGATTGGACTGCAGTTCTGACACACCCACCAAACAAGAGAAAACTTATCTCAAAACCCTGTTGCACACCGATGCACACCTTTTCCAGGAAACATGTTCAACCCGGAAAGCGTAGCAAAACGTCCCCTTGTTTCCTTGTATTCATTATTAGTTAATGCCCTTCACCTGTGTGTCCTCGTTACTTAGTTTAGTTCTTCCCTATTGAATGCCATTGTGTGTGCCCTGCTGAAAAAACCAGCATACCAGCAAGACCAGCATATGTTGTGTTTTTTGTACTGGTTTGCTAGCTAAACCAGCCCCAAACCAGCATCAGCACCAGCATCAGCACCAGCATCAGCACCAGCACCAGCATCAGCACCAGCTAAACCAGCACTAGCACCAGCATCCCATGCTGGTCATACCAGCAAGACCAGCATATGTTGTGTTTTGGTGCTGGTATGCTGGGGACCACCAGCTAACCCAGCATAGACCAGCATAATTCCCATGCTGGTCCATGCTGGTTTGATGCTGTTTTTTTCAGCAGGGTGATGTCTTGTGCTGGATCGTTGTGTGTCTTATGACGCCATCGCATGAGTCTTGTCATGGTTTACCATGTTATGTTTGATTATTGTCATTGTTTTCCCCCTCAAGGGTGTTTTTGTTACAAAATAAAAGTATTTTGTTTAAGAGTCTGCAATTGGGTTCTGTCCATCCCCCTTACATGACACAATAAAATTGATAATAAAAAAATGACACCAAAAATTATCTAGATAAGGTTGACCTGACCATGTTTTGCTTAATTGTTTTATTTTCCTTAATTCGAGATTAATTTGTTCTTAAAGACTAAGTAACAAAAAAATTACATGGGCGGAATGGTAACGGCGAGTTGAAAACTGCAGGGTATATGCCCCGCACAATCTACACCCATGGGATCTAAAAAGTCTTAAATCAAGATAAATTTTCAAATGTAATTCAATTTGTGCTTAAAACAAGCAAAACTACCGAGCCCCTAAGGTGACATTGGAGTAAAAAAATCTAAAGTTTAGTTTCATGTGCTCACGTGAAACTTTCATGTGCTTTTTATTTTCAGGGCCGGCTCGAGGCATGAGAGAACTAAACGGCTGCTTTTTTTGTTGTTGTTTTTTTACAAATAACTTAGTGCTAGCGTTTGAGTCATGCGCAATATAGACACCTCGCGTGCATTGATAATTCGCGCGACATGCAAGTGCGCGTCACTGTAATAAATGATAAGCTATGTCACAAAAAAGGATGTATCCCTCTGGTGCCGAAAAGGGAAAGAAGAAAAGGACAGAGGAGGAGAAAAAAGAGCAAGATAAAGGTACGTTTGCATGTTCATTTACAGTATGTTTAATTTGTGCAGCAGCAGCTAGTGATGTGACAGATCGCAGTTGATCCCTGATCGACCCACGGTTCGGCTCGCATGCAATTCGCGGATTGATATGCACATTTAAACAGGGAAACTTTATAATTTGCACATGTTTCAAAGGCTTGCAGATGTTAAAATTTCAAGTGATTTTAAAAAATTGGCGCTAAAGTGAGCAGCTTTCTGGACGCACATATCTCGTCAATGACGGGGAAAGAGTTAAACTTTAGAGAGAGTTACGCTACTGTGTGTCAGACTGAAGTCCATTAACATACATTTGAGGAATAGAGCACTGAAAAACAATGTACCGTTTTTATGCTGCGCTGTCTGTAATTCGTCCTCCATCTGTGTGCGCGTGCAGCGTTTAAGTGCACTCAGTAGTGCACACATGGAGAGACGCATTTCAGAAAGCAAGCAAACATAAAATCTTTCTGTTCTTGACAGGGCACATACAAACAAAATGATCTCCACAGTATTATTTTTTCCAATAAAACCATTTGTTAATGTCTTAGGTTCATGTATAGATTAGGCAGAAACCAGGTCCATGATTTTCTTAACAGTAACCTCAATTAACCTACTTAAGTCTGTGTCATTATTGTTAATCAAACAATCTAAGACGAAGAGAAAATTACTTCTGTAGCTCTAAAAAAATATAATTTTATTTAATTCATACAATAAAGACAGTGTTATGATTCATTTGATTTGATTTCTGTACCTAATGCTAATTTTTGCCCTTACTTAATGTGCAACTTTGTTCTTTTTATAAATGTTTGTAATTTCTTTATTCACAAAAATTGGTGAGAGGGGGGCCCCCAAACAAATTCTGCTTAGGGCCGTCACTGTTATTTGACAAAATATAGCTATGTGAAACCTTTAACTGCTATGTACAGCACATTATGAACAGCTAACAGGTGCTTTGTATCATAGCTGTCGATATATTATTGATGACAGCATGATTCAAATTTTGCATTGACCAATCAGGATAGGCCTAACTATTTTTTGTTTTTAAAGTTCAGTACCTTTTCCTCAAATAAAACACAGCTATTTTTATTATTTACACAATACATGTTTTCTTTGTTCTCATCACTTTCAACCTCACTTTGCATTCTTACTAAGTCACATGGCACTACTGTAGTTTACCGATGTAAACTCTTCAAACAACAGCTCTGGTTTACTCGGATATGTAATCACATTTAAAATCAAGGCAGGAGATAAAGAGAAAAGAAAGCTTAAGCACTTAAAAACAAGAAAAGACTGTTTGATGTTAGATTTAAAGAGACATCTTTATAGTGAGGGTAATTGTCTAACGTAATGAGAGAGAGGCTTTGATGGATGGATTAAGACCGATTTTAAGTCTTCAGGCTTCAGTGTCCCTGTGTAAACTCTCATTTGAGTCAGTGGCACCGCAGAGGCAGACTGCTGTTATTCTCCAGCCCTGCTCTGTCATTACTTTTCTTTTATTCCCTTTTATTTCTCCTCAGGCACATCAATATTCCATAGGGTCAGGAATCATACACTCTGCAATTCCTCCTGTTTGACTGACACCCCAGATACTATATGCTATATGCATACTCACAGGAACGAATTCACTAAACAGTGCTATATTTCAAAACCACCACAATCCAGTTGAATTCTTCTAGGTACCAAATGTGCCGAAACTTTGTGCTGCAAAAGTTTTTCATTGTGTAGCACAAAAACGCCATTAACATTGCTTCCATGAAAAGCAAGAATTTGTATTTTAATAAACTGCTTGTGTACATTTTTATTGGTCTTGCCAACAGTTGTTCGTCAACTGATATTCATCAATTGATGAAAGAGGAGCATTAGCACAAAGAATAAATCCAAATGCGTGGGGTACACGACAAGAACACTTTCTGCATTTTAAAGAGCAGTCCCTATGAATTATGGCAGAATGAGCTAATATCTCATTTTTTCTCTATAGACAGCAATGACAAATGAAATGCAAATTGAGATTTCTGCTTAACTACATTCCTTCTCAGATTTTTCCTCTGAGAAAATTTTTTAATCTTACATCTGTTTCATCTAGAGTTTCAGAACGGATTACTATGATGTCTCAAAGTTGTGCTCGGATGATATCCAAGTTTGAGATTTTAATAAGAATTTTACCAAATCAAATGATCTGATATTACTTTTTAAACTCTACATACTATTTGCCAACAGCTGTTTCATTTGTGTCTTTTTAGACATATTACCAGACTCGTATTTATGGGAAGATTGAACAAAAATTACAATGTCGACTGTGATGGAAACATGGTAAGACACTTGGCACCGATGACAATGAACAAAATGGCATCTCACATTTCACATTTGTTTTCTATGAAAAGCTTGTTCGTGTCGATAAGAGTCTTTGGTGAAGTTCTGTCAAAAGTGAGTGACTGAAAATTCAAACCCACGAACTGTGCAGCTGTTTATCATTGCCGTTACTTGGCACACTTAAAGTTCACTCAATGCTGATAATGTATGAACGTCAAGAAAGCCAAATATTAATGGCTATAATTCGAACTTTCACAAAACCTACAATTTCTGATTGGAAACGCTCCGTTTCCCAGCAGGATAATGGGTTACATACGGATTATGTGTGTCTTTCTCTCATTTTTAATAATGGGCTGCTTGGCGCATGAAGAAAAGAGGACAAGAATCATGGGAAAGTTTGCGACCCTGAGCGGGCATGGCCTCCGGGAACAGCCCATTAGTTCTGTAATTACAGCCTGGGTGTGATAACTATGCTACACTTCACTACCCACCACACAGAGGCTTTATTGCAGGTGTACATTACTTAATGCCTTCATTACCAAAGACAATCACTTAATTATATAGTCTGAGGAAGAACATCAAATGCACGTCAGAATCAATTTAAAGACTGATAATGAAGGCGGCAAAAACCATTTATTGCCAAACTGACAAGCACGTCAGTTAGATCAAAGCTTCTTCGAGAATCCCTTAAAAAGCTTATTAGATATTGCCTCATTGTGCATAGCCGATTATCGTGTTTAATCAATGAGCCAAAGATATTAGAGATAAAACGACATTCACCTGGATTCAAACCATAAACTCGCATACTTTTGGTTGCGCATTAATAGACAAGGTTGCATTGAAATACTTTTTGGGTCACACTTTATATTAATGTTTTTTTATTACTTACATAAATATAAAAAGGCATGGTAAAATGGTAGATTTAGGATTGCACTGAATAGACATGTACACCACAGCTGTAGTTTTAACATAAAGTAGTTTTATTATATCAATAGAGGTAAAATAGAAATGTGCTAAGCTTCAATTGAGAATTATCACAAATATTCAAGAGATGGATTTGGCATCTGTGTTTTCACCCCTGCTGGTTAAATATTGGACAGAACACACCGCTGGGTTAAAAATTACCCTGTTCTGGGTTGTTATTACAGCAGTTGGATTAAAACTGGAGGGTGTAATGACTTATGCTGTGCTATTAGCACATAATGTTATGCATTTCTAATCTAAATGTACTGTAAATTAAATCCAATGGAGATATTATGCAACAAAATGAAAACTACACTGCAATTAAAGGTGCATTGTGTAACTTTTAGAAGGATCTGTTGACATACATGCAATATAATATACATAACTATATTATTAGTTGTGAATAAACCCCTTTGCAAAATGACTGTATTGTTTTTATTACCTTAGAATGAGCCATTTTTGTCTACATACAACGTGGGTTCCTTTACAAGGAAGTCACCATTTTGTGCCGCCATGTTTCTACAGTAGCCCTAAATGGACAAACTGTTCTATAGAACGTGCTATGTCACTACGTTGCATCAGATAATGACGTGTTTGTCTGTGGTGGCTAACGTAGCTTCACTATGCATTTCGAAAGGTAGGGTGAGCTGTGGAGTCTCACTAGATGCCGCTAAAATCTACACACTGGCCCTTTAAAGGAAAACACCACCATTTTTCAATATTTTACTATGTTCTGAACTTAGACGAAATTAATACATACCTATCTTTTTTCAATGTGTGCGCTTAATATTTGTACAGCACGTCATGAATATGTTAGCATTTAGCCTAGCACCATTCATTCCTTCGGATCCAAACAGGGATGAATTTAAAAGCCACCAAACACTTCCATGTTTTCCATATTTAAAGAGAGTACATACAAAACATAGAAGTGTTTGGTGGCTTCTAAATTTATCCCTGTTTGGATCCTAAGGAATGAATGGGGCTAGGCTAAATGCTATCACATTCACGAGGCGCTGTACAAAGATTAAGTGCACGCATTGCAAAAATACAGGTATGTATTAATTTCTCTAAGTTGAGGTAAGAACATAGTAAAATATTGAAACACTGTGTTTTTTGCCTTTAAGGTTATCCATTGTTGAAATCTTGTGTGGGTCAGTAAAAACGTTTTTTTTTTTTTTTCTGTATAAATTGTACAATAATTTTGCTATTAACTGTAAAACAAATGTTGGAAGCAATTATCCTGGACACCAATGGTGCAATTAACATAAAAATTACACCATAATTGTAGCTCCACTTGACCAATAGAGTTACCATGCCAACAATAATGACTATGACACATTTGTGAATTATGAAAGCAATAAGTGTCCTTTTTACATTCAATTCTATTATTTAAAAATCATCATCATTATTTTTCACTGAATAACAAATTAACCAATATTACCAATTATTCTATGTGGTGCATGTCTTTTAAGTTTGTAAAATAGTAAGTACCCGACTCATTTTGTATAAACTTCAACCATATTTAATAAATCTATAGCAAAGCATGGCACTTACAACCCTACAGTATCAGTAGTTTATTCCCAAGGAACAAATGTACTGATAAAAAATAAAACATATACCCATTGCACTGTAAGTATCTGCCAAAATAAATCAATGCAATGCAGATTATGCCAACTACCCAGGTGGTGCTTTCTAAGCTGACTCTTTATTTGTCTCAGCGTTTCTTCCTCAACAACGTAAATCTATCTTGAAATATTTCCACGCCACTCTCATCTTTTGCTTTCTACTTAAAGAGTTTCCGGTAACACTTTATTTTACGGTGTCTTTGTTACACATGTCACATGTAATTATTTTAGTAATAACAGTTAATTATGCATAATTACATGCAACTAAGCCTAAACCAAACCCTAATCCTAACCCCAACCCTACAGTAAGTACATGTTGTTGATGATTATTACTTAGTACTTAAATATATAATTACAATGTAACAGTGACGCCTTAAAATAAAGTGTAACCGAGTTTCCTTGTAAAGCTGCTTTGTAAAATTGTAATAATCAATTTAAAAAGAATTTCATGTGTTACATTTCTGTGTCTATATGAAATAATAAGAAACTTACTGTAAAAGAATCAGTACGATGAGCATAAAGCCAGCCATGATGATATAGGGCATGCCAGGGAATGTAGGCAGGGTCAGGGGGTAGAGGCCGTTAAAGATGGTGGAAGCAATAAGGATGCAAGTCGCTTCCACTGAGGCAGAGAAGGAGAACATGGCACCTGAGGACATCAATATTCAGGTCAATGAGGACATGAAACAGACGTCAGGAGAAATTCAGCTGAACCAGGCCCAGGTGGAAAGGATTAATATTTAAGTAAATTTACATTGCATTTTACACAGACTAATCTTTTGGCTAGTAGTAAAATGTGAAGCGCATATAAATAATGCAAAACAGTAATATCTCAGTCCCTCTTTTAAAGTACTGGTCCACCATAGTAAAAATCAAAACAGAGACAGTATTAGGAGAAATCATAATGCTCGATGATTGACATGAAGCTGTCGAATCTGAAATGCGTATACATTTGTAAGACCTGAAGGTCTGAAAATACTGGTTTGTAGTGAGATCTCAGAAAAATTGCTGTTTATGCTCATTTAAAATAAGTTCCTTGAACATAATTTTTCTTTTGTTTCCTTGTGGATAAGAGCTTCACAGATTGGTGTAGTTTATGAGGACTTTAAATTTTATACATGCAGTTTTATGCAATCATACATTTAATTAAATCATTCATTTGATTTAAAGGCCACATAAGCAGTTGTTAGCTGTTTAAGTACCCTTATATAATCATACTTAAACGTCAAGTTGTCCACATAAATGTCTCCCCTTTACATTTTAAATGATGCATTGTCTCATACAAAACATTTTTAACCATTCGGGAGTGCATTTCCCAAAAGCAATGTTCGCCAACTATGATCGCAAGATCCATCGTTTCAGCATAGTTTAAAGATTCGGGTGTTTCCCGAAAGTATCGTTCCAGCAGATATTTGCAAACTGCATAGCAAATTTGTGTGGTGGTAACTACAACTGTTGAGCTGTGGTTAGAAGCATAGTTCCTAGTTATTGGTAAAAAATGGTAAATGGATTGCATTTATATAGTGCTTTCATAGACCAATGGCCATCTAAAGCGCTTTACATATTGCCTCACATTCACTCATACATTCATACACCGACGGCAGTGTCAGCCGTGCAAGGCACCATCCAGCTCGTCGGGAGCAGCTGGGGTTAGGTGTCTTGCTCAAGGACACATCGACACTTGGTCAGGTGGAGCCGGGGATTGAACCACCAACCTTTCCGATTTGTAGACAACAACCTACATGAAGCACTGAACCACTGCCACCCATGTGACATATGACATGTAGACTGGCATTGATAGTGCTTTTTAACAAAATAAGCAAGCAACATGCAGAGCATGCTTTATCCATCATTCTTAATATATGCAAAGTCTAATTAATGTCTTTTAGTTTGTAAACAGAATTAAAGAGGAGTGACGTAAGAGGCACTTGCGCATTAATAAAATATCTTGGAAAACAACAACAAATGACTTAATCACGATAACAACATCAGTCTTCCGGTGCAATTTACATTATTTACAGCAATAATCTGACATTAAATCGATTTTAACAGATTAATTAGTACTTCGCCTCCTACGTGACATCATCAATTATGTTGTTGAACCAACATGGTTCAAACGATGAATGTGCGACAAAGTTACTATGTTTTCGGTAAATCTTGACAAGGTAGTTAATTTCTCCAACTATGCATCGTACTATGGTGGTTCAGCAGCCCAGTATCCACGAAATGATGTACCTATAGTCACGTAAATTTTTATTATTTTTCGTGATACTGTCACGAATTTCCATGTTTTTCGTGACTGTATCATAAATTTCTGTTTACGTTTCATTGTCACATATTGGTTTCCCAACTGTTTTGTCCTTTTTTATCATTGTCGCCTCGGTTTAGGGTTAGATTCACATAAAATTACATCCTTACCCAAACCCAACTCTAACCCTAACGCCAGGCGACAATGGATTAAAAATATGAAATATTAAAAATAAATCAGAAAAACAAGTATAAACCAATACTTAAAGTGACATCCTAACGCAAACACCAAATCTAACCCTTAACCGAAGCGACAACGATTTGAAAATAGAAAAAAAGCAGATGAGTAACCAATACGTGACAATGACACATAAACAGAAATTCATGATACGGTCACGAAAAAAAACATGGAATGTCGTGACAGTATCACGAATAGCATCAAAAATGTACATGACTATAGGTACGTAATTTCGTGAGACTGGGTTAGGTTTAACAGCGATTATGTCATTTTTGGGAAACGCACCCCAGGGTGGGTGATAACCTTTGACGGTTATCCCCAATACACACTGACTGTACTCAAGGCCGCCTTAATGCACGGGCTTACCTGGGCTGAAGCCCAGGGGCCTCCCAAGTTCAGAGGCCTCCCAAGTTCACGTTCATTTTGTTTTTTAACTTGTCAGGTTGTCTGTCAATCACTCTAACTGCACGTTACATGGCTGCTGATTTGTCCGTGGTAACTTACTGTGAAATAAAATATCAGACGTAACAGATTTTTCTATTCCGCATAATGTAATTAAGTGCGCGTTGTCAACTTGGCATTCCTGCATGTTAGACTGAGTGTGACAGAGAAACAGGAAATAATCCACCAACAAATGAAAGAGTCATTTCTGAAATTTCATAATCAGCACTGAGGTGCAGGTCTCTATCTCTCTTTCGCGCGCGCGCTCGCTCTCTCTGTACTCGTACAGCTGTGTCTCTGGCATGCAGAAGTCTCTCCAACCGTGCGCAAGATACTGTGCCGCCAAATAAAAAAAGGAGTTCCCAAACATATTAATGCTGTTCGTTGTTATAAAGTTTAAGTTTACTCGCGTTTAGATCAGTGACGCGTGCGCAGCTGGAGCGATGTAGTTTGACGCGATGTTAGCTCACAGTACACACATCTGGTTTAGAAAAAATCAAAGCGTGACAAGACCATCTCAAATGATCATTCCCTGATCGCACCATTCATATTTATAATCTCCTTATCTAAAGATCTTATATACAGGTATGTTCCCTGTCTGTTTTGTGCATATTCATACGTGTTCGTTTTACATGCGTAGTATGCATAAATACTAAATACAATGCATACTATATCTTCAGTAGCCTACAAAATAAATAACTGATTAAAAAACAATATTCTGTCTATAAAGACTTATCTTTTGTTAACATTAATGCATTAAAACTAACTTTAACTTCTTATATTTTATACAACTGTGGTGAGCATTTAGTTAGTGAGTGGCAATTTTCTGCAAATTTGTATATTCCAACATAAAGCTTATAAACATATATACTTTTGGTTTTATTTTCACCACAAGTTGCTGTGTGTGGTTGTTAAATAAAGTGTCTTGTGTTTATGCTCAAGTGGGCTCAGTGATATGTTATTAATGATAATATGGTGTTTTCTGGGTCAAAGAGGGAAAACTACATTTTGTGATGTAGATTACATAGATATTACACTTTTTTTTCAAAATGAGACTATAAATTGAGGGTATGGGGGGCCTCCAAAACCTCTCAGCCCCAGGGCCTCACATTAGGTTAAGGCGGCCCTGACTGTACTCTTCCGTTTTGTTTTTATAACACCGTAAAATCAATATATGTGTGATGAAAGTACATCTGGAAATTACATAATATTTAACATTATGTTCTTTGGCAATGCACAGATGTGTAACTTATGATTATCAGTATGATCAAACCTGTGACCTCGCCATTTTTACATACCTGTATAGTACACATTAACATGGTGATGAAAGGTATTAATTTTTTTAATAAGCAGAGGCCAAAATTGTCATTTATATTGACTACATATGTTACAAATAATGTTCCTCAGTTAGGCCTATCAGTTGATGAAGATATATCAAACTCTGTAAGGACAAAACCAGCACCAAGCCTTTAATATGCCATGGATGCACCTGAAATTCATAACCTATGATTTTATCTGAATGAAAGAATAATGGCCGCTGAAACTGAGGTCTGCGGAGTAGATTGTTGGCATGAATAATGGTTTGATCCGCTTTGATAAAATATCTCCCCGAGCTGCTCCGAACTTCGTGACTGCTCTGACTAACTGGAGCAGAATGAACCTCAGTGCTTCGGGGCAGCCTTTAAGTGCCTGAAACATGCAATACTTATTGATCTAAGCTGGAACTAGAAGTCGCCTGAGTGGCCCTGAATGAGTGCAAACTGCAGTAGATTCAGTGACACATGCAATCTAAGACAGAGATTGAGGAAATGGATGTCAAAATGGAGTTAGGCGACTTTGTGTACACAATGAAACCTTGAGCTGATGCTTGGGCATAACCTGTCATCAATATGTCCATTCAGAGTTGTGTCCCTCTTGAATCAACAAGAAAATAAACAACATAAATGGAGAGAAAGTAGCTTGTGTCCTCAAACAAGGTAGATATTTCCTGCGAGTTTGGCTAACAGCTTCAAGCTGCTTATGAGAGGGTTGTTCTGAATCCGAAAATTCTATTCAAGCTGTTGTTTGTTGTTACTCGGTTTCTTTTGCATTCTTTTCCACTTAGCATAGTTTGATAATTCAATGATTTCTGAAAAACTCAGCCTTCAAATCCCCAGTTAATAATACACTTTGCACCGCCTCTCATTAGAGATTTGTGAAAGGACAATGTAGATTAAAATCTCGGGCTTTTAGCTACGTTATCAGGGAGAAACAAATGTCAGAGAAAGTAAAGATTCAGAAGAAAAGCATGACTCAAATCTGTTTGTCATAGTGAAGGTCAAAACACTCTGGTGCTTCCTGAAGGTATTTCAACTCATTTGTGGGCGTGAAGATCAAACAGTAGGACTGTAAAAGTCATGATGTCATGAACACTGAAAGAATAGAGCACAGCCTTACAAAAACAATACTGTTGTGCTTGCATGGTACAATAATGCTATCATATGACATTACTAAAGTATATCAAAATATGCAATAATACTGAATGTCTTATCATATTTATTTTATTGTGACAGTTAGTGCCTTAAAATGTACGCAATTTACATGTAATTTACGAGGTGGCTTATTAGCATTAATTTGTACAACCACATTTGTATCTTTTTATACAATTTCAGGGCTCGAAATTGCGACTGTTTTGGTCGCATATGCGACCGAAATTTAATTTGTGCGACCTTAAAATATATTTGGGAGCATTTTTGCGACTGCCTATTTTGTTGTGGTGTGACTTGATTTAGATTGTGTATGCTGTGTGCTGTTCCAGGTTCAGTGTGTAACCCTGATGTATAAATTTGTTATTTTCTTTATTTACTGAGGGTGAATGTATTATAAAATGTCTTATTTTCTATGTATTTTGAAACTGGATTTTGTTTAAAATGTATTGTTTTTGTTTACTTTGCTATATTATAGTTTTTTGATTTGTACATGAGAAAAACGTGTCTAACATCAGTTTGGGTTGTCATTTGATGTTCATTGGACAAAAAAGTGATTGACATGTTTTGAGCCAATCAGATTGTTGGAAGGGAGGGTTTGTTTGGGAGATGCTGAGAGAAAGTTGGAGAGATAAGAGAGGAGAGAGGATAGAAAGTGACCGAGAGGAAAGACGTGATATATAGTGATTTGTTTGAGTGTTTAAAACGTGAATCTTGCTGTAAACAGAAGTACTGCTCGTATTTCTACATTGAGGAGGTGGATCGTTTTACTCCGTACTGTTTCAAGTAAGTTGGCAGTCTCTGCATGTTTGGCTCGGTCAGAGTTGAACGCGGTGCACGTCAGCATAACTTACGGTATTATTGTGACTGAAACTGCTGTTGTTATCTGCTTTAACCGAGCGGATTTTCATGACAATTACGCGGACTTTCGTTTCTCGGGATCGGGATGTCAGTGGGCATCGTCTGGTAACTTTGTGAGCGTCTGGTGCTTAAACAGCCATCGAACCTGTTGCACACTGAGACATCGCCACGCACGTGACACTGAGGACCATTTCAATGTGATGAACGTGAATGTGTTTCAACGCACACTAGCTTCCAGATTGAGGTAAACGACCAAAAAGTCTTTTTGTTTGCTCTTCAGAGCGAAGGGGCCAGTTTGTTTTCCCGGCCACTACGCACTCAAGCTCCGTATCAGGCCTGCAACGGGGTGGGATGTGTGTACTGTGTATGTGTGTGCGCGTGCACGTGTGAAAGAGATTCAAGTGCACTAATAACAAGGTGACCGGTCTTTTCCTTTTCTTTAATTCTAATGTGTTTTGGATACGTTAAAAGATGTAAAGAGTTATTTGAGCTTACAGAAAGTTAAACGAGTTACACGTTCATTTGTAAAGTATAACTTTGAGTAACTGAAGCTTTAAACTGTCTGTTGGTGTTTATGTGGATAACTTTTGTGACTTAAATCCACTACGGTGATTTAAGATTGATAATCCTGCAGTGATACAGTGAAAAAGTGTTTAGTTGCAGTTAAAGAAAGACAATCACACAGAAGTTTGTTTGATTTATTTTATTTGTTTATTTACATTTCATTTACATTGTCAGATTTTTATATTGATTCATATTTCATTCCATTTCATATTTCATTTCAAGTAAAAAACTATTCATTTCAAAAGACATTCAATACAGTATATCTGTGTTTAAACGTTGATTTGTGAGTGTGTGTGTTTTTGCAGTTTTGAAGTGAATCACTGGAGGACTAATTAATTAGTAGAAGACAGGATTAAATTATCATTTAGTATTAAAAAAACCCAGGTCCTTATCGTAAACTCTGGTCTTGTGTAAAGGGGCGGAGGATAGGGGCTACATAATGGAGGCACCGCTGGGATTTCCTGTCTTCTAAACTAAAGGTAAAAGCAAAATGTCAGAGAACGATCATTCAAAAGAACTTCGCAGCTGGTGCGCAAATGAGAAAATTGATCCCCAACATGCTATTTTACTTGTCGGTGTGCCATCTGACACTGATGTTGCGTTTATCGAAGACACGGTGCAAACTGTTAAAGTCTTTGGTCGAGTGCGGGCTCGCGCAACGAAAGAAGGCACAGTTCCTGGGACATTTTTAGTATTGTGTGAGTGCAGAGAGAAAATCTGCCCCACCCAGGTGCCATCTGAGGTGTTGCCATCCTCTGGGGACACCTGAAAAATTGTTGTGGTAAAAGATGAGGATCCTAATGTGAATGCTTTTTCTGACAAACTATCTCAGTTCTTAAGTAGGGAGGGCAAAAGCATCACTGACCTTCAGAGTCTGATTAACCCCTTGGCTTCAAATGTTACATCACCTGAGACAATTATTCGCGCCATTGGGGAATTGTTGGAGAAAACTAAGCCTACTAGCGATGGTCAAGCCTACCGTCGCTTGCGCATATTTTCAGGTATCGAGCCTACCCCAGTAGGTGAAGAGAATAGTGAGAATTGGCTTGAGCAAGCTAGATTGATGATTTTTGAGACAGACTGCTCCACCAAGGAGAAGCGCAAACGCATTGTGGAGAGCCTTAAAGGGCCAGCCTTAGAGGTGATCAAAGCGGTAAGAGTCAACAACCCAGATGCTACAGCATTTGAGTATATTGAGGCTTTAGAGAGTGCTTTTAGTACCTCCGAGTCAGGTGAGGACTTATATTTTGCTTTCCGTTTGCTTCGACAAGAGCCTGGAGAGGCCTTGTCTGATTTTCTCCGTAGACAAGAAAAATCGCTAACATTAGTGATTAAAAGGGGAGGGTTAATGCCTCAGAGAGCTGATCGAGCCCGAGTAGAACAGTTGTTAAGGGGTGCGATTGAATCAGATCTGATGCTTTTGAAATTGCGGCTGCATGAACGGAAAGAAAACCCCCCACATTTCTTAAACTTCTTAATGAGATTCAAGAAGAGGAAGAAAATGAAGCGGCTAGACGTAAGCTGGGTGCCAGTGTGAAAGATAAGACAGTAAAAGACAGAGTGAAAGGCTCACTGTCAAATCGAGACAATGTGAAAGTAGATGCTAAAGAGTTACGACTCCAACTGGGCAGCACTGGTCTGTCACGGCCCTCCGAAAGGGATGAGGTTAAAAGCAAATCTGATGTGAGGCCCTCAGATAACCCGCTTAATGCAGAAGTGCTAGCACTAAAAGCTCAAGTAGAACAACTACAGAAACAATTGTCTGTGCTTAGTGTGGGGGCGAGTAGCCCGGGTGCTCAAGAGTTTCCGGTGAGCCGTGGTTCATTTGCTCCGTCAAGATCGGCAGGTAAAAACAGTGATGGCTTTTTCTGTTACAATTGTGGTGGAGATGGCCACATTGCCAACAGATGTGAGCATGCCACAAATTCTGCTTTAGTCATTCAGAAACTTTTACAAGTACTTCGCAAATCCAAAGAGAGAAAACCCTCTTCAGCACCGAAAGATACTGATGTAGAGAAGAGTAATTGTTTTTCCAAGAAAAGCCTAGTTGAGGTTCCTGAGCCTAGTCTTCTACCAGCTGGTCTAGTAGGGCCTTCATCCACAGTTGAGGTCAAGGTTAATGGACAGCCTTGTTCGGCTTTGTTAGACAGCGGGTCACAGGTGACCATTGTCTTTGAGAAATGGTACTTAAGTCACCTACCCCAAGTACCATTAAATCACCTTGATGGGTTGGCTATCTGGGGTTTGAGCTCATCCAGCTACCCTTACCGGGGGTATATTGTCGTGGATGTGGAATTCCCACAGGCGCTAATGGGCTCATCTGAGGTGATTTCGGTACTTGCATTGGTGTGTCCAGATCCAGTAGGGCCTAAGCAAACGCCGTTGATTGTTGGTACCAATGCCAGCTTTTTCCAGAGATTAGCTGACATTTGTACTAGTAGTACAGTGCCCAAGACCTCTCATGCTATGCGGATACAGCCTCAGTGGGTAACAGACAGGTTAGTCCCTACAAGTAACCTTGCTGCTCTTGAAGAAAAGCCTGTCGGTGAGGTGAAGTGGGTGGGAGATAGCCCTCTTACACTCCCTCCTCAGACCGAGAAATGTGTAGTTGGCCGCATCGACTGTCAGTCTCCCCTGGAGAAAGATATTTATCTGGTAGAGGGTCCTGAAGAGGATGTCCTTCCTGCTGGAGTCTTAGTTCCTCCTGTAGTGGTTCCCTTTTCAGCCATGGAGACAAGCCAAGTCAGAGTTTTGGTACGCAATGACACATTTAAGGAAAAGTCTATACCTAACGGGACAGTGCTAGGCAGAGTTTATGCTACAGACACAGTAAGAGACGCGCGTGAGGCACCAAAAGACCATCAACTACTTGATCCAGAAGCGTTTGATTTTGGTAACTCCCCTGTGTCGCAGGCGTGGAAAGATCGACTCAGACAGAAATTATCAGAAAGAGTGAATGTATTTTCGCTATCCGAGGTTGATGTGGGATTAGCACAAGGGGTCAAACATCATATACGGCTGAGGGACGACACCCCTTTCCGTGAGCGCTCCCGTCGTATCGCCCCTGCGGATGTTGAAGACGTTCGTCGGCATTTAAAAAATTTGATGACTGCTGGAATCATTAAAGAGTCGCGGAGCCCATATGCATCTCCCATCGTCATTGCTCGAAAAAAGAATGGCGATGTGAGGATGTGTGTGGACTACCGCACTTTAAATAGTCGTACGATACCTGACCAGTATACGACCCCCAGGATAGATGACGCATTGGACTGCCTAGCCGGTAGCCAATGGTTTTCTGTCCTGGACCTCCGGAGCGGATATTATCAGATAGAGATGGCCGAGGAGGATAAAGAGAAAACCGCGTTCATCTGCCCTTTGGGGTTTTTCCAATTCGAACGCATGCCCCAAGGGATCACTGGGGCCCCAGCTACTTTCCAATGGCTGATGGAAAGGGCCATTGGGGACATGCACCTCCTCGAAGCCATCGTCTATCTTGATGATATCATTGTCTTTGGACGAACATTAGAGCAGCATGAAGAGCGTCTGCTCAAAGTTCTCGATCGGTTGGAAGAGTGCGGTCTTAAAGTCTCTATTGACAAATGTCAATTTTGCCAGCCTGAGGTCAAATATGTTGGCCATATGGTGTCAGCAGAGGGTATTGCGGCTGACCCTGCAAAAATTGAGGCAGTAGCAAAATGGAAGCAGCCGTATGACTTGAAATCACTGCGGTCTTTTCTCGGCTTTTGCGGTTACTACCGCCGGTTCATAAAAGGTTACTCTTCCGTACGACCACTCACTGACCTAACTAAAGGGTTTCCACCCACTGGTAAGAGAAAAACAAAACCTAAGACCGCCAGCATTCAGGGGTATTTTAAAGAGTCGGAGCCGTTTGGAGATCGCTGGACTCCTGAATGTACAGAAGCGTTTAGCGAAATTATTTACCGACTGACACACGCGCCAGTTTTGGCCTTTGCAGATCCATCCAAGCCATACGTCTTGCATGTGGATGCAAGTATGAATGGTCTTGGGGCGGTTCTTAATCAAGAAAACCCGGACGGGTTGCGCCCCGTTGCATACGCCAGTCGTAAGTTGAGTGAGACAGAACAGCGTTACACCATCCATCAGCTTGAATTCCTTGCCCTTAAATGGGCTGTTGTCGATAAATTTCATGATTATTTGTATGGGGCAAGGTTTACTGTCCGTACAGACAACAATCCTCTCACTTACGTACTGAGCAGTGCTAAACTGAACGCCACTGGACATCGATGGTTGGCCGCTCTCGCCACATATGAGTTTACCATTCAGTATAAGCCAGGTCGCATTAACACTGATGCTGATTTATTGTCTCGCAATCCACATGATGACACGACTCCCATTAAGTGGGCTGAGATCTCCCCTTCTGGTGTTAAAGCGGTATGCAAACTTGCCCAAGTTGATGTCCCTTCCAGTACTCCTTACAGGTTAGCCGATCAGTTAGGAGTCCCTCCTGATGGCCTCCCTGCAGCATTCGTTTGTCCTGTGCAGTTAGGTGGTGAGGCCTTAGAACTTTTATCTATGGTTGACTTAAAGGAGGCTCAGAATAACGACTCTGTAATTGGTGTTGTAAAGAGGGAACTAGAGACAGGTAATGTAGTGTCTACGGTGAAAGGCACTAACCCAGCTGTTACTCTACTTCAGCGGCAGAAACAAAAATTGCGCCTTTTGGATGATGTTTTGTATCGAGTAACGCAGACAGATAAGGGTGAAGAATGTACACAGTTAGTCTTGCCTGAAGAGTATCGCCTGACAGTTCTAAGGTCTCTTCATGATGAGTCCGGTCATTTAGGTATTGACAAGACCCTTGAATTGATAAAGGACAGGTTTTACTGGCCGAAAATGGGTAGTGAGATTGAGTCCTATGTGAAAAACTGTGGTAAATGCATTACCCGTAAGACTATCCCACAGAAAGCTGCCCTGTTGCATCAGTTAACCAGTAGTGGCCCCCTTGATTTAGTCTGTATAGACTTTTTATCCATAGAGCCTGACAGCAAGGGATTTGCAAATGTGTTGGTAATTACTGACCATTATACTCGTTACGCTCAGGCATATCCCACTCGTGATCAAAAAGCAACAACAGTGGCAAAGGTCCTGTTTGAGAATTTTTTCGTCCACTATGGTCTGCCTGCACGGGTACACTCTGACCAGGGGCGAGATTTTGAGTGTCAACTGATTCAAGAGTTTCTCAGAATGCTAGGCATCCGAAAGTCTAGGACCACGCCTTACCATCCCCAGGGTGACCCACAGCCAGAGCGTTTCAACAGGACGCTCTTGTCAATGTTGGGCACTCTGGAGTCAGCAAAGAGACAAAGGTGGAGCCAATATGTTAGCTCATTGGTACACGCGTACAATTGCACTTTCAATGAGGCAACGGGTTACTCGCCCTATTTTTTGTTGTTTGGGCGAGAGGCTCGTTTGCCCATTGATGTTTGTTTTGGACTTTTTCCCTATGGGAAGGAAAATACCACTCACACACAGTATGTTCAAAAGTTGAAGGCTGATCTTCAGGAGGCCTATGAACTAGCTTCCGCTGCAGCTTTGAGAAACCACCAGAAAAACAAAACTTACTATGACCGTAGAGTCCGGCATCAGGTCTTAGCTAAAGAAGACAGAGTGTTGGTTAAAAATGTGGGACTCAAAGGGAAACACAAACTTCAAGATAGGTGGAGTTCCGTTCCACACGTTGTAGTGGAGCAATTGCCTAATTTGCCAGTATATCGCGTGAAACCCGAGGATGGGTTTGGGCGAGAAAGAACGTTGCACAGAGATCATTTGCTTCCGATCGGAGAGTTTGTTCGGTTTGGCAATTCTGTTGAGAAAGAAAAAGTCTCTCGTAAACCTGTGACAAGGGCTGAGCGAGCAGTGAGAGAATCCAGAAAAGCATCAAAAACAGAGACTGCTAAGTTACCTCATGTATCTGTAGATCTTTCAGCCAGCTTATCCAGTTCTGAGGATGAAATGTATTATGGTGATTCAGAAATTTGCCAAGAGATACTGGATTCCTTCAGAAAAGAGCCTGAAACTGGTGATAGCAATCCGGTAGAGTTAGTGGAAGATAACATGTCTGTAAGTGAGCAGAGTGATGTAGAAGAACCACCTGTTGTAACTGATGAACTGGTGGGGAACAATGCTGAGTCTGTTGTGTCTGAAGCAGTGGAGTCAGAGTCTGAAGGGGGAGACCATCCTGTTTCATATGATTCTGATAAAGCTGAAGAGAGTGGGCATACTTACAGACTCCGACGCAAAGTTGAACCTGTCATTCGACTCAGTTATGATGAGCCAGGAGTACCTACAAATCGACCTATTACTTTAGTACATCGTGGGCTTGTCATTCGGATAAGTTACGAAACCCGGCATGTTGATTCCTTTCATACACGTTGTAAATGTGTACCTGTCCCCTCTTGATATGTATGAGCATATGTTTTAAGTTTGGTCTTATGGGGGCATGAAGACCATTTGAAGGGGGAGAATGTAACCCTGATGTATAAATTTGTTATTTTCTTTATTTACTGAGGGTGAATGTATTATAAAATGTCTTATTTTCTATGTATTTTGAAACTGGATTTTGTTTAAAATGTATTGTTTTTGTTTACTTTGCTATATTATAGTTTTTTGATTTGTACATGAGAAAAACGTGTCTAACATCAGTTTGGGTTGTCATTTGATGTTCATTGGACAAAAAAGTGATTGACATGTTTTGAGCCAATCAGATTGTTGGAAGGGAGGGTTTGTTTGGGAGATGCTGAGAGAAAGTTGGAGAGATAAGAGAGGAGAGAGGATAGAAAGTGACCGAGAGGAAAGACGTGATATATAGTGATTTGTTTGAGTGTTTAAAACGTGAATCTTGCTGTAAACAGAAGTACTGCTCGTATTTCTACATTGAGGAGGTGGATCGTTTTACTCCGTACTGTTTCAAGTAAGTTGGCAGTCTCTGCATGTTTGGCTCGGTCAGAGTTGAACGCGGTGCACGTCAGCATAACTTACGGTATTATTGTGACTGAAACTGCTGTTGTTATCTGCTTTAACCGAGCGGATTTTCATGACAATTACGCGGACTTTCGTTTCTCGGGATCGGGATGTCAGTGGGCATCGTCTGGTAACTTTGTGAGCGTCTGGTGCTTAAACAGCCATCGAACCTGTTGCACACTGAGACATCGCCACGCACGTGACACTGAGGACCATTTCAATGTGATGAACGTGAATGTGTTTCAACGCACACTAGCTTCCAGATTGAGGTAAACGACCAAAAAGTCTTTTTGTTTGCTCTTCAGAGCGAAGGGGCCAGTTTGTTTTCCCGGCCACTACGCACTCAAGCTCCGTATCAGGCCTGCAACGGGGTGGGATGTGTGTACTGTGTATGTGTGTGCGCGTGCACGTGTGAAAGAGATTCAAGTGCACTAATAACAAGGTGACCGGTCTTTTCCTTTTCTTTAATTCTAATGTGTTTTGGATACGTTAAAAGATGTAAAGAGTTATTTGAGCTTACAGAAAGTTAAACGAGTTACACGTTCATTTGTAAAGTATAACTTTGAGTAACTGAAGCTTTAAACTGTCTGTTGGTGTTTATGTGGATAACTTTTGTGACTTAAATCCACTACGGTGATTTAAGATTGATAATCCTGCAGTGATACAGTGAAAAAGTGTTTAGTTGCAGTTAAAGAAAGACAATCACACAGAAGTTTGTTTGATTTATTTTATTTGTTTATTTACATTTCATTTACATTGTCAGATTTTTATATTGATTCATATTTCATTCCATTTCATATTTCATTTCAAGTAAAAAACTATTCATTTCAAAAGACATTCAATACAGTATATCTGTGTTTAAACGTTGATTTGTGAGTGTGTGTGTTTTTGCAGTTTTGAAGTGAATCACTGGAGGACTAATTAATTAGTAGAAGACAGGATTAAATTATCATTTAGTATTAAAAAAACCCAGGTCCTTATCGTAAACTCTGGTCTTGTGTAAAGGGGCGGAGGATAGGGGCTACAAGTGTTCTCTCCAACTTGACATAACCAATCAAATTTCACCATCAAGTTCTTGCGTTTAATGAAGAGCGCAGATTGGCTAATATGAATGTCAATCATTCCTTGTTGCCGTGCTACGTTGGTACGCAAAGCACGAAAATGTGAAAAAACGAACCGCGAGCATGAAGAGAACGAGCCGACTACAGCCAATGTTACTACTGTATTAATTCATAAAGACGGTCCGGATTTAAATGCAACTTCACCACCGGAAAATAAGGCTTAACGTGAAACTTTTCGGAGAGAGTGGCTTAAAGATTACGAGTGGCTCCGCTATGAAAATGACTCGATGTTACTGTGTACTGTTTACTGTAAATCCTGTGAAACGGAGGTTACAGGTAAAACGACGTTGGTGGCGGAATCCACACATTTTAAGCGCGAGAGCCTGCTTAAACATGGCGAAAGTGCCAAAAACACAAAAACTGTCGTGACAAATGTGTTCATTATTGATGGAGACACCGATCTGGCTGTCCATCAAATAGTGTTTGATGATGTATGTGCGCATCCTGCTTGAGGGACATTCGACAAACATCCTTGTATTCCATGTTAAGGTGGAACACGACAATGCTGATGGTATGTTTTTAAAAACATTGCCTATTTAGTAGTAATAGCATCCTGGTAATGCAGTTATCAATACCAATATATATTAGCCTTCTATATTAGGGTCACTTTTGTAATGTCACAATTAATCAGTGTTTTACGTGTTTACTAGATTTTCTATTGTAATCATAATTATGTTACCTGTGATTGTTAAATTATTATTGCTGCTATATTATTTAAACAGCATTTGGGTATTATTTTAGGAATCTATGCAGCAAAAAAGACCAAATTTCAAATCCTGGCAATAGGATGTGTAAAGCCCAGTTGTGGTGTTTAATTTTTACTAAAATATATCTATTAACTTATACATTGTAGTTGTGGTGCTTCATAATTTTTGGATGAGTGCGCCAAAATTTTTGCTGGTGCTCCTAACTCTTTAAAGTTGGGAGCACCAGTGCTACCAAATAAAAAAAGTTAATTTTGAACCTTGAATTTTCTTTCGCCCCTGTGATGTTGGTAGTTAGAGGCGGGGTTAGCAATAGGGTTTCATTATTGGGTTTTTATATGTACGATTCATTTTGTACGAATAAAGTTCCGCAGGGAGGGCTTATTTTTGTAGGCCAACCCCGGAAGTTAGCGGGATACTGGTTTCCTAGCTAAAAAGGCAATTAATTTTTCCAATAGATTTTAATTTATCATAAAAAATAAGCTCTGTGTTTAACAGTGACAGTCACTCCGTTTTTTGAAGGCGCACGATGCGAAGTTCATCACAACATGTATGTAGTCCTTCCATGTTTGTGGTTTGTAATTTCAAAATAATATGTTCGAGGTGTCGAGTGAACCTGTGTTCATCGCGTGTCTTGTCAAAATAAGTGCCTGCTGCAGACGCGTGCGTCTAAAGGGTTTATGATAAAAAAGACGCTCGCGTTTGCCAGATACTCACATAATATCATGCATATTCAGAGTTTACTTTTAAGTGAGTGTCTTGCGTGTATTTTGTGAACGTGAGCGAATCTTTGATCGTTAACGGTTTTGACCCGTGTGCATCAGGCACTTATTTTGACAAAACACGTGATGCACATGGTTCACTTGACGCAACAAACACATATTTTGAAAACACGAGCAACACACGACACTCGAACACATTTTAAATTTGCACCCCTCGTAAAAGCAGTCAGGAGCTGCCACTAGTGTTTAACAAGTTTATGATACTTACACATTTTCTCAACAGCTTAATTTTCACAAATTTTAGGAATTTTAAAGTCTACTTTTTTATTTCTACACTGTAAAAAAGCAGCATTTTTGTCAAATCAACATATTTTTTTATGTTACTTCATCTGTGAAGATTAACTTGTTGGACAAAACGTGTAAGGGGGTGTGCACACCAAAAGCTTTTACGCTTGCGGCCGGCATATGTTTTCAATTGTTTGCAGAGAGTTGAAAAATATTGTACTTTGGGTGAAAAGCTCAGCTCGTCAATGTCAGTTCTCACACGGCCAACCAATCACAGTGGAGGAGGGGCGGGATAAACGCAACAACCAACCGCCGCATTGTACAACGACTGATATTACAGCAACCATAGCGCTCAGCTGTAGAAAGCTGGTAGTCGGCAGAAAAAAGCTGCCAGTTAGTGTCCGCCCGGCGTTTCAGCTATGTTTAAAAGCTGTGTCACAAACTTTTGTTAAACACAGAGCTTATTTTTTTTGCAATGATCCAAAAGTCTATGTGAAAAATGAATGGGCTTTTTATCATTGTCCCACTAACTTCCGCAGGTTGGCCTACAAAAATCATCCCTGCGGCACTCTATTAGCCAACTCGTAAAATATGTACAAATTCCTGTGAGATCAGAGTGCATTTACCATGGTTCCCAGTCATAACATGATTGTTTATTGTTTATCCAATCTTTGATCTGAAAATGTTTTGTGTCTGAAAATTCGAAAACCACAAGCATTTTTGTGAAATGTTTATAAAATGAACAGAAACCACACGTTCTGTATTCCCATTTTGCATGTTAAAATATCAAACAAGCGTAAGATTGAACCAAAGACAATTTGTATTATAAAG
This sequence comes from Paramisgurnus dabryanus, assembly GCF_030506205.2. NCBI lineage: Eukaryota > Metazoa > Chordata > Actinopteri > Cypriniformes > Cobitidae > Paramisgurnus > Paramisgurnus dabryanus. The sequence continues at coordinate 24,300,657 of NC_133353.1, forward strand.
TCTGTCTCACCTTATGATTGGATTTTTAAGCTGATTTTTTGGTGACAAAATGTAACACATTAATGTTTTTTTATTATTCTTTAAGCTAATTAGCATGTTTTCATTCAAAGATTTTTACTTGGTATACTTGGCTCCACTAAAACAAAATGTATTTTTAATTTTAAAGTACATGTGCATTTGGTCCATTTTACACTGTTGCTGTGGTATCCTAAGGTTCTGTTTTTTTAACGTTATAGACCGTTTCAGCAGTAACAACATAAACAAGCCGCTGTCGCGGTCCGCACCTAACTTCCGGTAAACTCCGCTAATAATAAATAACAACAAATTCTTTAAACATAGTTTATTTATATAACAAGCAAACAAAACAACACATAGATTGCCTAGGAAACCAAAAAATTTGTTATTTTCGATGAGGCATTTGTTCAAGAGATCAGTTTAGCAACTAGTCAGACCATTAAAAAACTAAACCGGAAGTAAGGTTCGGATCCAGACGTGTATCGCGTGCGTCCGATGAAACCATCTATAGGTACAGGTATATAAAACATTATACGATTTTGAGCATGTTTGGAAACATTACTGTACTTTAAGGACCTATTATGTAGCATAGAAGGTACAGTTAAATGTTTTGTATACCCCTACATTTAATTTACAAAATTGGTCCTTAAATGTACACAATAGGTCCTTCAGGTATAATATTGTACACAAAATGGTACAACATTTTAATGTGTTTTATACCCAAAAATGTACAAAAATGAACCTTTGAGGGCACCACCCCAGTGACAGAAAAGGTACAGTTTTGAACCTTTTTTTCCTAACAGCGTACAACCACAGAACAAAACTCTCTTTCTCAAGATCTCTGATGCAATTTAAATGCATGTGCTTCTGCATAGCCCAGTGCTAAAGCATTGCATTAGCAGCACAAAATGGGTTCAAACCAAGGAAATAAACATACTGATAAAACATGTATACATTGCAATGCACTGTATGTGGCTTTGCATAAAAGCATCTGCCAAATGCATAAATATAAATGTCTTTCACTACAACACTGCTTTCTCTTATACCCTTCATTTATATTCTGCAAATGTTTTGGCATGTTTTTGTTGCTGTGAATTTTTAACATTGTACCTTGTTCATCTGGTCCCACGACAGCAGAAGACACCGAACGAATCACTGCTTGACTGATCCCGGCTGGAGCGCCAACTACAGCCACTACAACACAAGAGAGATCAGATGCACAGTCCTTAGAAAACAGTATGCATAATATATTATGATTTAATATACAATGAGGTCAACTAATTAAAACGCTTCTGTTTTGTGTTTGCTTTAGTCACCACAAACAGAGCAAAAGTTGAATAGAAAAAAAGGACAATTAGTGTGCTTTCCTCATTACAACATGCACTCAACCTGCCACGGAAGTTAAATCCTGATAATCCAGCCGGCGTTGGATAATCCGTGTTAACCAGCATGATCTGAGAGCGTTTCAAAGACCATCTTGTGGACTTTAAAGGGCCAGTGTTTTTTTTTAGCTTCATCTAGCAGTGAGATTGCGAATTGCAACCAACAGCTCAGTCAACAGCTCACCCCTCAATTTTGAAATGCATAGTGAAGCTACGGTAGCTGCCACAAGACAAACATGTCATCGTCTGGGACAATGCAGGGATGAAATCCAATCTGTAACAGTTTGTCCGTTTAGGGCTACTGTAGAAACATGACGCCGACTTCTATGTAAGGAGACCCACGGTGTACAGTCTTATGTTGGGTTCACACCAGACGTGTTGGAGGCGTCAAATTTGCGTCTACCGCGAGTAGTTGGACGCTTGAACATTTTGAGCGTATTGCTTCATTCTTGCGTGAAAGCCGCGCATGAAATTCTAGTCATCGAGACATTCACAAGGAAATTTGCATCATGGAAGGGGCTTCTGCGACTCTGCTCGCTTCCAGTAATCATGTCACTACTAGAGCAAGGTCTTGATTGGTTAACGCGGCACGTTTTTTCCGCCAACGTTCCAATTTTTCAACTTGCGCGTTTTCCGCGGCAACGCTCAATTTGCGGCAATCGTGCAAACTAGACTTGTGAATGAGGCGGAATCGCTTACCGCGCTGCGCTAACACCTCATTTGCGCCGCAAGACCTCCAGACGCGCGTCAACGCGTCTTTACATTAACTTAACATTAAAATCACTTGCACTTGACGCCTCTACCACGGCTGGTGTGAACGCAGCATTAGGCCACCACCACCAGACTTGTTGTTTTAGAAGTTTTAATGTCCATCCATATTTATTTTTCAATCTATTTTATTAAGATTCAAACAGAAAATACAGAAAGTATATATTAATTTTCAGGACTAAATAACTTCTTTAGGCATCATCGGTGTTAAGTGTGAACTCTCTTGGCACTAAACACATCTTGAGCGTTTTTAAGCAGAATTAAGTACAAAGACTAATTTCTTTAAAATTAGACATTAGGATTTAATTTTATTTAGGTTTAAAAGATCCTGCAGTTTCCTGCTACTGCTTAAGTGGAAGTTTATAGTTTACATTTTTATACAGTTTTTAATCTTATATGCACTTTTCATGTATTTTCTGAATGTATTCTATTAAAGAGACTGAGAAACAATTATATATGATCACTATTAAAACAACAAATCTAATTGTGGCATGGTGGCGTAGGACTTTTGCACAGTACTGTATGTAGATAAAAACATCTCATTCTAAGGTAATAGAAAATACAGTTCATTATGTAAGGTATTTATACTCCACTTATAATATAATCATGTATATTACATTGCATTTATGTCAAGAGATCCTTGTAAAAGTCCCACATTGCACCTTTAATGAACGTTATATGATCTTTAGTACAAATGAGTTAAGACTGTCATTGTCAAGAGTTAACTTTTTTATTTAGTGATCCAAAATAATGCAGGACATTTATTCTATCCAATCATTTTGTTATATTTCTTTTTGTAAAAAAATCAGAATCCGAGAACTTCAATTTGGTCCCAGACATTTGAAACCAACACAGTCTCACACCCATGGAGTCAATATTTGACGACACTTGACCATGCGTCAATATGTTGACGCGGAGGGTATACCTTTCGCGTCACTTTTTGACGAACTGGGGACTTCAATACTATTAGGTACGCGAAATTAAACAGTTGTCGCCTGACATTGGGGTTAGGGATAGGTTTGGGTAGGGATGTCATTATGTAAATCTAACCCTAAACCGACGCGAAAATGGTAGAAAATGGTAAGAAAATAGGAAAGAGAATTTCGCGTACCTGATAGCATTGAAGTCCCCAGTTCGTCAAAAAGTGACGCGAAAGGTATACCCTCCGCGTCAACATATTGACGCATGGTCAAGTGTCGTCAAATATTGACGCCATGGGGTGAGACTGGGTTGTTGAAACGCTCTATGAACATAAAATACAAGCATTACACTATGCAATCTGTGTTCCCTACAAGCCACAATTACCTTAAATCTATGGCTAGAACAAGTGTAAGTGAATCCAAAGTGGAATGTTCAATAATTCATGGAGGTAATCTATATGTATGAAATCTCAAAGTAATTCTGATTACAAAGCATGGGCTTTTACTAACGGCTAAAATGTCACTCATATCAGCAGCTTTCTCATGCATGTTTAGAGAGCAGTTCTCATCCTAATGAGAATAAAAGCTTTTCTCTCTTGCGTTACTCTGCACATGTGTTGCAGTTTTAAGTGTGTGTGTGCACATGTGTTGCAGGTGCAAGTGTGTGTGTGTGTGTGTGTGTGTGTGTGTGTGTGTGTGTGTGTGTGTGTGTGTGTGTGTGTGTGTGTGTGTGTGTGTGTGTGTGTGTGTGTGTGTGTGTGTGTGTGTGTGTGTGTGTGTGTGCTGTAAATGCAGGTTATGACTCTCACATGCGCCGCTGTGCCCCTTATTATCGCACACAACAGAACACCAGCATGCAGATTTCACCCTCCCTGCTCTGATTATTCATCGCAGTCGGCGCTCATCTCCATTTAAAAGCCATTGGTCCGCCACATCGATTAGAATAACAATTTCCACAACCATTTATTTAATTAATGGCATTAATGCTAGTCTGTCTCTCTCTCCCCAAGAGTGGCCATCTATGGTGTCCGACACAATGTTATCATTACCTACCACTCTCAGAACTCTCCCTCAGAGGTGCAGCCCCCCAGGTACAAGGCAGCAGTGCAAAAGTCTGGTCAGGTAGACATTTTTAAAGCATTTACCCACTTGACTGTCAGCTAAAGTGAAGGCAGGGAGGCCTCGAGTGGGAAAAAGTTTGCTGCATGCACGTCACGTACCGACAACAGGAATCTGCATTGGTTTTGGGAAGAAAAATGCACTTTGATATCTCCTCTGGCAGTTTTGAAACGGGGTCAGTTGTGATGTTGCTAACCATCTCAAGTTTTGTTGTTTTTAAAGGCTCTCTTGCTGTGAACAATGGAGTTGGGAAAACAACAAATCATCACTACCACAACATCAATACGTGAACAATAAGTGGATAGTTTACCTAGAAATGTTGTCATTGTTTTCTTATCAACATGCTGTATAAAACCCAAATATTTTTGCGGACCACAAAAATGCAAAATATATAAAAGCTTTGTATGAAGACCATATAAAAGGTAAAGTTCAACATCTTCACCTATGCCTCTCACTTATTTGTGAGGTTTAAATATTGCTACCCAGTCTCACAAAATTATGTACCTATAGTCACGTAATCTTTTTATTTTTTTCGTGATACTGTCACGAATTTCCGAGTTTTTTCGTGATCGTATCACAAATTTCTGTTTATGTGTCATTGTCACGTTTTTGGTTACTCAACTGCTTTTTCCTATTTTCAATCCATTTTCACTTCGGTTTAGGGTTAGATTTGTTGTTTGCATTAGGATGTCACTTTAAGCATTGGTTTATACAATTTTTTTCATATTTATTTTTTTATATTTTCTAAATTTTAAACAATTGTCGCCTGGCGTTAGGGTTAGAGTTGGGTTTGGGTAAGGCTGTCATTTTATGTAAATCTTACCCTAAACTGAAGCGAAAATGGTAAGAAATTCGGAAAAGCTGTTGAGTAACCAATACGTGACAATGACACATACAGAAATTCGTGATACGATCACGAAAAAACACGGAAATGCGTGACAGTATCACAAAAAAAAAATTACGTGACTATAGGTACGTAATTTTGTGTGACTGGGCTGGAATATTCACATAATCACAGTCTAAAAACAGAATTAGGTCAAAAACGTCTGATCCCAGCCGTTGGGTTAAAAATTAATCAAATGTTTATATTTGACCCAACAATACAGTACATACAAATAACCCAGCAATATTTGTTGGAACAACCCAGCATAGGCTAAATTACGATCCAATGGGTTGGGTTCGTCCGTTTTAATAATGAATCATTTGTAACATTTATATAGCGCTTTTCTGCAGCACTGAAAGCACTTTACACATGAAAGGGGGATTCTTCTCAACCACCAACAATGTGCAGCATCCACCTGGATGATGCAACGGCAGTCATATTGCACCAGAACATCCACCACACACCAGCTTATAAGTGGAGAGGAGACAGAGTGATATAGACAATTAGTATATAGACTATATAGGAATGATTGGTAGGTCAATGGGCAAATTTGGACAGGATGCAGGGGCACACCTCTACTCTTTTTCAAAAGACATCCTGTGATTTTTAAGACCATAGAGCCCTCGGTTTAACACCTCATCTGAAGGACGGTGCCCCCATGCGGATTGTGTCCCAATGACTATACTGGGGTGTTAGGACCCACACAAACTAACACACTAGTCTTACTAACAACTCTACCAGCAGCAATCTAGTTTTTCCAGGAGGTCACACATCCAAGTACTGACCAGGCGTAATCCTACTTAGCTTCAGTGGACACCAGTCTTATGGTGCATTCACACAAGCCGCGGTAAAATGCGGCAAAAGCGCGCTATTCGCGCGTAGTTGGACGCTTGAACATATGATTTTATGTGCTTCATTCGCCCTTGAAAGCCACGCGTGAAATTTAGTAATTCGAGACATTCACACAGAAATTCGCGTCATGGGAGGGGCTTCTGTGGCTCCGCTGAGACTCCGCTCACTTCCTGTAATCACGTCACTACTACAGCAAGGTCCTGATTGGTTAACGCGGTGCGGAAATCTGCCAAAGTTCAGATTTTCAACTTGTCAACAAGTCTGCATGAACTGCATTTATGGTGCCACAGACTGGTGGCTGAACATCTTAAGCATATGGTACACTTTTATGGAAACACTTCTGGAGATTTCAAAATTGTCACAGCACTTCATGTTTAAATCGGTGACAGTATGCTTAATCAAGATTGAATTAAAGAGCACCTATTTAATTGCTAAAAAAAAAAGTTATTTCTGTATTTGGTATAATACAATGTGTTGGCGTGGTTTATGGATAAAAACACATTATTTTTCACATACCATACATTTTGTAGCTACAGATTTCACTCTCTGAAGAGCTCTGTGTCCATGATTGGCCAGCTAATCTGTACGCTGCAAATGGCCTGAATACCTCTGACGTCAGCCGAAAATGTGATGCTCCATACCATGTTTAAAAGATTCGGTTGCTAACAGGAGTTAACTTACAGGCTGAGTCCAAAGCGGGAGGAATTATGATAATGTCGGTCTTGTCTACAGCACCAATCCCAGGAAGTTAACAGTTGCCTAAAATCCGTGTGTTTGTTGTCGTCCAAGAAAATAAATTCACGTTGGAGACGATAACTCGCCTCATCGTTTACTTTGGGGTTTGTACCTTTTGCATATCATTTACATGTACCAATACACAATTAAAAACGTGAATTGGACGATAGGTGCTCTTTAACACTGCACGTTTAAAAGTATGCAAGATATTTTACTGTGTTTGCTTCAAAGGACGTTCGTGAATGATGGTAGCACACTGTTCTGTTATTGTGGTGACATCTCCAAGCTCCTAAACATGACGTGGCACATAGTGAAACGTGATTGGTTGCTTTATGTCTCAATATGGCCTCTTCGGCGGTCCTTGGCCATTGAAAGCTGCCATCGTTCCCATATCTTTAGCAGGAGGGTCTGACTACGCAAGACTAGAGTTTGACAAACCTTCTTCATCATTCACTTTAATTATATGAACGTTCTCCTTCATTCATCTCTTTGTGTTTAAAGGAAGAAAGTCATACACTACTTAAATGGGTGTGAGTTAATAATAACAAAATTACATACTATTACATCTACAAGCTATATATGCATAAATAATGGTATTATCACATACTGTACAGGTAAGTGATGGGATCTTACCAAGGAAGACCATCTCTGTATTGTTGGAAAATGCGAGTAGGACATAAGAAGCCGCTCTGAACACAGCGCTGAGTTTTGCTAGAGTCATCTCCTTCATACACCTCATTAGCAGAGGAAATAGACCCAGCAGACCAAAGCCCTAAAGAGAGCAGGTTAAAGATGAACAGATCTGACTCTGAGGATATAACATGCTATATTTTTCAAAATAAGATGTGACCGGAACCATTTTTTGTATAGTAAATCCTTAAAAGGTTATTGCTATTGTAGGTCATAGTGCTAAAATTACACAAAGGCCATAGGTTTGAATCCCATGGAACATACTTTATTACTGATAAAGTATATAGTATAGCTTGAATACATTGTAAAATCAAATAAGTGTAAATGAGGCTTGTGAACAACACTTATAGATGTTGCTGTAGATTTAGCAGTACTATTACAGTACAATACCATATATCTCCATTATAGTAAAGTCTGTTGTATGTATTCTATTTTTTGTCATTTTGTTTAAGCCAGAATATTTTACACAATATTATATTCTTTATGTAAGCTGACTGTAATATGCCAGGCTATAATAAGGGATTTCTGTAAACAGCGCCATGGGAAGTCACTTTACACTGAACACAACTGGTCGGAATTGAAGTATGATGATGGATTTCTGAAATAGTTTCTAAAATGCTATGCATCGTTTTAAGGATGTTTTGGGTAGTTAAAATCACAATGATCAGCAGTGGTTAGGGATTATGTGTATTTGAAAGGTGGTTCATTGATAAATCAAAAACAGGTGCTAAAAAGCCTAGTGGTGAGGCCAGTACACCAGATTGCCATGCATCATAAACAGAAGATATTTTTGTGACCATCAATGCTATTTTTAACAAATGGTATTTTATTGGTTCAAGTGAAAAGAGCTCAAACCACAACAGTCTCCTTTGTCTGTTCTATGGCCTCTGGAATTCAAATTGTTTAGAAAAGAAATAATACGCTGCACAATATGAGGTTTTATTTATGCCCGAAGCACAAACAGTGTTTCAGCAACAAAGTTGTTTAAATCCCTAACCCTAAAACATGAGCAACGGTATTTGTGATAATAATGACTTAGCATGCATCTTTTTTGTAACATTAGCATTCTTTGGTTCGTGGTAAGGTCAGTTTATGGCAAAAGAAATCCTGTTATATACCTTAAAAGAAAACACTACCGTTTTTCAATATTCTATTTTCTTATCTCAACTTAGAATTATTAATACCTACCTATCTTTTTCAATGCGTGCACTTGATCTTTGCACAGCGCGACGTGACTATGTTAGCATTTAGCCTAGCCCCATTCATTCCTTAGGATCCAAACAGAAATAAATTAAGAAGCCACCAAACACGTCCATGTTTTCCCTATTTAAAGACTGTTACATGAGTAGTTCCACAAGTAAGTATAGTTGGCACAAAATAAAAAGTTTTTTTAACGCAATTTTTTGAGTGGATTAAAAATGAGAACTATATTGTATGGCGGAAGAGCACTTAGTTTGCGGCACTTTGACTTCGCCGCTCAGAAAATATCATCACTCCTGACTACTCCCCCTCTCGCTCAAACGTCCATCAATATTACTGCGTCCAAGGTCGAAGTGCTACAAACTAAGTGCTCTTCTGCCATGTAATATAGTGCTTATTTTTTATCCGCTTAAATTACTTGTGTAACTACTCATGTAACAGTCTTTAAATAGGGAAAACATGGAAGTGTTTGGTGGCTTCTAAATACATCCCTGATTGGATCCTAAGAAATGAATGATGCTAGGCTAAATGCTAACACATTCAAGACACGGCGTACAAAGATTAAGAAAAAATATTAAAAAAGATTGTAGGTATGTATTAGTTTGTCAAAGTTGAGGTAACAACATAGTAAAATATTGAAAAACGGTGGTGTTTTCCTTTAAAATAATGGGTTTGTAATAAACCTAAAGCTTGGTTGGTGACAATATTCACTCTTTTGTCATGGTTTCTAATATTATTTTATACTCTGGATTTAAAATTGGGTCATTTTTGAGTGTAACAGTGTACAATTTTTTTTTTTTTAATTACTACATCCAGTAAAAATTATGTATAGTAAATTGTAAAACATAATAGTGAAATAAAGTATATTGTATACAATTACTGTAGTAAAAGCTGACTATATACAGTACAGTACAGTAAAGTACTACATTCAGTAAAAACCTGTTAACCTGTTCGTTTACCTCTTAAATAAAGTTTATATTCACCATATAAAATTCTTTATTTGTGTTTAAAAAAAACTTTATATTGTTGCAATTAATTTCATCCCAGTAAATTGTGTTGATGTATAATTTAATGTAGAGAACTTCTATAAATATCTAAAACACATAATTATACTGTAGCACTAGAATATGTAGGCAGTAGATTGTCTGGTTCAGCTTTTGATAAAAAAAAATACATAAAGCCCTGAAATATTTTGATTGTCTCAGACTCATTATAAAACTAAGCAGTGAATTAATTAACCTTCAGTGTTTGTGCCTGATGAGGCAACGTCAGAAACAGCAGCGAATCTCACTCACAACGTCTGAGAGCACTTGAAAGCGAACTCACCTGTGTCCGCATTTGCGTGTGAGTGTGTGAAATGTAGCGTGACTCATTTGCCCTGCCTGCTCATGCAAACAGTTTTGATGTAATTACCTCCCTCCCCCCTTCACCCGATGCGGACCCCGTGTCAACAGACTTTGCCACCAACTCTGATTTGCAGCACAAAACATAATGCGAATGCATAAACATTCCACGGAAAAGGTCAGCGCTCCGTGTTTTTACTTTCATCAACTCATTAGACCCTGGAGTGTTTAATAATTCCTCACCAACTCCACACCACCCTAATTACAAGTCAATTTCAGCCCTTTAGCCATTTATAAAAACTGCTCACCGCAGCCTTTAGACATGCCAAGATTTTGATGGCTCGAATCTTTAGAAGTACCAGGTCTGTTCACCTCTGTTATACTTTTTTACATTTCATTTTCTCTTCTTTCTTCTTTCAATTGACTTATTCAATTGCAGTTAATTAAAACTTTTTGAGGCTTTGTCTACTGGGTGGCAGCCTGCCAGGACGACAACCCCTACGGATTGAATGTATAATAGGTTCAATCAGGATCGATAGCGTCAGCTTTCACACAAAAGGCAACTGAGCGATTGGAGCCCCATCATGGTTTAAATGGAGAACCATCACCTCTCCAATAAGGAAGGTGCTTCTTAACTGGCTGTCTTTGTCTGAGCGTCACTGCAAGACACGGCATCGACCAGCTCACATCGTCTGTGAGAGACAGGCCTCCTTATGACAGACAGCAAAACAAAGCTACCTTCAACCTGTTTGCTTTATCGCTGTTGCTGTAATGTCCATGTCAAACCGCACACCTTTTCTGCTAATGTCAGGGTATGGGAAATGCTTTCTCTGTGAGGGGAATTGATAATAAAAGCCAAAAGTTTCCCAAAGGAAAAGTGTGTAGTTGTATCACAGAACCGAATTGGAAAATAACAGCTTTTACAGGTTTGTTAAACCCTGCACCACAGCTGCATTGTTCAAACTCACTAGGGAGTGCTTCCAAAAATACAGTAAACGTTGTTTGGTTGAGCCAGTCTTCGCTTTTGAGGTAATTCGATATTCCCACAGTTTTTACAGAGAATCAACTAACAAAAACTTTATATTTGTCCTATACTGAGATAAGATAAAGCATTTTGACATCAAACGTTGGGTTACACCTTTATTTTGAAAGTTTACTTTTGACATTTATGACCCTGCCTGTGAAAACACATAATTCTACATACATTTATCCTATAGTACACAATGTAAAGAACATTCTGTGAAAACATAGTCTTGATATCTGAGATCTAACCTTGAGATGAATTGATTTTGACAGCCTTGTTTACACAGGCAGCCAGGGTCACATTTTACTAACTATACTGTAAGTAACTTTTTGCACTGTCAGAAAAACTGTCAAAATATGTACCCCAGCTGTCAATGGGGCAGTACCAAGGTTCAAACTAATACGTACCATTAACTCTTTCCCCGCCATTGACGAGATATCTCGTCAATCTGCAATACCCCTATTATCTTCCGCAACGTATAAAAACCGGAAGTATTGCCCTAGGGCAAACAGCTGTATGTCCGTGTATGTTTTAAAGATCGCTCTGCATCTGATCTCTATCAAAAGTCCTTCACAAAAATGGAATTATCTCAGCTTTTTGCTCAAAATTTGGTGTTTTTGATTAAACCTACACATATTTGAGAGGTGATAAAAACAGAACACATGAAGGTAGGATGAAACAGATTGTTTTGTTTGAAAGCAGAGGGTCTGTTCTTTTATTTAATATATTTTATGTTTATATATTTAAAAATGAGCATTTTCTGGAAGGCATTAAACTTTTGTGAAAATCATGAAAAATACTGGTGTTGAAAGAGTTAAGAGCAGATGTATACCAAATATATACCAATATGTACCTCTGAGGTACTAATATAAACTCATTAGCTCCAAAGTTGTTCTTTTTGAAAAGGTACCACCACAGTGACAGCTGAGGTACATAGTTTGACCATTTTTACTAGAGCTGTGAATGCAGTTAATCTGTGATCCGTACCCATGGTTCGGCTCGCATGTGATTTGCAGATTAATACGCACAGTTACATATGGAAAGTTTATCATTTGCACGTGTTTCAAAGGCTTGCGAATGTTAACATTCAAGTGGTTTAAAACAATTTAATCGCACAAAGGTTTAAGTGCACTCAAAAGTGCACACACGGAGAGACGCATTTCAAAAAGCAAGTAAACAAAAAATCTTTCCGTTGTTGATGGGGCACATACAAACAAAATTATCTCCATTGTATTCTTTTTGTAATAAAAACATTTGTTTATGTCTATCTGTTTAATATCTTCTAACACTTTATTGTGATGATCCCTTAAAGGAATAGTCTACTAATTTTCAATATTAAACTATGTTATTACCTTAACTAAGAAGAGTTGATACATCCCGTTATCATCTGTGTGCGTGCACATAAGCGCTGGAGTGCGCTGCGACACTTCGATAGCATTTAGCTTAGCCCCATTCATTCAATGGTAGCAATCAGAGATAAAGTTAGACGTGACCAAACACATCAACGTTTTTCCTATTTAAGACGAGTAGTTATACGAGCAAGTTTGGTGGTACAAAATAAAACGTAGCGCTTTTCTAAGCGGATTTAAAAGAGGAACTATATTTTATGGCGTAATAGCACTTTTGGGAGTTCTTCGATTCGGCGCAGTAACACTCTCCCTCTCCCATTATGAGAGGGAGAATGGGAGCGGACTTTTCAGGACTTTTTTTGCTTTTTCAAAAACTAGGCATAAACATTTTTCTCTAAAAAATACAAACATGTACATACATGTTGATTATATGATATTGTGGCCCAGTTTGTGATGAACACAGTGTTATGAGACTTTTGCCATTAATATGTTTTAAGCAACTGAAAAAAGCACAAATGTCAGTGCATGCCCAGGGCCCTAAAAACCCCTTAGACCCCAGAGGGTTAATGAAATTGTCTAATCAACCAATCACATGGCAGTTGCTTCAATGCATTTAGGGGTGTAGTCCTAGTCAAGACAATCTCCTAAACTCCAAACTAAATGTCAGAATGGGAAAGAAAGCTGATGTAGGCAATTTTGAGCGTTGCATGGTTGTTGGTGCCAGATGGGCTGGTCTGAGTATTTCATAATCTGCTCAGTTACTGGGATTTTCACCCACAACCATTTCTAGGGTTTACAAAGAATGGTGTGAAAAGGGAAAAACATCCAGTATGCCGCAGTCATGTGGGCGAGAATGCCTTGTTGATGCTAGAGGTCAGAGGAGAATGGGACAACTGATTCAAGCTGATAGAAGAGCAACTTTGACTGAAATAACCACTTGTCACAAACGAGGTGTGCGGCAAAGCATTTGTGAAGCCACAACACACACAACATTGAGGCGGATGGGTTACAACAGCAGAAGACCCCACCGGGTCCCACCCATCACCACTACAAATAGGAAAAAGAGGCTACAATTTGCACCATCTCATCAAAATTGGACAGTTGAAGACTGGTAAAATGTTGCCTAGTCTGATGAGTCTCAATTTCTGTTAAAACATTCAGATGGTAGGGTCAGAATTTGGCGTAAACAGAATGAGAACATGGATCCATCATGTCTTGTTACCACTGTGCAGGCTGGTGGTGGTGGTGTAATGGTGTGGTGGATGTTTTCTTGGCACACTTTAGGCCCCCTTAGTGCCAATTGGGCATGGTTTAAATGCCACGGCCTACCTGAGCATTGTTTCTGACCATGTCCATTCCTTGATGACCACCATGTACCCATCGTCTGATGGCTACTTACAGCAGGATAATGCACCATGCCACAAAGCTCGAATAATTTCAAATTGGTTTCTTGAACATGACAATGAGTTCACTGTACTAAAATGGCCCCCACAGTCACCAGATCTCAACCCAATGCAGCATCTTTGGTATGTGGTGGAATGTGTCTTGCCATGGATGTGCATCTCACAAATCTCCATTAACTGCAAGATGCTATCCTATCAATATAGGCCAACATCTATAAAGAATGCTTTCAGCACCTTTTTGAATCAATGCCACGTAGAATTAAGGCAGTTCTGAAGGTTAAAGGGGATCCAACACAGTATTAGTATGGTGTTCCTAATAATCCTTTAGGTGAGTGTATACTATAAATATATAAAATGTAGATTCATAAAATCAACAACAGGTGACTTTTAATGTGCATAATTTATGGCAAGAGAACAAAATCACATTTTTCTATATAGTCGTACAAACTAGAAAATTGCTGACATTTCTGTTTTCCGATATGTTAATGTGTATTTGCATCTAGCATAGTGATACAGTCCTTGTGGGACATAGCTAGCCATGTCATGCAATGGAGGTGAAATTAATTGATGATGTTATTTTCAAATTCAAGGCATTTTCAAACTTAAAAAAAGCAACGATGTGCCCTGGGATGTTGTGTGTTTCAATATATTGCGCAGTGGGAAAGCAAGACTTTAATTTGTGCTGATGTCATTTTCCAATCTTATTCTCACTCATTTCCAATAATTGTCTGTTTCCTCCCTGATCCTTTTTTTAATACCATATGTCCAATATTAAAGAAATATACATTTTGTTTATGAACACCCCCCACTATAGAACCCCTATACAGTAGCTGTGTATAGCCAAGTATCATATTAAAAATAGTCAAAAGTACACAGCTGTGTCCATTCAATGCAGACAGAAAGGCTGAAATTGAAAGATTTCTTGGTATTTCAAGGACATTACAGATCTCCACTTTAAACAGCAAAGGCCCATGAGTCATTAAAGAAACGTTACTGCATTAAACAACAGTACTTACCAACAAAAGCATCCTTGCAGCGTTAAATACTCCAAACAGGGCAGTTGTAAACTCTCTGGGCTCATACTTCAAATACAGCAGCAAGATCGACTGATCCCCTGTGGAGACATATACACATAAAAGCACACATTTTTTATGTCTTTTCTCTTTCCACCTCTTTATTGGCATGACTTACAAGACTCACAGTTTTTAAAGCAATATGAAGTGTAATTCAAGTGCCATATATTGTAAGATTATAGGGGAATTCATTGTGCACCTATAAAACAATAATTACAGTATATTAGGCAAGATAAAAGTACATAATATTTAAGAGGAGAAATTACTCATTTTAAGAATTTATGGAACTTAATTCATTCTTCAGCCCTCCGTGTCTATCTGGCCTCCAGAGAAACAATATTCATGTGCTCTAACTTCCCTGCAGTAGCTCAATGGTATTATCAACATAAACAGGCGACTTTACCAGAGGGAGCATATTAGCCCTACTGATCATTTATTACTATATAAAAAATCTGCCTGGCAACTTAATAAGGATGTTTATGCACTGCTGAAATATTTTATTGTTCTAGCAACTACAAGCTCATCGATTCAATTTCCACTGAATGCGCATACTTACAAAATGTATAGCTTGAGTAATCTGTAAATTGCTTTGAATAAAAGTGTCTGCCAAATGCATGGATTTGGCAGGATTGTATATATCAGTAACACTTTGCAATAGGGTTGTATCTGTAACATCAGTTAATACATTAGCTAATGTGAACTAACAATGAACAATACTTGTTTAGCCCTTATTCATTTCAGTTCATGTTTATTTCGCCATTTACTTATATACTCTATTTTTAAAATCAAAAGTCAAAAATGCATACATGTGTAAGTATCTCTCTGTGTGTGTGTGTTTGTGTGTGTAATTGTAAGTGTGTACTGACCAACAGCTACCAGGTTATTTATGAAGGTGCAGAGAATGAGAAAGTGCAATTTCAGTCTATCCTGCCCTGGTCTCCTCTTAAAAACTGCTTTGAAAGAAAGCTTGGCGTACTTTAAGATAAACAGCCGAGACTGGTCTACTTGGGCATCTTCCTCAACCGCATCCTCTTTATAGGTGACCGTAAATGTGTTTTTGGTCATCACAGGGTCTTTCAGCCATAGCACAATATAACTAAGTGCCAGAACATGACATCCAATGTAAGCCCCGAACGCTGCCTGAAGCCCATATTCCTGCTCCAAAAATCCACCTAGTAGGAAGCCCACCATCCCTCCTACGAAGATCATCGACTCAGCCACCGCCATACGTAATGTGCGGCTGGAATTGGAACCCATGGTCAAGTCGGCGAGGTAGCTGAAACAGCTGAGGAAGACAGAAACATGGCCACCGGTGAGGCCTGCTAGAGCGGCAGCCATCATGGTCCAGTAAACATTGATGTCCAACAGGTCTATAGCCAGTAACAAACCCCCACTCAGCAGGGATAGCAAAGATGGGAACGCCATGACCATGCGGCGTCCGGCGCGGTCCGACCATGATCCGAGCAGTATCGCAGGGGGGATGGAGACCAGACTGAGGGTGACATTGAAGAAAAGGAGGATGTAAGATGCTTTTCTCTGAACCTCTTCGTTATCTTTGTGGGGCTCAGGATTATTGCAGATTGTGTCATTTTTGAGCAATTCATGACAAACCTATGAATCACAAATGAGCAGGTAAATACACCACCTTGTTTACAACTGCATGTACTCATAAAAAGGTTAAAGGATTAGTCCATTTTAAAATCCAGATAATTTACTCACCACCATGTCATCCAAAATGTTGATATCTTTCTTTGTTCAGTTGAGAAGAAATTATGTTTTTTGAGGAAAATATTCCAGGATTTTTCTCATTTTAATGGACTTTAATGAAACCCAACACTTAACACTTAACTCAACACCTAACATTTTTTTTAAACGGAGTTTAAAAGACTCTAAACGATCCCAAACGAGGCATAAGGGTGTTATCTAGCGAAACTATTGTCATTTTTGACAAGAAAAATAAAAAATATGCACTTTTAAACCACAACTTCTCATCTATCTCCGGTCCTGTGATGCGCCCGCTCGACCTCACGCAATACGTCATCACGTCAAGAGGTCACAGAGGACGAATGCGAAACTCCGCCCCAGTGTTTACAACTGTGGAGAAAGGGGACCGTTCCAACGTTTTTGTATGTTGAATGATACTAATTAATGTCTTTGTGTCAGTATATTGTTTACAATGGTCCGCAAATGTGCGTTTCATATATGTAACACGTGACCTTTCAACGTCACTATGCAATTACATGAGGTCGCGCTGGCACTTCACAGGACCGGAGATAGACGAGTTGTTGTGGTTTAAAAGTGCATTTGTTTTTTTCTTGTCAAAAATGACAATCGTTTTGCAAGATAAGACCCTTATGCCTCGTTTTGGATTGTTTACAGTCCTTTGAAACTCTGTTGAAAAAAACTGTTAAGTGTTGAGTAAAGTGTTAAGTGTTGGGTTCCATTGAAGTCCATTAAAATGAGAAAAATCCTGGAATGTTTTCCTCAAAAAACACAATTTCTTCTCAACTTAACAAAGAAAGACATCAACATTTTGGATGACATGGTGGTAAGTAAATTATCTGGATTTTTTTTTTTAGAAAATGGACTAATCCTTTAAACATTGAATTATAGGTTGGAATGAAGTGTGACCTTGTAATGCATTTGCTTTTATTTAGTTTTTTTGAATAAAGCCTTGTTTAATAATGATAACATATGCAATGAAACTAAATTAAGTATTAAAAAAGTGTAACGTCTTGTCAAACAATATAGCGGAGCGCAACAGTTGCTAAGAATTGATCTGTAACTTTTTAAAGCAAGATTTAGCAAACTTCTATTGATTTCTGTGAATCCACGGCCCACACCGAAGACTTGACATTTAAATCTTATTCTAGTTCCTTCAAATGTTATGAACTGAAAATCAGGTATTACCTCTTATGTCAGCTGTGAGAATTTTCTCAATTTTTTATTCACTGTCAGTAATGATGCTCTAAGGCATTATGGGAATGATGCAGAACCGTGGCACTTACTCATCGTGCCAGGGGACCCTTCAGTTATCGTAAGAAGTCGTCTTACAGAATCTCCCGAACTGCATTCACACAAATATGATGATATCAAGAAGTAAATGGCGAGAATCAAGGCCATTAAGAATGGCGTAGATGAGCGCTTTGCAATAAATGATTGGGCACTTTTTAATCTTTGAATGTTTTTTACTGCGCCGAGTTGAGCTCGTTCCTATGATATATTCATCCACGTTTTTTCTGTGAGCTGTTTTGCAAAGATCCACAGAGTTCATTGGAAGGGTAAGAGAGTATTAAGAGAGAAAAGAAGGTAAGGACGCATGCTTGTAAAAAAATGAGTGTTACAGCTACACGATTTGGCGAGTAAACATAAGCCTTAAGCTAGTGCAAATATTTACAGGAATATTTATATTCATAAAATATATTCACACAGAGCTTTTTCCTGCCATTTTACTTTCATATAATTAATGCGCTGACATAAGTTAAATTACACTTTATGGGGCGGTTTCCCAGACAGGGATTAGACAAGTCCTAGACTAAAATAAATGTAAGAGCTGTCCAAACTGAAAACAACTTGAACTGACATATCTTAAAATACATTAGTGCCCTTTGGTTTGCCTCAAAATGCACATAAGTAATGTTTTTAGTAAGGCATGTTTGTTAAAACTAGTTATATTTCCTAATTAAACTAAGGTCTAGTCCTGACCTAAGCTAATCCTGGTCAGGAAAACCACCCCTATATGTTATAATTGTATACAATAATATATAACATTACTGTGCAGTGTTAGTGCCCAGGTTTGTTTTACTTTGCTGGCATATTTGCAGGGTGGGGGCAGGTGCTATACTTTTTTTAAGGAAGTAGCATTTAGTTTAAATCAGTACATTGTCAGAAAAAACCTCAAATAAATGGTCCCTAGCTGTCACTTTCAAAAAGTACACCTTTGCATCTAAAGGGTTTATATAAGTACCTCAGAGTACATCGGCCGGGCCGATAATTTGGCAGATTTCTGCATATTTAAAAAAATCGTCTTTGGACGATTTTCCTGCAAAATTAGGCTGATTAATAGGTCATCTGCGGGCACCTAAGCGTTGTTGTAGAACTCGTGACGCCACCTCTTGTTTCACAAAATAAATTCAAACGATGATAAACAAAAACCTAAGATGGTGGCATTATCGGAAGCTAGTTATTTTTGTTTATAAAGTTTTAAATATGGATATTTCTACAACAAAAAATGCACGGATTACCCTCAGAAAGCCTTTGTTTATCATTGTGGAGCCGTTTGGAATTATTTTGTGAAGGATGGATGCACATTTTTGGACTTGAAGGAGTGGACCGTGCAACTTTACATTTGATTAACTGAAACATCTCATTTTCTAAAATAACTGAAAATGTGTTCATCTGAAAAATGATGGACATATGCATCTTGGACGGCTTGGGGGTGAGTAAATCATGAGTTTAATATAATTTTTGGCTGAACTGTCCCTTTAAATCTCTTAAAGGCGGGATCCATGATCTCTGAAAGCCAATGTTGACATTTGAAATCACCTAAACAAACACGCCCCTCCCCCTATATAGAATCTGGACCTCCCTTGATAGACCAGCCCCACACATACAGAACCCAAAAGTGTGTTTTGGTACTCAGGCCCGAGTCCCTTTTCCAAAGTGTTTTTCAAAAATCATGCACCCCGCCTTTAAATATTAAAATATATTGTGTTGCGATATACTATACACATACACTCACAAAGCACAAGGTTAAAAGGATGACACTGAATTATCTTAAGCACTGCCAACATTTAAGTTCAGCATCAGAATACAAACGAATGTCAACGATTGTTTAATCTGTAGCATGAATGATAGCGGAGCTTGTTGTTTTGCTCTAAGACTGTCATGGTCTGTTTGGTGTGATTAATGCCTGCTATAGTTTTGGGCTTTGAGTACATCTTGAGCTCTGCTATTCTCCAAGCGCCCCGTGGTTTTGCTTCGGGCATTTCCGTTTTGTGTACTAGAACCGTACCCTGCTGACCTATTTTCCAGGGCACAGAACACAGCGCTGACTCTGTGGACAAACTTGATTAATGTTTCGCTTTTCACTATCTCCTATTTTTTTACTTTTCTTGTTTTTCAGTGCGTACTTGCAATCTCCCCCACTGTGATATGAAGTACCAGCCCTCTTACCTTTGTGATAATCATTTGTTGATATGCAGGTGTCACGATGAAAGTGCCGGTCATGTAGAGGAAAATTACCGGCTCCACAGTAACAGTTCTCCTTAGTTTCTCTTTCCATGTCGACATATTCGGCTTAGCAGTAACTGTTACAGGAAAAGGAAGGAAATGAGATCCAGTCTCTGTATTACAGCTGTGTTATGCTGAACGAATCCATGTCAATTGTCTATATAGTCCAAAAAGAAATAATGAACAAGGGAATTGTCTTTTCCTGTTTAAATGATCTCTGAGGTTAGTCACATGCATGTCAGATGCAACACACACAACAACTGTCTGACTCAACGTTTTCTTATCAGGTTCTTTTTATTCATGGTTGTAAAAGAGACTCTGCCTTTATTTGCACTGTGAACACATGCTCCACAGATTAACACTTCTCCAGTAAAAAGAAGAAGTGGCCAGAATAGTGCCTTTTTTTAGAGTGCGTACTTTATGAAATCTCTGAATAGCTTAAAATGTCTTCAAAACTGTTTAATAGCAGAATGATACGTATGAATGATCATTTCAATTTTGAGAGGCCTGTTACAGCCAGAGGTTTCTTTAAATAATTTAGCAATAAAATGTATTGGATTAAGAGAGTATTTTCCTACAGTAAGTGATAATAGACTAAAAAACAAATTTTTAATCTTTATTGATTCATGTCAGTCACAATAATAAATCATAAGAGCCAATATACAAGGAATAATTGCAATAATGCAAACTCAAGGTGGTAAACCGCAGGTGTGCGTTATTTAAAATTATAACACGGGTCTGTTGAATGCTTTATTCGGATTGGCTGAGAAATGTTCCATGGGTGTTGATTATTTTTCAATAACCGTGCGCACCTAACCTTTAAAATGTCTTAAAAAAGCACCAGAGCAATATTTTTGGTAATCGTGGTATAAGTGGAATAACTGACTCCGATCCTTTAAATTTTTCGAAAATAATGCACACCTGCGGTGTAACACAGTATAACTGTTAGGAATTAGCAGGAAGCAAACCCAAGCGCAGATGTAGATGTAACAATGAACACTTTATTTTATAAAAAAAAGAAAACAAAACCCATGATGGGGCAAACAACAAACTGAACAGAAGACAGGATTAACACTGGACTATAATAACTAGACTACAAAGAAAATAACAATAAACTGGACTATAACTTAACGAAACATTACTTCAGGGTACTCACAATGACAGGACAAAACAAACCAGTAAAGAACACCAAACACTAGAGCTGTGTCTGAAACCGCTCCCTATCCACTATATAGTGCACTATATCGGGTGTCGGCCATTTTGTAGTGGTGTCCGAAACCTGAGTGAACAACTTCATTCCCTACATTCATTCACTACTTTTTACCCACAATGCACTCTGATTTTGAGGGTACATTCGATGTACACTCGTTCACTCATATTTCCCATGATGCAACGGGAGACGAACGCGTAACTTGAATCAGCTGAAGGATACTGACAGTAAACACCAAACATTTTCTTGTTGTCAGTTATTTTCTACTTTTTGAAAATAAACAAATGAAAAATAATTGCGTTATCTTTTATTTTAAATCTAATACACATTTTTATTAAACAATAAACAAACAGCAGTAAATAAATATTATAAGCAGTTGTTTTGTTCTCTTTATTATCAACTAATAGCCTACAATAAACATGACAAATGTGAAAAACAGTAAGAAAGTAAACTTTACCATTTCACAGCACAATCAATAAAGCCACACAGGTGTTTTTGATTAATCTCTGCGACAGCTCTCTGACGCATGATATTGACGTCAGTGTCCGAAATCGCTCACTCCTTTTCATTTGCTTCATCCCCATATAGTGGACTCAACTGTCATTCCCCATATAGGGAATAGTGAATGAGTGAACGAGGGAACGGTTTCAGACACAGCTAAGGACTTTAAATAAGGAGAACTAATGAGGGGAACAGGTGAAAATCATAACAAGTAAGGGATTGTGTAAAAAGTGACGAGACATGGGAAATACGTGGTTAGCATAATACAGACCACATTCCCTACACAAAACATTGTACTGTCAGAACCCTGCCATACTGGACTTATAACACTATAAAAAATGAGACAAGGTTCCGGCAGGATCCTGACAATAACCACCTTGGGTGAGCATTATTTCCTTATAATTCAACGGCCCGCAATCAAATATTCCTTACATAATTCAAAGGACCAGAATCAATTATTCAGCTCACGGTTACCACAGACATTGCTCTGGTGATTATTTTAAAACATTTGACAGGCTAGGTGTTCGCTTTTTTGAAAAAATAATGTGTACTCATAGAACATTTCTCAGCCAATCAGAATAAAGCATTCAACAGCTGTGATATGTATAACAATAATGTTCAATGTTTGCATAAAAATAAAGGGGCTTAAAAGGTTCTTTACAGCAATGCCATAGAAAAAAAACCTTTTCTTTTCAACTTTTTTCACCTAAAAGAACCTTTTGAAAACAGAAAGGTTCTTCTGATTTTGTGAAACAGAAAGGTTCTTTTATCCAAAAACCAGTGTACATTATTTTATGTGAATTACAGTTAAAGTGTTTAATTACAACACTGACTGGCTGCTTTATTATAAAAAGTTAAAGTTTGATCTACTTAAACAAATTGTTAATTGGTAACACTTAATAAATGCAATTTTTGTCAACTTTAATGTTTCACTTAAAGGAATATTCAATTTTCTTAAAAGAAAAATCCAGATAATTTACTCACCACCGCAAATTTCTTCTCAACTGAACAAAGAAAGACATCAACACTTTGGATGACATGGTGGTGAGTAAATTATCTGGATTTTTCTTTTAAGAAAATGGACTATTCCTTTAAGTCTTAGCTAAAGCCAGGACTAGACCTTAGCTAAATTAAAAGTGCCGTAGAATGTTAAACTGTATGGAAAACAGGCCAATCTCAACCTAACACTGACTGTGACGTTACTGTCGCGATGTATTCCCCCCAACATCAAATTACATAAAATTAATTATGTTGTAACAATGCTAAAAACAAAGTTGTGACTGCTGAGTTAGCGCAATATGCTAATTAATCCTATATGCTATGTTTAGGCTGAAGTTCTACTATTAACGTTACAGTTACATTTTGTAGGTTCTTCCTGAAAAGAACACAAACTTACCACTCAGAATCCTCCATTAACAATCTCTGAATAATTTATTATCTCCAAAATCTTTATCTTTGGCTGATACAGGCTCAAAAATAAGATTTTTTTTAGCTCACACAGAGCTACTAAAATGAGCAGCTCTGAGAAACAGCCAATCAGAGCACAGCTCAACATTATTATTCATGACCCTTTCAAACACGGTAATAATAGACCATTTAATTCTGGGGACAAATCCTAGGGTTTTAAATGGACATGTAAAACCGCCTCTGGGTCATTTTTGCACTTAATAAAGTCATATGCTGTACCATGTAGGTATCAGAGAACAATGTAACATTGTATCAATGCATTCTTTGCACTTTTAAGATGTTTCAGCATCTTTTATAGACATGCCTAAGAAAAAGTTGTTACTGGTGTGTATCTTGAGACAAATCAATGGCACTTGCATATTTTAAGATCTGTCATTGCAAGTTATTTTTTGTTCAGACAGCCCAAACATGTGTTTTATTCTAAAACTATATAGCCTTAAGACTTGTCTGTGATACTTGGGGTTAAAGTGAGACAATTTAAAGGGGACAGAGAATGAAAAACCATTTTTATCTTGTCTTTGTTGAATAATGGTAGTCTACCCGCATTCACGAACTTACAAAAAGTGCTAAACATGCTAAACATCTCAGTCTCATAGAAATTCCTCTTTTAGAAATGTCAGCCAGAAAACGGCCCAATCTGAAAAACTGATGCTTATGACATCACAGGCATCTAACTGCCCCTCCACTTTAAAATAATTGGCTACATTTTTTGAGTGGCAGCAAAGTCAGCCAATCAGTAATGAGATTGCAAGTAAAGCCAGAAGGGGGAGCCAAATAGGTGCAAAACCACTTGTTTAAAATCCCCCACCCTAATAGAGCTATCTGAAAGAGGTTTTTAGGAAGCTTCTAAGGCATTGTAGACCCAAACAAATTTTTTTTGTCTACATGTCACACCACAGAACAAGGATAAATACCCCGTTCAATCATTCTATGTCACCTTTAAAGGAACAGTATGTAGGTTTGTGTCCAAAACTGGTACTGCAATCACACAACTAGTGGCCAATACACAAAATGACAACATAAACATCAGTTGAGGGCTGCAACTCCACTTTTTAAATGAAAATATCCTGTCCGGACAACTGTTGTGAGTGATATAAGTATTTGAAATGATTATTTCTTTATGTCTAGTGACATATCAGGGCCATTTTATGATTCATTGATATACATTTCTTACATACCCTTCCTTTAAGTAGAAAAAAAATGTAATACTTTAGGTTTTACCAATTGAAGTGATTTTTTACGTAAATCGAACTTTCACTTTTTACAGTGTGGCTTCACCTTGGTTGTATCGAGGTGGACCCTACAAAACTCAGAGCTTTGAATTCTTTTTAATTCTTTTTTTTATAGATTCAGTATGATGCTGAAAAAATTTCTATGTTTGCATCACACAGTTGGAGATTTGTCGGCTGCACTTTTATGATGCAGATCTCCCATTATTCAAAACCCCACATATGATGGAGGCCAGTAAAATATTAAAATGATCTTTTATCCAAAGTTTTACTAAGTTGGTAATGTTCAAAATACTAAAACATTCTTATTATTAAAATTAAGCCAAGAAAAAAATACACATTTTATGTTAATATTAAATCATTATGTTTTTCCAAGAGTCTTTTTTGTTATTTTTTCGCTTGCACAAAATCTAATGCATCATTTCCTATTTAATAATAGACTTTTTTGTAGCCCAGAAACCACATGCAGAGCACTGACTTTTAAAATCCTTTAAAATCTAATTAAAGCAAACCACTGTAATCTTAAAACACAAAAATTCTTACTAAAATGTCTGGGTTGTACAAAAAATGTCATGGTGTAAAAACAAAATTACCACTCAGAAGTGACCCTTAAATTACAACAGAACAATGATTACATAATAACTAACACTGAAAACACCAAATATTTTCATCTGGTCTGAAGCATTTTGGTGCTGATTACACCTCAAATACTTTCAGACTGGGTATCCAGAATGGACTTGAAGGCATGAGCCACAGAAAGAGATATAACAGATATAACAGGAATCCAGTATGTGAATAAAGCCTTTCTTACCTGGTATAGTGTTGGACTCTCTAGAGACCCTTATATCTGCTGGGCAGAGCTCAAATATTTACACAGGCTAGCTGTCTGAGGAGATGTATTTGTGTCTGGACACAAGCCTGGTCTATCATACTGCACTCTTATAGATTTGTCAATACCAGCTCCATCCTTTATCAAATGTTTAATGGTGTTTATCACGTTGTATATAGCTTGAAAAGCACAGTTCTTGTCAAACATGAGATTGTTGTATCGTATTATTTACACTATATGAAGAGCTCAAATGCAAACCCTAAGTGTGTCTGACATGTTTTCTTGTAAATTTGTGTAATTTTTCATCAGGCTCTTCAGTAATTTCATTTTAATGGCAATGGAACGGTTATTAGTCGGTAATTGAAATGCCTTATTTTCACAAATGTCACTTTAGTCATTTCATTTGGTATTTAACAAATTTGACTGTCCTTCACTGCAAATGTAAATACACAAATGATATTACATTATAAAACAAAAGAGATATCTGCAAATAAATAATGCTAGTCATCCTAAATGTCATCCATCTAAATATGCAACTAAATATTTAGTTTAGTAGTATAGTAACAAAGTAAGTATTTTAACTATATTTGTACTTTACCTCATGACATTAAAATGGACAAGTAACAAACTTTTTGTTTGAAAAGTGTGCTTGTACTATTTGTTCCATATAACAAAGTCCATAGAAATATTTTTATATTCATATAGGGTGTTTTTACTTTGTTGAGTGTTTACTATACATCACATCTCTTCAACATTCCCTACAGGTAGCAATACTATCAGAAGTCTGGCAACCATTATAACCATTATGCCCCCTCACCTACAAATTTTATGTCCATCTCCCCATTCGGAAGATAAATAACACCCATAATGTGTTTCCCCTCTTTCCAAATCATTTCTGTGCCATTGCATAGAATATATAAGATGGCAAGAATTTGCCTTGACAGCCATGAATAATGAATGCGTATTCCACTAGGTAAAAACTGTAATTGTTGCAAATTACCTCATAAAATATCATGAACCAAAGCTCTGTGCAAAGAATCTGGGTTTCTTTCTCTTGGAACTTCAACACGCTCTACATAAGGTCCATGTGATCATGTGCAAAGTGGAGTATAATGCTCTTTTAAAGGTTGAGATAAATGATCTGACCTTCAGTCAATGGCCAATGTGTTTTCCACAAAGTTTTTAATAATACCACAGGATGGCCCCGCACACCCTTCAAAGTTTTGATAGTGACAACCGCATTTAAACGCAGGGGTAAATGTTCATTCTATGTCTGTACGGAACAAGACCCGAAAACGCAATGATTGACAAAGACATAACCATAGCAACGCTCTGCCGTCTCACATGGTTACTATTCACTGCTTATAGCGCTATGTTCTGCAATTTTAATAAACCTCCGGTGTGGTGTGTTGTGTGCATTTGTGAGGCTGCTTCAAAGTAGTTTTGTAGTGTTGCCATGTTCATGTCTGTTTTGGGCATATAGTACATACCATTGTGGCACTTAACCATTTTTGGCCTTGGCTCATGAAGCGATCAAGTTTTTGTTGTTGTTATTAAACTGGGTTCCACTATTTTGGTCTTTGAGGAATTAATTTCAGTTTAGCATGGTATTTATCTTGTTTTTATGTGCAAGATCTGGCAGCACACTTAAGTAAATGCTCGTACACCTGTGATCTTCTGCACCGCGCATACAAAATATTTTTTTTCCATGCATTCATTTTTTTTTAGAATGGAGACCTGTCACATCCATGATGCATGTTTAAATACTTCATCAACAACAAGTTGTTCATTTTAGTTCTGTTAATATAAATGCATTTGTAACTGCATTTATGAACTTGATTGAAATTATTGAACTGTCTGTGTACAGAACAGGAATAAGCATTTAAAGGTGAATTAACAACCAAATTTAGCTGGAGTGTGTACAAGGCCTATGACAGTAGCTACACAGATTTAAGTTAAAGGTTAGTTAAAGATTTTTAAAATAACCTGTTCTTTCTTACCTTTTAATAGTCTGCAGAACCTCTTTCCACCACAGACCTTTTGTGTAACAAAATGGTTCTGTGGATGTTCAAGGGACATTTCACTTTTTTAAAAAATATGCTAATTTTCTAGATCTCCTAGAGTTAAACATTTAATTCTTACCGTTTTGGAATCCATCCAGCTGATTTCCAGGTCTGGCGCTACCACTTTTAGCATAGCTTAGCACAATCCATTGAATCTGATTAGATCATTAGCATTGTGCTAAAAAATAACCAAAGAGTTTCAATATTTTCCTTATTTAAAACTTGACTCTTCTGTAGTTACATCGTGTACTAAGACCGACGGAAAATTAAAAGTTGCGATTTTCTAGGCAGATATGGAAAATAGTCCCCTTGGTTACTTTCAATAGCAGGGGACTATATTCGGGCAGTGTGTAATATCTCTAAGCCTGCTGCAGTTATGTTACATCAGCAAAGTCCTTGATAATTACGCCGCAATTAGAGTATAGTTCCTAGCCATATCTGCCTAGAATATTCCAACTTAAAATTTTCCGTCTGTCCTAGTACACGATGTAACTACAGAAAAGTGAAGTTTTAAATAGGAAAAATATCGAAAATCTTTGGTTATTTTTTTGCGCGATGCTAATGGTCTAATCAGATTCAATGGATTGTGCTAAGCTATGCTAAAAGTACTAGCGCCAGACCCGGAGATCAGCTGAATGGATTCCAAAACGGTAAGAAATAAATGTTTAACACTAGGGAAGCTGGAAAATAAGCATATTTTCAAAAAAGTGTAATGTCCCTTTAAAAGTTTTACATTTGAACATGTTAGTAGTCTGGGCAAAACAAGATCTGTTTATGGTTCTGCTACTGTTGCAGAACCAGTATAAATACTTGCTACATTTAATGAATATGCTACAGTTAGCATGAAAATGATGCTGCTGTAGTGCTAGGCACAATATCTCTCCATAAACAGATCTAGACAGGTGGACCTGGGGGTGGAGCGGGTGATTGTAAAAGCTCTGAGAAAAAGCTCTGCGCCATACTGCTAGCAGCACGCCAACAAGATATAAATTAAGCATTATCACTGCTATGAATTACCTGAGGCCAATCAGTTTGGTTACGCTGAAGTGCAAGCTGATTGGTTGACGGATCAGCCAGCACCTCTAGAGTTTCATGACTGAATTAGGTCATTTTTAATAATTTAGAGACAAATCAAATTTAATACAGATCAAATGTACATTTCGGGTTTCTCTCCTGACATCCTAAATCTGAATCTGAATATTGTCAGAAACTGCACTCATGGAAATATTTTTTCATGCACAAGGCACTAAATATATGCAAAAATGTTCTTTCTAAAATTTAATAATTGTATTTATAGTTTTAAAATCTTAATGTACTACATGCAAACAACTGACTAATCTGCTCAAATATAGGACCTATCTGAAAGTTTGAGTGCATGAGGCACATACAGAATGAAATCTGCGTTTCAGGAAAACCCTTTTAGTAAACAGACCTTTGGTAACAGTGACGTACATGCCCTTTATGAGATAAATTGATTCTTTTTATTAAATCTCTTTATTTCATGATGGGCAGCGCATCATGCGTCATCACGCTGGTTTTTGTAGGCTCATTTTGTTAAGAATTCATTACGCTTTTCTTTCCAAGCAGAAAATCATGTTCTCAGCAGAACCGCAGGTTTCCTGTCACGCTACAGTTCATACTGCAATTTCTTATTCCGGGTTGCTATCTACTATTCGCTTACAAAAACCTGATCTCCACTCGCGCTGCATTGCCTTCAATTTATCTGCGGGCTGAAATTAAAAAAACATAATTAGCTTTAAACGTGGTAATTGCTTTTCACTATATGCGAATTAGATGAGTCCATCAGTCAAGGTCTTTGATCTGGCAATGATCTTTTTACTCAAATGCCTCCATACAACCTCTCTATTTATCTTTTTCTTGTGTGGTGAAGAGATAAAGGGTTTCTGAAGTGTTGGTGCAGTAAGCATTGTACCAGGTCTCTCTCTTTTCCTCTCTCTCATCATAATTCCCTCTGATCTATCTCTTGGGATCCGGCTTCACCTCTACATTAAACAGATCTTGCGGGTCTCTCACCTTACCACTTTTACTCATATACAACGTGAGGGTGATAAATCAAGAGTTCATGCATGCGCATGTACTTATTTGCAAGTGTTTTTAAATCGTCAAGAATTCACACATGACGAGGCACTAATGGAACTGTTGATTAAATTTGAAATGCAAAAGCAAATAAACTATTGTTTGAGATATGCTTACAGGTAACAGTTTAGATTTTTAATTCAGTGCGAAAGAAAAAATTGCGAACGAGATCTTGTTTATTCATCCATTGTTTCTCATAGAGAGTAATAGAATCAATGGAGAACGAATGGACACACCTTGTACTGAAAAAGACCCTTTTTATATCCCATCTGTTTTCTGCGAAGTTTTAAAAGAAATAAAAAAAATCTAAACACTAAAATTGCAAATACATAGGTCCAAAGGCCAATAATTTCCACATGAAGCTTAAATCTTTCTCTTAAGATACTTCTAAGACCAAATTATCAGAGCTATGCTATCAAAGGGGATTAGCAAAAAGAGCTTCCTGGAGGGAAAATCTGTTACACATTCCTCCATCAGCATATTTCTTGATCATTTACATCACTTTAAAAGTTTCAAGTAACTGTCTTAAAGTGCACCTATTTCATTGCTAAAAACAACTTTATATTTGTGTATTTAGTAATACAATGTGTTCGCGTAGTTTATGGTAAAAAAAAATTCACATACAGTACATTTTTTTAGGTCCAGATTTCCCTCTCTTCCTGAAACGCACTGATTCATGTACAAAACTCATTAATTTGAAAAGCGCTGT
Source organism: Paramisgurnus dabryanus (assembly GCF_030506205.2). Lineage (NCBI taxonomy): Eukaryota > Metazoa > Chordata > Actinopteri > Cypriniformes > Cobitidae > Paramisgurnus > Paramisgurnus dabryanus. The sequence goes on from NC_133353.1 coordinate 24,330,750, forward strand.
GTCCCTGATTGACCGGCTAATCTGGATGTTGTGATTGTCCTGAATACCTCTGAAGTCAGACGGAAATGTAACGCTCCTTACCATGTTTGAAAGATTCGCTCACAATGCACGGCTAACAGGATTTAACTTACAGGCTGAGTCTGAAGTGGGAGGAATTATGATAATGTCGGTCTTTACTACATCAACAAATCCAGGAAGTAAACTGTTGCCTACAATCTGTGTGTTTGTTGTAGTCCAAGAAAAGAGATTAACTTGTGTAATTGTTAACTTTGGGGTATGTACCTTTTGCATATCGTTAACATACTAATACACACTTACACTACACACCAATGGAAATGTAAAATCATAAATTGGATAATTGGTGCCCTTTAAAAAATATCTTTGGAAGTGACTAAACACATGAAACTGCACTGAAAACAAAGATGATAACATTCACCAACTGAGTAACTGCTATTAGGACGTATAGGAGCAATTTCAGTGTTATGGATGTGACATTTGCAGTCAAAAATCGAAATACAAATGGTCAAAGAATGCATTTATTACCAATATATACTGAACCATCTGTTTATATTCTCCTAAACCCAGATAATAGAGTTCAGAAATAAAAAAATCAGTCGTGTTTACAATTTAAGATGAGGGAACATGCTTTATGAATGTGACAAAAAAAATATGCTTTTGGGAGACAACATACTAGGAATTCGGTGAATTCAAACCAAAAGAAATAATGGAGAAGGAATGGCTCTTCAAAAAACATGGAATATTTATTTATTTTAATTTTTGTCTGTGCATTAATGAGGAAGAAACAACGTTATGGACCTTATGGAATTCTTCATATGTACATGACAATACTGAAATATACACTTAATATGAAAAATAATTAACAAAATGATTTGAAAACTTTAACAGAGACTATGTATTGGTATTTAAAGCACTTTACACCAAATATTAACATCTGAGATATCAGTACGGTTAAAAACTTTGGATAAAAACTTTGCTTTACTTTTCAAGATAAGGTTGACATTTTGGAATGTCCCATAGGCATGTCAAGTTCACACAAGTATATTAAACCTTAAAAATTTTATAATTTGTTGAAATTTTAAACAAAATCGTCTGAGACAGTTAAACGTTTCTAAGAACATTGTCTTCCAAACTATGAAGAGCAGTCTCAATGCAATAACATTTCCTCTGGATTGTTCCCTGCCAGTTTTAATTAAAGTGACAACGATGTTTGCATGACTTATAAATCTTTTTTTCTCAAGCAAATAAACTGTTTACAGCCGCAGATAAATAATGATGATCTTCAGCAGATGCAGTTTGGATCAAGAAGACATTGCACTCAGTCACATTTTATTACCCTCATTTCAAAGTGCTTAGTATTAAATTCAATAGAAATGTGTCTTAATACTACCAAATTGATGGCTTATGGTTTGGCTTCGTTTTCAAAGGCTTTTAACATTTTTATTACCGCCATTAGCTTTACACGGCAAATACTGTAATTATTTCCACCGATGAATTTTTGTTGCTTTATTACTAGAGCTTGTTTAGGTATGCATTGTCAATTTATAACATTTTCAAGTCACTCAAACCATTTTCACAGCTTTGGAATACCTAAAGACCATAGCGTGCGTACAATGTTTTCGATTCAAATAAAGACAAATGTGGTGGTAGACAATCACACCGCAGTGGTGTGGAGGGATTGGGAATGTGTTTACAGTAGGTACACGAGGAGCAGGTTCTCTATAACATTTTAATGCATTTGATTAAGTGAAATGTTGTTTATACGAAGAGCAATATTGCAAATGAGCACTGCGACGGAAACAACAAAGGATGCAAAACAAATTTGCCTAATGTTTTCGGTTTATTCAAATCCACACAGATAGCACTTACGTGTAATCTGTCAGAGTAACATCCAGCAAATAATATCTCTCTAGTAGGTGTATCATTTGATAATGATGTCCAAAAGAACTGAGAGCATGCATTTATGCATGAGAGCAACTCAAATGCACTGCAAGGTCAGACGCGCTGCGAGCAGCTCGCCTTAGCAGCTCTTATTACACATGTGTGTCACGTTCGACAGGGTCCGAAACCTGCTCAACACGCACTCCAGAGTCTCATGACATCATGACAGAAAAACATATCAAAACGCATTAGGGACCCACCTGAAAGAGAAAATTAGCAAAAACAACCTCGCATTGCACAGAAAATTGAGACTAAAATTACACCACTGCTGTGCAGGGGTGAACTGTATGGACTACACTTATATGTATGATTTGTCCAACCAAAGTGCTAATATTAAGGTTGCCATATATTAATATTAAGGTGTGTGGGGGGGTGGCATTATGCTGAATCCAACAGATGCATCACCAACATTACCATGCAAACTGAAGCTCACATGAAGGTCAGGTGACCTGTTCTTCTGGGAACTTTAGTCAGCAACATGCATTTCTCTCATGCATTTTTTTGCTTTACCATACTTTACTATGCTAAGTCAAACCAAGCAGTTTTCCACTAGCTGAATAAAAGTTGAATTTTGAGAAACAAGCTGTCAGGTTACCAAAAAGTCTTCATGTTTTGTGTGGTTCTATTCAAAACTTATGTAATACTTTTAAAGGTCACGTTCTTCTGATCACATTTTTTAAACCCTGGTTAGTGTGTAATGTTGCTATAATAATATAATAATACCTGTAAAATGATAAAGCTCAAAGTTCACTGCCAGGCGATATATTTTCTTAAAGAGTAACTAAACCCTAAACCAACTTTTTTTAGTTAATGATCTGTAAGAATGATGCTTTATTAGAGCTGTTCGTTGATTTTAGTAAGTTTTTTGGCATTTGGATATAAAGTGTTTCAATACTACAATATATGGTGTAAAAACGTCTGAGTGCTGCCCTCTTCAGGTTGAACGGTGACTACTGCAGTTGAATTTTCCTATTGGATGTTGGGTCCAAGAAATAACTCGTGACGTAAGCAGGTTCAAGCTCACCACGCCCTTGTTACGATCTCACCACACACTTAGTTCGTCCCCTCTATCTCCGTTGGGATCTGCCCACTTTTCTTGCATTTTTCAAATATTGCAGTGGGTGGAGTCAGGCTCTGACCAGGGGTTTAGTTACTCTTTAAACAGAATTCACCTTTCAAAGCCTACAGCGAACGGCCGGTTTGGACTACAGCCCTCTCCTTCCTGTTTTAATAAGGTCAGTAAAACAGTTTTTGACTAAACTCCGCCCACAGGAATATGTCAGTCGCCAGCTAAGCTAACGGCAAGGTAAGCTAATATCGAATCACAACACACTTAACACAATCAGAATTGGTAACGTATTTCTGAAAGAGGGACTTCATAGATCAAGGAAGACATCAGCACGTTTTGAGGACAGTGAAAACAGCGATATACAGATGTGGCCTTTAAAAATGCGCGTCTGTGAGACCAGAATGCCGCGGAGACTTCCGAAATTCTGCGAGATCCCGCAAAAGGGGGGTTCGGTGGGGGACGCAGGAAATATAAAAACCTGTAGAGGGCAGGCGTGTTTCTTGTAGGCCATACTGACGACAATGTGTGTGCTCGACTTCATGCTGAGCGTATACTGTATGATATTGAAGTAACATGACACGGATTATCGATAGACTTTGATGTCATACAAATGCATGCTTTTTGGCAAACATTTTGTTGGCGAAGTTTTCTTTTGCCAGTTACATAAACAGTCACATATTCTTCATAAAAATCCGACTCAAACGCGCATCATTTGTCTTATTTTTTTCCGTGTACTTACAGTAGAAGAGACGTGATGTATGATAATCGAGTCTTATAACAAAATAATTCGCGAAGACCTTTGAAGAGACCGAGCGCATTTACGCAATATCATTAACTAGTTTATCTAATTTTACATTTAGTTCATTTTTGCATCTGAACGTTTTAATAGCTTTAACATGGTTGTGGTGCGCTTTTCTGCATTACTGAACAGTAGGCTACTTTTTATATTATCATGTTTCCCTTTACATGGTATGAAACACGATAAAAAGTATGCATTGGTGTTTAATACATTTCACTGAGAATTTGTATAATATGTTATACTTGTACTAAGGAAATAAAATCATATTGTGAGTGTAAATATTCATAAATTCGAGGAGTTTCTGAGGTGTTTGTCATCGGCAAAATGCGCAGTTTCTTTGTTGCCGATTAAAAACCGTTGGCTATGTGATTGTTTAAAATTGACATTTTTTCTACTTATTATTAATTAATTTTTTGCCTACATTTACTCAAATAATATCAATGTGAAAATATAAGTAAATCATACTTCAAGTTAGGCGTAAAACTAACACATTTTTTATGTCAAATAGAAATAATAATAATTTGAAATATGCAATTATTACAGTTTTAAAAACTTAAATATATTACTCTGACCTTTTTAAATATATTGACTAAAATAATCTGTAAATGTAATACTTATATTATTAAGGCGTATACATCAAATAATATATGTACATTTTACACAAAATATCTGTTCTATTTTTAGTAATTTATTTTCCAACTAAAAAAATCGCATTACTGCATTAAGAGATTTTATTAAGTTACTTTAATCATTTATTTTAGAGATATTTACAAAGCCACTGAATCAATTTTAACAGTGTGTAGCTACATTATCACCTTACGGTAGACTATTATTAAATGCATATAAATAAAAATATGTAAAACTAAATAAAAAAGATATCATACACGGACTGTATGTAAGCATACGTTTTCTTGTTCGGTGCACGTGGGTTTAAATGCCGTTTTTCTAAAGAAGAATTTTAAAACTTTATTGGTGGTAGTTGAGAAGAATTCCTTTTTCCATTTCTAAATCATTTTGAGCGCAATATAAATATATCATATTGTTATTCTTATTATATAAGAATACGCAATTTTTACAACATTTTTAACATATATAAAATATACGTTAAGCATGTTGTGTGTATTTCCTAATTACAAGCTTTTGATGAAATTGCACCAAAACTAAACGTGCATAAAAACATAAAAAAGTCATTTAAATAAGCGAAAAATCTTTTTTATGAGCTCAAAATTTTGAATAGGCTATAATGTGCTATTGCTGAAAATTGCCCATCTCTAAAGGAGAATATTCATCTTTAAAGTTTAAGAAACAAAAAAGTACTGATAAGCATTCTCAAACATATATATTCTGCAAGCACTCATTTATCCATAATGATGTTATTTATTTTTTAATAACATATTGTCGCTGTTGGGCAAAGATACTCTCTGGACACCAAGACCATGTCTATGGGTTCAAGAATAACAAAATATTGGCCATTTGAAACTCGAAAGTCATCACTTTATTTTGTCCCATTGTTTTCCATTTTGCGTGTGGTAAAACTCCTGTGCGCGTCGTTCAAATTCATTGAAATTTCGTTCACTTGTAGTTTAGCAAGTATGTGTAATACAATTTCAATAATGTTTTTACACTGCACATCGTCTGAGGAAATCCGAAGTTGCGTCGAGGGGAACCAAGCTGACAGCCGCGACAGCAGAGATTGTCACGTACCTACAAAAGGGTACTGGAAAAAGTTTGCATCTGACCTGCAGCGATATCATTCTGGCTTGGTGGGATGTCAGCCAGCGAGAGTCCTCTGATTCTGACCTTGTTCTTTTACTCCTCAGAGTCTAAAACCAGGAGGCCATATTAAGTATTAGAGCAGCTATGGTTGCGCGTTTCACACACCTCTCCAAACAACGTTATTAACACCATGCTTGTTCGACTTCATGCGGCGCCGCAAGAACCGACAGCCGGATGACGTCAGAGTACCGCGAGAATGATTCAAGAAATCATATTTCGCCTCGCTCTCTCGATACTGTGACGTCTTCCGGCTGTCGATTCTCGGGGCGCCGCATGAAGTCGAACAAGCCTATTGACAGCAGCAAAAGCTACGCATGCGCTTTTAACTTGTAAAACTCAAAGGTGTATGGGTAATGTAGTCTCTGCTCTCGGTGGGACGAATTAGGTAGCTATTGTGAAGGGCGCTTTGAAAAGTGGCAGCGCAGCCAAATAATTAAATTAAGCCTCTGATTTAAACAGATGTGCAAATGAGCGTTCTGGTACGCTAGAAGTACGTTCTGGACGCAGGGAGAGTGGTACGCTCAAGAGCTATAGCCTATTTGGAAGTGGCGGTACTGAGTACTGGCGCCTACCGGCCCACATTAAAGCACTGGTGGTAGCAAAGGTAGACGGCCCTTTAAAAAGCAAAAGAAAGCTGATAAAAATGAGAAACCTACACTGAAATAAATTGGAGTAGGATTTAGGCTACTTAACAAAATCTAAACATTTTTCACTCAGAAAATGCTAGTAAATATAAACAAAATTATCAGCAGCTTTAACTTTATTACTTTTTTAATTTTAATTCACTCTTTGTTTCAGCGATGTTTATAAATATACTATATTTTTGCATTTTGATGACAAACTGTTCAACACTGAAAAGAAACTAATGTAATCTTCCTGATTTAATCACGTAAAACACGAGTCTAAACACAAGCACCACTTTTCTGAATGATGATAATCACAAACATCCCAGAGTTTGTAAACCAATTGTTTGTAAAACATATTTAATGCTAACTTTACTTAAAAATTCAGAAAATATTTTTTACAGTGTATAAATAAAAAGACATGAAGGAAGTTAATTCCAAAATGTAATTAATTGTACATGGTTTAGCTGCTTGTTTTAGCAGCTACCAGTGACAGAGAGTCAAAAAATTAAAAACCACCCACCCCTAGGTCTGCCAATTCTTTGCCAACCCCCAATGCTAATCGATCACCTCATGAAAGAAAACCGGTTTATCCAGTTTTCACCAGCGTGTTGGGTTTTAATATCAACCCTTGCAGTTTCTTTGTTAAAATGTAATTTAAGCAAATAGGCCTAATACATACGCTGTATGTTATTTTAAATGAATGTTTATAACTTATAAAATTAAGTGGATATCAGGTAACTTAATTTGACATATGTTGATATAACCTACACTGTAAAAAATCCAATTAATGAAATGTTGGACGGGCAAAAATATATAAGTTAAACCAATTTTTTTGTTTGAGCTAGTTGAGAAGACATATTATTTTAAGTCTAGATAAATCTGTGTTTAAAACATTAAATGAATGGTTATTTTCAAATCCAGTCAACATTCAGAATGGCTAATGTTGACTGAACTAATTAAGACAAATCAGGTAAATATGTGGAGTTATGACAGCTATGTTTTCTGACAGCAAAATGCTCCTAATATTACTGTTATTTGGTCACAAAATGTAATTGTAAGAGTTGTTCAGGCGTGAATGTATGTGCTTAAAGTTTAAATATGCGGTCGGTTAATAAAGATAGCGTCTATTTAAACGTGTGCTCTGACACTTTCGGACGGAGATGAGCTCCATATGAGCTCCAGAAAATCACCGGCGCTTAAGTGCTCACACCCCGCCCAGCGCAGCCTCGCCTCGGCAAGCGCATCAGAAATCGACTGCTGGCTCTGATATCTCTGTGGCGTTTAAACGTGATTTAATTCATTTTAATTTCTCATACTTAACAATGAAAGGGTTATGTTTTAACCCTTGTTGCTCATGTTGCTGGTACTTTGCCTTAAAGAGTCAAAGGGCGTTTCTATGTGGCGCTGCGCAGACAGTTCGGCAACGAAGACATCAAAGTACCGCGAGAGCAAGTCGAAATGTTACAAATGGTCCGACTTTACCTTTGCTCTCGCGGTACTCTGATGTCATACGCCGACCAGTCAGCGCCGCACCATTTAAAGTCGAACACACAAAGCGACAAACGTGTGGAGAGCCATTTCAGCACTTGGACAGCGAAATGTTTTTTTTTTTAAGAATTACTTAAAATGTTTTCTCATCTCACCATATCTACAGGTGCAGAGTCATTATATACAATAAATCCGTTGGGTAGCATTTAAAAAAAAAACATTTAAAAGTAGATGCATTTGTTTAAAGCAAAGCATTTATTTACTTAGCTTACAGATGAACTTACAGATGAAGCAGCTATTTAAGCCTTCTAACCTCTCATAATTGGTCATAATTTATGTCCAAGAGACTCAATAATAATCTGTTACATTTTAATCCTTTAATTTTTCATATTAAAAAGCGTTTTTGTGCTGCTGCGCATCCATGTATGTAATAAACAAACCCGCGTTGTCATTCCGTTAATACGCATATTATCAATGCGCTCTTTTACTCACGCAGAAAAAACTCGCGTTTTCATGAGCTAGGGGACGAATGTCCAGGAAGTTCAGTATTTCTGTGTGGGCATGCATCAGGGGAAGGTGTGTGAGTCTTTTCTGGGTCATGGTGCTGCTTACCAATGTCTTCAAAAGACGCAAGGCAAAGAAAGTGCGCTCGGATGAGGCCACGGATAGGCACAGACAGTAATGAAATTAAAATCCAAAATACACGTAATAACCTACGTGTGTCCAAAATAATTTCCTAAAATATTCATAAGTAATATATCAATTGTGCAAAATATTTGTACTTAAAAAAAATATATTTCTCGCTTTCCCGCGACCATGCTTCAAGGTCTGAAGGAAAGGATACCTGCCCGGATCCCACGCACGCATCTGCAGTTATATACATTTTACAAAACCAGTATTCATTAGATTTTAAGAACTTTTTTGCCACTTTTAAAACTGTAAAACTAAATAAAAAAGATATCATATGCCGATTGAGCATGTAAGCATATGTTTTCTTGTTCGCTCCACGCAACACGGGTTTAAACGCCGTTTTTTTTCTAAAGAATAATGTTTAAACTTTATTGGTGGTGGTTGAGAATAATTTATATTGCAGAATAATGTATATTGCATTTTAGCGCAATATAAATGTATCATATTGTTATTCTTAATATAAAAGAATACTAATATATTTTTTACAACATTTTTAACTTTAAAACATACATATAAAGATGCTTTGTACAATAGCTTTGCTTCTGACAACAATTTTCTGTAATAAATCAGTAAATCAACCACAAAATGTGTTGAAAGTGGCGAATAAAATGCTTGTCAATTCAAACAAAGGTGTATAAAACCGCTTTAATTAACAATAACTAAACTGTGCTCTTTTGCATACCTCTACTTTTCTCATGTCTTTCTTTATACCACCTTTATCTTTTTAAAATCTTGCCACTTTTAGAAATAATTTGTTTGCATTTATTGTATACTGCACACTTTATTTGCATCAACTATACCCATAATAACATTTTCTACGTTTTTCTTTCAATAAAAATAAACATATTTATTATTGTCTTAACTTAAAACTTTGTTTTTTAATATATATATTAGATTTTATATAAATACGTTTTAAAAGTGTTGACTGCGAACGTCTGAGATAAGATATCTGGAAGGACCTATAATAAACGCCTATAATAATGTACGTTTTAAATTAAAATGTCTGTTCTATTTCTAGCCATTTATTTTGTTTTGACCAACTAAAAAATACATAAGTGACATTAAGAGATTTTATAAAGTTACTTTAATCCATTATTTTAGTAATATATTTACAAAGCCACTGAATATTTTTACTGTTATGAATAACGGCTAAAAGGATTAAAAAAAATCATAACGCTGACTGCCTATATGCGCAAGAAAGGTATTATTAAAGTTTTAAATATGTCAAACTAAATAAAGATATCATATGCCCACTGTACAGTATGTAAGCATAGGCCCATGTTTTCTTGTTCGCTCTGCGTGGGTTTAAACGCCGTTTTTAAAGAATATTTTTTAAACTTTATTGGTGGTGGTTGAGAAGAATTCCTCTTTCCATATGTAAAGCAATTTAGCGCAATATACATGTGTCATATTATTGTTCTTAATATATTAAGAACAATAATACTAATATATTTTTACAACATTTTTAACTTTAAAACATGTATTTTTATACCACATGAATCTCTTTAAAATATTAATACTTTTAGAAAAACTGACATAATTATTAATATTATGAACAAACAATGAAACGGTGTCAAAATTCGACAACACAAATAATTAAGATATTCATTGTAAATAGAGTTAAGTGTATTAGGCTCACACTAAATTCTTTGTTGCACTTAGTATAAATGCCCATTGCACGTACAGTCATCTTAATATATGTATGCGCTGTTTTAATAGAAATGTTAAATATTCAGCAATGCCCTTATTAACTTCTGGAAACAACCGCAATGACAACGCATATAAAAATGTAGTTTTTTATGCGCCACCTGGTGGATTTTCTGTGAAGCGAAACACATTAAGGGAAAAGGGAAAGTAGCCCCCCCGAAAACACTTGCAGAATTCTGCGTGACTCCGCGAGACGATTTGGCGAATGCCGCGGGAGAAAACGCGCGTTTTTAAAGGCCACATCTGTACAGATAAGTAAACTGTGTGAAAAATACAGAATTTTTTTTACACGTGAAACACGAACACATGTTATATTGTGCACTGTGAACACAATCAAAGCTTTAAAAACACACAAAGAACGAGACCTTTAACTGAATTCATTACACTGCATTAGGTTACAAACTTATTTTTTCTGTGTCTTATGAAGCAGAAATATTGCACTTTTTTACTTTATGCAGTGTGATTTTCAATACTCTAGTCTCACTCCTGACAGACAGAGATTTGAAATGTGGTAAAGAGGCATTTATTAAAAATGTATTGTACCCACGGTTGATGCTGTTATAGTGCCTGATTCACTAAAAGAATTATGCAAATAAGGTTACAGACCAAATGTGCCTACAAAATCTGTGCTAAACGCGATTTGCACGGCCCAACTGCGGATCGCTTCTGAGAGGATTTGCATGGTGGATGCACCTGATCTGCCATAATACATTAAACTGCTTCATAAACTTTGGCGTCTTTCATCATTTTGGTGCTGACACAATTTTGTAAAAATAGTAAGCTTCAAATCATGGAAACTTGTCCCTTACCAGTTATAAAACCACTGTAATGCACTTTACTAAAACACAGCTGAACATAAAGGAAAATCACAAGATATTTTCTGAATATATTTTGTTTTGTTCTAAACAGGTGACAAAAAGGGAGGGGTGCATAGCTGCCTTTGGCAGTTTGATAATGAGAACATATCTAATTATATCACTTTGACAGTGCACCATGCAGTAAACAGGGAATTTTGTCTGTTCTGAAATGTCACAAGTAGCATGTCGCTATGAATAAAAATTGATGCAAACCAAATATACACACTGAACCAGATGAAAATGTTGCAGTCTATTATGTCAAAAGAATTCATAGTGTTTTAGTGAAGGTTAGGATGTTATAGTTTGCATTAAAATACCTAAAAATATTGACTGACTGTCTGATATGAACTCTTCTGTTCTTTTGGCCATGTTTGACCTATAAAGAATACACAATAAATGTCATATCATTTCTGGTATTCAAACCTTTTTAAGATTCTTAAGAAAATCTGGTTTCATCATTATATAAGAATTTATTGACCGTTTCAACCGCATAAACAATGGCTGTCATGGTCCGCATGTAACTTCCGGTAAACTCCGCTAAGAATAAATAACAACAAAGTTCTTTAAACGTAGTTTATTTATATAACAAGCAAAAAAACAACAACACATAGATTAGGAAACCAAAACATTTGTTATTTTGATGAGGCATTTGTTCAAGAGTTCAGTTTCAGCAACGAGTCAAACCATTAAAAAAACGAAACCGGAAGTAAAGTTCGGTCCAGACGTGTATCGCGTCAGCGCACGTGCGTCCGATGAAACGGTCTATATGTATCAACACAGAAAATGATTAATTGAATTTACTCAATTTTTTAAGGTAAGTGGTTGCAATCAATTTATTTAAGCTACATTTAAACAAAAGTTTTAAAAAATATTTACTTTACTAATATTTTTTTGTTTAAATGTAGCTTAAATAAATTGATTGCAAAAACGTATTTAAAAAAAAGAGTAAATAATCATTTTTTTCAGTGAATGCAGTGTTTATTTAAAGCAACTTTGCCAGTCGATTACTTTTGGCCTTACAAAATAGATTAAAAGAAAACTTTTTAATGATTTATTTATTTGTTTGTTTGTTTAAAGGTGCGTTTAGGTAACTTTTAGAAGGATCTGTTGACAGAAATGCACTATAATATACATAACTTATCAGTGGTGTATAAAAACCTTACAAAATGAACTGTATTGTTTTTATAACATCAGAATGAGCCGTTTTTATCTACACTGTCAGAATAAAAGGTACAAAACTGTACTTTCTCGCTGGGGTGGTACCCCAAGGTACCGTTTTGTACCTTTACAGGTATATAAACATAATACAATGTTGTACCTTTTGGAGGTAAATTACTGTTCCTTAAGGATCTATTGTGTACCTTTAAATGTACAGTTAACTGTTTTGTACACCTAAAATTGAACTGGTACAAAATTGTTCCTTAAGGTACACAATTGGTCCTTAGGGTATAATAACCCCATAAGGTACAACATTTTAATGTGTTGTATACCCATACAGGTACAAAAAGGTACCTTTTAGGGTACCACCCCAGCGACAGAAAAAGGAACAACTTTGTATCTTTTTTCTGACCACGGATCCCCCTATATGGAAGTCTATATTTACACCAACGTGTTTCTATAATAGCCCTAAATGGACAAATTGTTCTATTCATCTGGACCACGTGAAATCACTGTGTTTCATCGCTGCCATTATAACATTAAGTAGCAGATTGTTTTTGAAGACGCTCTTAGCGAATTCACGCGTTTTAGGCCTTGTTACATACAGCAAACATCTCCTCACTATCTGCTAGCTGCCTGTCCCCTGAACACACTGTAAAAAACGTGGTCTACGTAGACAGCCCAGGCTCCACAAACGGCAACAAAAACAGTGGCGCAGCCTACAACTATGAAACATAACAAACGTGTTCCAGCCAATAAACGACAAGAAGGATTTGAATGGTAAGTGCGCGTGAGAAAGCACAGAGGAGAGAGGGAGGGGCAAGGGGGGCAGTGAGAGAGAGGAGAGAGAGAGTGGGAGGAGTTAGCTACTCTCCGTTTTGTCAACACTTTGAAGGTCAAGTGTCGTCACACACATTCGCTTAGAGCGCCTTTAACATATACAGATGTCACTTTAAGAGCAGTAATGGATTCATACATCCTAAGCCATTTTTTGTTTTTAGATTTTTAGTTCTTCCACGATCGCAAACAACTGGAGGGACTCGCTGGCAGCTGACATCCAGCTCCATTTGTACAATCAGTATTTTATCTCTGGTAAGCCCTTAATTAAACTAAAATATTTGACCATTTAGTGCATTACATATGCTGTGTTCGCTGCCAAGACGGGCACAAATATGGCGACAGGCATGGCGGAAGTTACGTTTTTGGTTCCCATGAATAGACCATATCAGCATTAACAACATAAACAAACAGCTTTCCTGGAACAAACGTAACTTATGCAAATAATCAATAACAACGTTCAAATCATAGCTAAAGCATATCAAAAACTACACTGAGCTAATGTTACTGTACAGTATAAAATGTGTAGTATATAATGTATGTTAACTACAGATCGGTTACCAAACCTCCCACCACTATGGTGATCCATTATCTGCATCTCTCCTCGTCTTTAGGAAACCAAAATATGTGTTATTTTCGGCAAGGTTTTTGTTTCAGAGTTCAGTTTACCCATAGTTAAGTTAAGTTCCATCCAGACACAGGGGTATGCGTCTGATGAAAGTGTCTATAGACGGTTTCAAAAGTAACAACATAAACAAGTGGCTTTCGTGGAACACACGTAACTTCCCGTTAACTCCGCTAATAATAAATAACAAAAAAGTTATTTTAAAGTAGTTTATTTATATAACAAGCAGTGTAAACAACACGTAGATTACCTGGGAAACCAAAACACTTGTTATTTTCGACAAGGTATTTGTTTATGAGTTCAGTTTCAGCAACTAGTCAGACCATTAAACAAAAAGAAACCGGAAGTAAAGTTTCGACTAGATGTGCAATCGCGTCACCGCATGTGCGTCCGATGAACTGGTCTATAGACCTTTGGCGAGTAGGCGCCACAGTTACGTCACTGCAAGCTGTGCGGGCAATGTGGTGGCAGAAAAACAGTGGAAATGAATTATACACGAGTGAAATGAGCAAGATAACTCACTAAAAAATTTCTTGTTGTGCCTGTTTAGTGTCAGAATAGTAATGCCAAAAAAGATGGCCTTCATTTTTATTAAATACCGCAGTCTAAGAGACCATTTGGAGATAAACGTTGTTGTTTATGGTTGCAATAAACCCTTAAACGTACAAACTGTAGTGATGAAATCATCTGGAAATCTATTAATAATTAGAAAAGAAAACAATTAGAGAAGATGTCCGGTTTTCTGTCTGTTCCCTCTGTGGGTTTCTTATGGTGTTTTTATCACATTGCGTTCATAATTTATTTAGAAATATTAAATATTTGAATGGGTTATACTAAAAAAGCAATAATATCACAATTTATAATCCGTTTTCTATAATTTTTTTACCTTATATCTTAGACTAAGTCTTTCTGTTTGTTCTAAAATTTTGATGTTTACATACTTAATAAATATATAAATATAGCACACACAACACACACACATACATGATGTAAAGTGTTATTAATATATAAACAGGCCTATGCATATTAATTTGTATGTAAACATAATAGTTTTATAATAGTTTTAGAACAAACACGTAGGCTAAAAATATAATGAAGAAATAATAGAAAACATGAAAATTATTAAATATTTAATAAATGTTATTATATAGAATACATTATATACATGATCATACTGTAAAAAGAATTGCTTAAAATTACATTAAGAACAATACATATACACTGTCACGGTAGGAAATCCACTGTTTCCTCCGTGTCATGTTTGTGTGTGTGTGTTTGTTACTCACAGCTCTGCCATGTGCTCGTTAGGCTGATGCCGCTCACCTGTGTGTTGATTGCCTCGCTCCAGCTGCTCATCATTACATCTCCTCCATAAATACTCACATGACTCTCTGTTCCCTGCCAGATGATCACTTTCTGTTTGGTCCTCGTGTTGTGTGGTTCTTCGTCTCTGTCTTGGATTACGAGTCGCATTGTGGATTGTTTATTGTCGTCGTCGTCTCCGTGTGGATGTTCCGTGCACAGTCTGGATTTACCACTGCTCACCACTCCACCAACGCCGCACTCAATAATCATCTACCACCGTAGTCCTCGTCACCATTGCCAACAACACCGGACATTTCCTGCTTGTTTCTTTTCTCTCTCTGTGTTTATAAATAAACATTGTGTTTTCACCTGCAATTGCTTCCGCTCAGTTCGTGTCATTACAGAATCATCTGGCCATACATGGAAGCAGCAGGAGACCAACCCACGGCCACGCTGGAGGAATTTCTCCAGCGAACTCTGGCTCGTATGGATCTTCAGGACCAGTCGATCAACGAAATGCGAAAGGCCGTCCATGCAATGGTGACGAAGGTGTCCGAGCTCTCTCAGCGTTCATCTCATCCTTTGCCTCCCACTGCGCCACCCACACCGCCCGCACCATCTTCTCCTCCAGGGGGTGGTTTTCATCCGGAGCCCCGATTACCGATCCCTGAGAAATACTCCGGTGAGCCAAATTTTTGCCGTACATTTCTGTCTCACTGTTCTCTGCACTTCGCTCAACAGCCCCGATCGTTTTTCCTTGAGGAAACCAAGGTGGCGTTTACTCTCTCCCTACTGAAGGGCAAGGCTGCCCTCTGGGGGACGGCGGTGTGGGAGAACAACGACGCCTGCTGTTCTTCGTTCACCCTCTTATCTGAGGAAATGAAGAGGGTGTTCGATCGCTCCGTCGCCGGGAGAGAAGCTGCTCGCCTCCTTACCGAGCTCAGACAGGAGAACCCTACGGTATCCGACTACGCTATCGAGTTCCGGACCCTGGCGGCGGAGTGTAAGTGGAACGAGGAGGCGCAGTGGGATCATTTCCTGCATGGGCTTGCGGATCGCATCCAGCGGGAGATCGTCACTTCTGAACTACCCACATCTCTCAACGGGCTGGTGGATCTGGCTATCCGGGTCGACGCTAGACTGACCGTAGCGGACCGTGGTAAGAGATCTACCAGCATACAGAGCCGACCTGAGCCGTCCAGCCCTCCCAGCGAGACACCCAGCAACGTTCTCCCCGATCCTGAGCCCATGCAGGTGGGTAGAGCTCGGCTTTCCCGGGAGGAGAGGAACCGGCGGAGATCCCTTGGTCTTTGCATGTACTGTGGCGAGACGGGTCATAACTGCCAGAGATGTCCGGTAAAAGACCAAGCCCGATAGTAAGACGGAGGCTACTATCGGGCGGGATCTCTGCTCGCAAGACCTCGACGACATCTACTCTCCTTCCGGTGAAACTACGGTGGTCCACCAAGTCACACACCGACCACGCACTACTGGACTCCGGGGCAGAGGGGAATTTCATTGACTCTTCACTTGCACGTAAACTACAAATCCCCGTCATCCCACTCACTCACCAGATTGCACCCTTCGCTCTCAATGGACATGAATTACCCACCATCAGTCACACCACTGCCCCCATCACTCTTATCACCTCAGGCAACCATACCGAGAAGATCTCCTTTTTTGTTACAGACATCTCACTCTCTCCCATCGTCCTTGGTCATCCCTGGCTCCATACCCATAACCCTAAGGTCGACTGGAGACTGGGCTCAGTCACCAGCTGGAGCGAGGAGTGTCATAAGTCTTGTCTTGTCTCTGCGTGTCTTACTGTTTCTGAGTCTGTGTTTCAGGGGGAAGCAGTGGATTTGGCTAACGTGCCCGCGGAGTACCACGACCTGAAGGAGGTGTTCAGTAAGTCTCGGGCTGATTCTCTCCCTCCTCATCGTCCCTATGACTGTGCCATAGATTTATTGCCAGGTACGTTTCCGCCTAAAGGCAAGTTATACTCTCTATCCGTTCCTGAGATGGAGGCCATGGAGAAATACATTTCTGATTCTCTGGCAACGGGGTTCATTCGTCCTTCCTCTTCTCCAGCGGGGGCGGGGTTCTTTTTTGTGGGGAAGAAGGACGGATCCTTGCGACCTTGTATTGATTACCGAGGGCTGAATAACATAACGGTAAAGAATACTTATCCTTTGCCGTTGATGTCTTCAGCCTTCGAGAGGTTGCAGGGAGCGTCTCTCTTCACTAAATTGGACTTACGTAACGCATATCATTTGGTTCGCATCAGGAAGGGGGATGAATGGAAGACTGCTTTTAACACCCCTCGTGGCCATTTTGAGTACTGCGTGATGCCTTTCGGTCTCACGAACTCGCCAGCAGTCTTCCAAGCACTCGTTAATGACGTGTTGCGAGACATGGTAGATCAGTTTATTTATGTTTACCTGGATGACATACTGATTTTTTCCTCGTCTCTCCAGGAACATTTGCAACACGTACGACGAGTGCTTCTGCGGTTGCTAGAGAATGGGCTTTTTGTCAAGGCGGAAAAATGCGTTTTTCATGCACAGTCTGTTTCTTTTCTAGGACACATCATTTCGACTGAGGGTGTTCGCATGGATCCTGAGAAGGTTAAGGCTGTGGTTGATTGGCCATCCCCAGAGTCTCGCAAGGCCCTGCAGAGATTTCTGGGGTTCGCCAATTTTTACCGGCGTTTCATTCGCAATTTCAGCCAACTAGCCGCACCTCTGACCGCCTTGACCTCCCCTAGTTTGACGTTCAGGTGGTCAGACGCAGCCGAGGCTGCGTTTGCCAAACTGAAAAGCTTCTTTGTTTCAGCTCCCATTCTCGTCTCACCTGATCGCACACGTCAATTCATAGTGGAGGTCGATGCGTCAGAGGTGGGGGTAGGAGCAGTGCTTTCCCAGCGCACAGCCTCAGACGGAAAGGTTCATCCTTGCGCGTATTTTTCTCATCGCCTATCTCCTGCGGAAGTTAATTATGACATTGGCAATCGAGAGTTGTTGGCAGTCAAGTTAGCACTGGAAGAATGGCGTCACTGGCTTGAAGGGTCAGGGGTACCCTTTATTGTATGGACGGACCATAAGAATCTCGAATACATTAGAACCGCCAAAAGACTTAACTCCAGGCAGGCTCGGTGGGCTTTGTTTTTCGGTCGTTTCGATTTTACTCTTTCTTACCGACCGGGTTCCAAGAACATCAAACCCGATGCTTTATCCCGACTTTTTGAGCGTTCCGATCGTACTGCCACTCCCGAGCGAATTTTACCAGAGACCATCATTATCTCCGCGCTCAGATGGGAGGTCGAATCGAAGGTGTTGACAGCCTTAGAAGGGGTAACGCCCCCGGCCCGTTGCCCACCGAACCGCTTATTTGTGCCGGAGGAGTTACGGTCAGACGTCCTTCAGTGGGGTCATGGTTCCAGTGTTGCCTGTCATCCAGGGGTTAGTAGGACTAGATTCCTAGTTAAGCAACGATTCTGGTGGCCAGGTATGGCTCGTGACACTCACGATTTCGTCTTGGCTTGCTCGGTTTGTGCCACTGGTAAGACTTCCAATCGTCCTCCAGATGGGTTACTTTTACCGCTGTCAGTCCCTTCGAGACCCTGGTCCCACATCTCGCTAGACTTTATTACCGCCCTCCCGCCCTCCCAGGGTAATACGGTGATTTTAACCGTAGTGGACCGGTTCTCGAAGGCGACTCACTTTATTCCCTTGCCCAAATTACCTTCAGCCAAGGAAACAGCGGTAACTGTCATTGACCACGTCTTCCGTATACATGGCCTCCCGACAGACGTGGTCTCTGACAGAGGTCCCCAATTCGTATCCAAATTTTGGCGTGAGTTTTGCAAATTGCTAGGAGCGACTGTTAGTCTTTCTTCAGGGTTCCATCCCCAGAGCAATGGCCAAACCGAGCGAGCCAATCAGGATGTCGAGAGGGTGTTACGATGTTTGGTTTCCAAGAATCCTTCGTCCTGGAGTCAACAACTCTCAGTTGTGGAGTACGCACACAACTCTCTGCCAGTGTCATCCACGGGCATGTCTCCTTTTAAGTGTAGTCTAGGTTACCAACCACCAAATTTTTCTAGTCTGGAATCCGAGGTTTCGGTCCCCTCCGCACACACATTAGTCCAGAGGTGCCACCGCACCTGGACCAGAGCTCGTAGAGCTCTGCTCCAGGTGAGGTCGCGCACCAAGGCTAAGGCCGATCGCCACCGGTCGAAGCCTCCCCGTTACGTCGTCGGTCAAAGAGTGTGGCTTTCTACCCAGAACATTCCGATGCGTTCCGTCTCGAATAAACTTGCTCCCAAATTTATTGGCCCGTTTTCTGTTACCAAAATCATTAATCCGGTAACAGTGCGTCTGAGCCTTCCTCCGGCGTACAGGAGGGTTCACCCAGTGTTCCACGTCTCCAAAATTAAACCGGTGATTTTTTTCCCGTCTTAATCCGCCTGCCCCGGTTCCCCCCCCGCCTCGTCTCGTTAATGGGGAACCGACTTATTCGGTTAATCGTATTCTGGACTCCAGACGGAGGGGACGCGGATTTCAGTACTTGGTGGATTGGGAAGGTTACGGTCCGGAGGAGAGAAGGTGGGTTCCTGCTCGGGACATACTGGATCACCGCCTTATCGATGTTTACAATCAACAGGTAAAGCAGGCTGGGAACGTCAAGGGGCGTTCCTAGGGGAGGGGGTACTGTCACGGTAGGAAATCCACTGTTTCCTCCGTGTCATGTTTGTGTGTGTGTGTTTGTTACTCACAGCTCTGCCATGTGCTCGTTAGGCTGATGCCGCTCACCTGTGTGTTGATTGCCTCGCTCCAGCTGCTCATCATTACATCTCCTCCATAAATACTCACATGACTCTCTGTTCCCTGCCAGATGATCACTTTCTGTTTGGTCCTCGTGTTGTGTGGTTCTTCGTCTCTGTCTTGGATTACGAGTCGCATTGTGGATTGTTTATTGTCGTCGTCGTCTCCGTGTGGATGTTCCGTGCACAGTCTGGATTTACCACTGCTCACCACTCCACCAACGCCGCACTCAATAATCATCTACCACCGTAGTCCTCGTCACCATTGCCAACAACACCGGACATTTCCTGCTTGTGTCTTTTCTCTCTCTGTGTTTATAAATAAACATTGTGTTTTCACCTGCAATTGCTTCTGCTCAGTTCGTGTCATTACAGACACATGCACACATATCAGTAGCCAAACCATTTAAACTTTTAATTTATTTAAAAAATAAACGTAAAGTTATGAAAGCACTACAAGAAACATTACACTAAAAAGAAACACAGGGGAAACAGACTTCGACAGAACACCGGATCTATAAAAATCACAGTTTAATGCTAAAAAACACTTCACACCGCTACTGCAGAGCTGTCACTTTCTGACACCAGTTGGGCTCTGCCTAAAAATACATCATCTCTGTTTGCAAACATGCAAATTGTCTTTTGATCGTGTTTTGTCACTTGTTTCAGATCATGACATGTTTTTCCTGTGGTGGCTAGCATAGGTTCTTAGGCGTTTCAAAAAGGACAAAAAGAGCTGTGGACTGAGCCCTCGGTTGCCCTAGATGCCGCAAAAATCTACACAGTGGACCTTTAATATTGTTTTTTTTTTACTACAAAACATTAAAATATTGATTTCCAGTTTATTATAAAAACATATTTTAGATTAATTAAATTCAACTAAAACTACCTTTTGTAAAAAAAATATTTACATATTTTAGGGAAAATTTATCTTTAAATTATACTGAAAATAAAGATTCCAAATAGGATAATTTGGAGTAATGCCCACAAAAAAAATCATTTGTGGATTCCCATGAAGGCAAAAGTTCTTAACATGACCATTTTAGTCTTACCCAAATTAGTCTGAAAACCCTTTTCCACTATACAAAAAGCCTTTAGTGCAACAAGAAAGTTCCTGTAAATGTAAAACGTTATGGAACCACACAGCTCGACAAAGTACATTAATATTACAATGCATTGAAATAAACATTTTAAAATGTTTTTATTTTCATCATAATAGGTATTACAAAAAAGACCAGAAAGTCAGAAGAGCTCTTACGGCTCAAGTGCTCTGTGCAAATTGAAAACCAGTCTTGTACTAAAATACCATTTAAAAGTATTTTAGAAGGACGTGTAAAGTGATTTAAGCTGAGATCTCTCCCGCTTTGACTTTACCAGGCCAGAAACAAACATCATCTATGTCCATATTGTTTTTGAATCTTCACAGCCCCATGCACACGCTAACAGAGAGGGCAAAAGAATCATTATGGCATAGCTGCCCAGTGAAGCTTGTTATGAGGGTCCAAACACATTAGCAGATTATGGGTTTGTGTCTTGGTTGCCATTGTTCATTAGGGGCCGAAAAAAGACTGAACCCGTGTGACTTCTTTAATAGCATCTCATCCCATTTGGTTCAGTCATTCCTCCGCAGATATCCTAAGCACTTTGACTTGTTTTGATTCCCTGCAGCGCTCAGAGCTGTTTCAGGATGAATCAGACATCACACTTGTGGAGAAGGTGGAGCAGCAGTCCAATAAAATAAAGAAAAAAGAGCTGTGCCTCTGTTTCTTTTAAACTCTCATTTACGCTTTGTTGGCTAACTGAATGATTTCTGGGGTTAGTTCAAATCGAAGGGAATTATAAGGGACACACAATTCTGCTGCACATTAATGCACAAGTGTGCAATATCCTTCAAAAAAGGATAATATTGAATTAGTTGCATTTCTATACCCTTCAAATTGTGCAATCGTGAATTGAAAACATGCAAAACACTGCAAAAAATGACTTTCTTACTTAGTTTTTTTTTTCTTGTTTTCAGTAAAAATATCAAAAAATTCTTAAATGAAGATGTATTTTCTTGATGAGCAAAATTACCTAGGAAAATAAGTCTAGTTTTTAGACAAAAAATATAAACTTATAGTAAATTAGTGTTTAAAACAAGCAAAAAAATCTGCCAATGAAATAAGAAAAAAAATCTTGAAATAAGTTTACTATTTTCATAAACACTTAATTCAAGAATATTTTTTTTTATTCCATTGGCAGATTTTTTTGCTTGTTTTAAGCACAAATTCTCTTAAATGTACCTTTTTTGTCTAAAAACTAGACTTATATGTTAGACCTAATAACTAGACTAAGTTATTTTGCTCATCAAGAAAATAGATCTTGATTTAAGAATTTTTAGATATTTTTACTGTAAACAAGACAAAAATATTCAGTAAGAAAGTCATTTTTTGCAGTAAATGCAAACACATCAATTTCTGGAAAACTCCAACAGTATATATTGCAAAAAAAAGTTTACACACTCTAAAAATGGCTGGGTTTTACCGCTGGGTTAAAATTGACCCAATGCTGGGTTGTTTTAAAGGTACAGTGTGTAAATTTTAGCGGCATCTAGTGGTGAGTTTGCGCATTGCAACCAATGGTTCAATCCACTGCTCGCCCCTCACTTTTGAATCGCATAGAGAAGCTACGGTAGCCAACATCGGAAAAATATCTCATCATCGGAGACAACTAAGTAAAAAAAGTTTGTCCGTTAAGGGCTTCTGTAGAAACATGGCGCCACAAAATGGTGACTTCCACGTAAGGGACCCTCGGTGTATGTAGATAAAAAAGTCTAATTCTAAGGTAATACAAACATAATGATTCGTTATAATAAGGTCTTTATACACCCCTAATGATATAGTTTTGTATATTATTTTGTATTTCTGTCAAGAGATCCTTCTAAAAATTACACACTGCACCTTTAACCCAACTGCTGGGTTATTATGCCAAATGGTTGCATAATAACAACCCAACATTGGGTCATTTTTAACCCAGCATGTGTTCTGTAAAAGATTAAAAGTTCATGCATTGAAAAAAGATAGGTATATATTAATTCATCTAAGTTGAATTAATAAAAAATTAATGTTGTAATGTTTGTTCATCTAATGTTAAGTTTTTCATGCAATGCCATGCCATGCTATGCCAAGGGTTGTGTTTTATTGTTTGCTTATGTTGTATATAAAACTGCGCTTGTGTTCTATTGTTCATGACACTCGCGAGAGCAAAAATAATTTTTAATCACATAAAATTGAGTTAATAGTTAGTATAGATATTATTTATATATGTGCCACGACCAAAGCTGATAATGCAAATGCAGGCTATTAAAATGTGTTTCTACAAATTAATTTAAAGATTGATGGTTCCCTATTGTGTTGATCTGCACAATGTGGATGGAAAGCAATGCAAGAGCTGATTCTCAGGGTAATAAAAAATATTGGTCTTTACTGTAAGGGTCTGTTGCAGTGCAAAAAATCTATGAGGAAAGTCAAACTGATTGATTCTGATTGGCCAATTGCGACATTTGCAAGTTTGTTATTCCCAGATAATAACTAACAACACACAGTAACCCAGATGCTGCAAATCATTTTGACAGGTAAAGGTAAATATTACAGAAAAATTACATATAAATATGTCTTTTAATAACATATATGACATTGTATTTACAAATGATTAAACCAAATAGTGTATTTGTAACATTTAAACGTCTTGTCTTATCTCAAAACCGAAAGTAAACAGGCTTTCCTCACGGAAAGTCTGCATTCGTTAAAGAAAATTGAATATTTTAAATCAATATTTAATGTTCCTTACTTTACTTATGAAGTAAATAGCCGTGTAATAAGCAAGATGTTTACAGGCAGTTTTTAACTGCAAATTTTATGGAATCAAAAATTATTCAAAACATTTGGGATAACTACACATGCAAAAAAATATGTATAACGTTGTGCTAGTAGTTTTAAGATTGCAAAAAAGTTAGCTTGACTACGACTTATTTAGTTTGCATAATTTTTTTTAAATAAATGAAGCAAATTTACAAATAAAATAGCATTACAATTTTAAAAATAATGAACACAAAAACATACAGTAGCATAAGCACAAAGACCTTGTTAAAAAAAACTGGACTTCTATGCATGGCAGTTTGAATGGAAGCAGGTGATAACTGCACAAGATTGAACTTCATGACCATGGAGGCATTGGTATAAAATTACCTTTAGCAGAAAAACACATTTTTCACTGGGGAATTTGAAAAGATCAAATAATGGCAAAATGTTATTTGAATTTCATCCATGGAGACCGTAAAATTCAATTTAATCTTCTTTTAGAGTATCTCAATGAACCACTATCCATGTCTCAGATAGAGTAACACGTATTACCAGGGGCGACCTTGAATCTCACAGAATAATGGCTGACCTTGGAGCTATTTATGAAATGGGCACCTTTGTGTATTTGATTTTAGTCTCATTTCATTGTTTCTCATAGGTTTAATAGATGATATAGGTTTCATAGGTTTAATAAATGATAACTAATATTGCACTCTTGTACTATTTTCTAATGTTTTCCATTGGCAATGCTGTTTATTTCAAGCTCATCAAGTTACAAATCACACATTATAAAAACAGATTATACTTGTCTGAATGCTGACTGGTCAATGCAACATTCCAGTAAAACTGAAATGCATAGTAACAACAATGATGTAAAACACCTGTTTACTTATCTGCAGTCTTTGTCGCATCCATAGTTGCCAAATATTTGCCTAATTCTATGTTGTAAAGGACTTTCACAACCCATTTTACTTGAATTTACTTTATATGATGTATTTCTGAATTTAACAAGGAAATCGAAGAATGGGATTTTACAGAGAATTACTGGACTGTGAAAGGGGGCATTCCACATCAAAATGGACGTGGAAAGTGGCTGGCAACAAAGGTGTAAAGTATTTATTAAGTAAGAGGGCTTGGTGATGTCACATTTTTAAGTGGTTACAGTAAGAGTTACAGATTTGTCTTCTTTTGTAACATTGATTGATGAATCATGCATACATACACTGTAAAAAATTCTGTATAAATTATAGTAGGCTATTCCTGCGCACTCTAAAAAAACAAACGGTGCTATATAGCACCAAAACAATTGCTTTGGATCGTAACGATAGAAGAACCATTTTAGTGCCATATAGCACCGGTGAAGAACCAGTGAAGCACCAGTGAAGCACCAGTGAAGCACCAGTGTAGAACCATATAGGGGCCATATAGCACCACATATGGTTCTACATAGCACTATATGGTTCTACACAGGTGCTTCACTGGTGCTTCACTGGTTCTTCACCGGTGCTATATGGCACTAAAAATGGTTCTTCTATCGTTACGATCCAAAGCAACTGTTTTGGTGCTATATAGCACCGTTTGTTTTTTAGAGTGTGGCAGCTGGTTTCCAGTAACTTACCGTAGGTTACTATTTTACATTAATGTTATTTACTAGCAACAGTTTGTTCAAAGTTAAATGAACATGAAACATTTTCAGTCTTTATACTTATTCATTTAGCTGACGCTTTTATCCAAAGCGACTTACAACTGCTATATAGGTCGCACGCCTCTGGACTCTGAAGCAATTAGGGATTAAGTGTCTTGCTCAACAGGGACACAATGATGTTTCACAGTGGATTCGAACCCAGGTCTCCCGCACCAAAGGTGAGTGTCTTATCCACTGTGCCATCACCACCCTCAGTCTTTATCCTCTACAGTTACTGGCAACCAGCTGCATAATAACAGCAAATTTTTTACAGTGATAACAATAATATTTACACTGTAAAAAAATTCCGTAGAAATTTCAATGTTATTGCAGCTGGGTTGCCGGTAATTTACCGTAGATTTAAATTTATGTTATTTACTGGCAAGAGTTTGTTCAAAGTTAAATAAATTTTAAATATAAACAAGTCTTTATCTTTACAGAATAAAACTATACAATAACTGCCTCATGCAAAGCATTCTGGGAACCAGAAATCATCATCAACCTTTTTCTGTTTTTTGCTTCAGATTTTGTTTCCCAGAATGTTTTGCTTGATGCTGTTTTTTTAGTTTTACTCTATAAAGACAAAGACTTGTAAATGTTTAATGTTCATTTAACTTTGAACAAAATGTTGCCAGTAAAAAACATAAATTTAAATCTACGGTAAGTTACCGGCAACCCAGCTGCAATTTCTACTGAATTTTTTTACAGTGTAGACAAATGTTTGGATCAAATATGAACAAACCCAACCATTGGAATATACATAAGTCTTTTAATTATAAGTTTATAAGTTTATTTATAACCCAACCGTTAAATGTATATAAAGAGTTTGGTTCCAAAATGCTGTAAAGTCATTTAAAAAAAAGTTACCTCCAAAATCAGTGTTGTATTAGTTCAGTATTAAAAAGTAAATTCTTAATTTTACACAAAATCCGATATCTGCCATGTTATTCTGTCAACTTTTCTCCCTTTTTCCCAAAACGCGATAAACGCCACTCCTATTTCTCTGCAGAATGCAATAAATCCACTCAACAAATCACAGCGCACCATTCCACACATTGTTAACAACAATGGCGGCACATTGAATACACACAAAATCCTAGTTTTCCTCATCTACTTTGTACTTTGTGATCAACAAACAAACAAAAACAAAATAATACTTTTAATGGCATTGATAAACCTCTCTGTGGTGGTTTTCTGTAGCATGGAAGAAACGTAAGTCACTCGGGTGGCGGAAATATGTCAGCTGTTACATGTTCTTACACGACAGCATCAAGCTTCTGTCATGCTAACACATTGACCCCAGGGGATCTTATGAAAATGTTTCCATTATTTTACTCGAAGTCAACGAACATCGAGCAGGATCAAAACTTTTAATAGCAGATCGCTGTCAAAAAAGTTAAGTGACGACGTCCCAAGGATGACAGCAGCAATGTTCTTAATATGACAAAATAAGTGTTTTGATTAATGCCATTAATGTTATTTTTTTAAGCAGTGTATACCACTAGCCAACTAAATGAGTTTAACATGGCAAAGATGAATGCACATTTCTATATTGATTCAATAGATTTATAGCATTTTGAAAAAAAAAACGTCATTTTGCGGAAAAAAAATAATAAGTTTTTATAAAATTCTAATTATGGATTTGAATGTTTTATGTTATTATATCGTAAAGATGCTATGTGAAAGTTTGGAAAAGAAAATAATGGTTTTCATCTTGTAGAAAACACGTTTTTACGGAAATTCGTCAAAATGGATTTATTGCCTTTTGCAACCAAACTCTTGGTGACCAAATGCACTTGTCATATCTTATACGTTAATCAAAAATTTTCACGTCAAATACACTTTATCTTCACCTCAGGCCATTAAGAAATACAATTGATGGCAGAATCCCCTAAATACCACATCGATTTTTTAGCAAAGTCCGGTGCATGGAAGATGGATTGGATGAACGATGGTGTGCAAATTTATAATATAAATATAAAATTTTATAATATGCAATGTTTCTAGTTGGGTTGTGCCGTGAAAGACAACATTTTCACATTTTTAAATACCAATGAAAGGAAATTGACATTTGTGTAAACCAATATCTGGTCCTATAGTGGTGCTATATCACCCCCGGATGGTACTATATAGCACTAAAAATTATTCCCCTATGATTACAAGCTTTTAGTGCTATTTGGCACTAATTTTTTAGAATGTAGGCCTATACTAAAACAGGCTAACAGGTGCACTAGGCTTTCAGCCTAAAATCCTCTTTTTGCTAATACCAGTGACGCATGGAGAAGTGGGTATACTCCTGATTTATGCGCCCATGTTTTTTTTTTGTTGTTGTTTTTTAAGTAAAAGTTGTGGTACCTGGGTATACTCTGCACTACACCACTGGCTAATACTATATTCACAATATACTGGCTAGAGCTGTGACTATACAGCATTCAAAGCATTTCATGCCATATTGCTAAATCAAAACATTCACAGTTCAAGCAGACCCCATGTTTTGTTTCAGAATGTGACCTCTATGTGCACTTGAGGAAGTGAAGTCATCCCTCCAAATGCTCTTATGGTCTGATTCAAAGCCTTTTCCTGTGACTGTATACTTTCAAGTGCATACGTCCCAATCTAAGAATGTGTTTCCCAGTATGTCTCTTTGACTATGTTTCTGCCTTTATGAAGCAAGACGTTTTGCTTGCCACTCCGGCCGGGGAATGCATTTCTTTATATGGAAAAAGGTTGTAGTAATTTCCCCAAACACAGTAAAGAGAATCCAGTCTCCAAGGCTCGACCCGCCCCTCTATCCTCCCAGTTCTCGGTGGCCGGTGCTACTGTAAACGCTGCTGGCGCCTCGCTCACTGGCATTCCATGCATTCTTTCATCATGTGCTCACGAAAAGACAAAGAAAAAAGAATGAGAGACGAGAGGGAAAAATTACAGTTAGAGTTAACCCATGCTGTTTTGCACTGTGAGAAAGAATGGGCCTGCTTCTGAGTCACATTTAAAATAGGAAAAACTTTTTTATATGGTAAAATATCTGTCTTTTTATTAAGGTTTTGTAGCATATTTTTTAAACACCTAGTTTTTAGATAAAGAAAAATTTTTGTGAAAACTATCATATTTTTAGTTAGAGCTTAGGTATGCACGTGAAGTAAAAGCACACTTCAGAAATCTTTCTCACGGGCTTTCTTAGAGGTCAACTATTCAATAAAACAAGATGAAAGGTTAAATGAAAGGTTGAGCTTTACTTGTCCTTAGGCACAATTTTTCATAAATGTCACAAGCAGTCACAGTTTAGTACACTTTAATTGTAGCTAAAAAGCCTAATAGGTTATTTAATGACCGCATGTATGTGTCATTAATGGGTATGACATTTATTTTTGAAATTGTATGTACTCTGTGAAAAATGAGCCCTGGTTTCTCCAATAAAAGGTAACATGGTTATTTTAAGTGACCTTGAAATGAATACACTATTAAAAAATAAAGGTGCTAAATGATGCTGTAGATTAACCAATTTTGGCTCTATGGTTCGATAAAGAACATCTGAAAAACCTTTCTGTTTCATAAAAGGTTCTTCTTAGTTTAAAGATAATCTACAGGTCGGTTTGTATCGCATGCCGTGCTGTTAGCACAAAAGAAATGCTTTGGCAGTACATAGTTTAAAAATCATCAGATTCAAAGTTATGTTGATAAATATCAGCCCCATATTACTTGCATTCCAGTGTATAAACATTGGAGTGTTTGGGAATGACTGAGATGTGTGGAATGCTCTGTTGAGTACAGATGAATGCTGGCTGTCAGTTGAATGAAAGTCATTAGCCCAAGCTTTTTGTGCCTCTCGGACAATAAGCCTTAAATTCAATTATGATGTAATTGTTCTGTCATCACAAAATGTTTATTCAGTGTAGATGCTTTCAACGTGAGACTGTTTCTGCTGCGGTTATTCTTAGTGGATTGCCTCAGGGTTCACATACTTTGACTATGTGAACTTGAGGCTAGATAACAGCAGCCTCAAGGTTTGAATTAGTAAATTGGGGCACCTTATATTACATAAATGTATCAATTTTGTACCTACCTATCAACGGGTATCTGTCTGTCTTTCTGTCTCTCTGCCTGTCTACGTACATATGTACCTACATCTATCTATCTATCTATCTATCTATCTATCTATCTATCTATCTATCTATCTATCTATCTATCTATCTATCTATCTATCTATGTACCTACATGTATCTGTCTATCCTGTCTGTTTGTCTGTCTGCCTGTCTACGTACATATCTATCTATCTATCTATCTATCTATCTATCTATCTATCTATCTATCTATGTACCTACATGTATCTGTCTATCCTGTCTGTTTGTCTGTCTGCCTGTCTACGTACATATCTATCTATCTATCTATCTATCTATCTATCTATCTATCTATCTATCTATCTATCTATCTATCTATCTATCTATCTATCCTGTCTGTTTGTCTGTCTGCCTGTCTACGTACATATCTATCTATCTATCTATCTATCTATCTATCTATCTATCTATCTATCTATCTATCTATCTATCTATCTATCTATCTATCTATCTATCTATCTATCTACCTACCTACCTACTGTATCTATCAGTCTGTCTGTCTTTTTGTCTGACAGTCTATATTTATCATCTTCCTAGCAGTGTCTGTCTGTCCGCACGCACGTCTGTTCTTCCGTCTGTCTCTCTGTCTGTCTGTTGTTTGTCTGTTTATCATCTTCCATCTACCTACCTGTCTACCTACTTGTATCTATCTATTCTGTTTATCATAAACCTACCAGTATCTGTCAGTATATCTATCATCTTCCTAGCAGTATCTGTCTGTCTGTCTATCCATCCATAAATACATACATCCATACATCCGTCAATCCTTTCATCAGTCCATCTGGTCCATCTTGTCTGTCTGTCTGTCGCCCGTCTGTCCTTCCATCCATCTGTCCAGTCTTTCAGTCTGTCTGTCTGTTTATAATATAACCGGTAATACTACCGGTATCTGTCAGTCTGTCTATCACCTTCCTGGCAGTATCTGTCTGTCTGTCTGTTTGTCTGTCGGTCTATCCGTTCGTCGGTCTGTCTTGTCTGTCCGTGTGTCTATCTGTCTATTCACCCATCTGTTCTTCCATTCGTCTGTCCAGTCCTTCCGGATGTATGTGTGTCTGTTTATTATCTACCTACCAATATTTGTCTGTCTGTCTATTCTATTTATTATCTACCTACCTCCCATCTGTCTGTTTGTCTATGTACTCATGTTGCAGAGTTAAACTGTAGTTGAATTAAAAGCATATATAATTGGCTCCACTTGACTTAGCAATATGTGTAATGTTGAGGCAATTAGCTAGATAAATATAATTGAAGAACAAGCAAAGATATGGGCAAAACAATTTACTGTTCCCTTATAGCAGCACTTTGAGACAAATGCCTGCCTTTTTGCTGCTGTGCATTTGTGGGGCGATGTGCAGGCTTGTGTGGATGATTAATGGAGCAGTTTGTCCAGTGGCTGCAGAGCCAACGCTCCAGTCACAATGAGTCTACTTGCTGTCATCTGGGCTGTTCTGCGCCCTCACAACGCTCCCTGGCCTAACGTTTAAAGCTTTTGCATGTGTCTGTGGCCAGGGAATAAAATTGCTTCATCAATTGGCGCGTCACTCTTTGCGCGACATTAATTATTTGTTTACTCGTGAGTTACGCTTTATTTTTCCTCTCGCTATCTGTAGCAGATAAAATTAGTTTTTTGCTATTTAATTTAGGATTTGTCATTAATCCGAGCCGTCGTTGCAGTGGACAGGGAGAAAAAGGGAGAAAGTAAATGCCAAAGTAAACTCTTGTTCAAAACAGGCCATGGGAGGAGTAGCAATAGTAATAGGCATTAGTGTTGCATGTATCTAATCAAGCAAAGAATTTTTGTGTGCCTACGTGCCCAACAATCTTTTTGCGCAAATTATACAGGACGCAGCTGTGCAGCTAAACATTTTGACTTGATGGTAATAGCAGGATCAGCCAACGATTACACACGCGCGGCTGCGAATCTTCATAAAACATCAGGCGCTTCACTGCTTTATCCAACACTCCATCTATCTTCCCCCACTGACCTCCATAAATTTGATACAGGCTCACAAGTGCCGCCTCTGGGAGACAATATCAAATCATCTGCATTAAATACAGCAGCTTTAACAAAAGAGATACCATGGAGATTATCATTTACATACAACACAATACAGCCAGAGACTGTCCTCAGTACGACAAAGAGCGCACTGTCTAGGACATTGTCTGGCGTACAATAGCCGACCGTCATTCAGTACCTGGAAACCACAATGAGGCTGAGAGGCAAAGAGAAAAAGACTTAATGGTTATTGAATGAGGGTCAGCGAGTGCTAGGCCAATCCGCTTGTGTCTGTTCGAGGGAGGTGGTGTTAATGGCGTTAGCCGTTGACAGATGTCTGTATTGCCGTGGGTGCACATTCTTCGCCGTCCTGGCAAGATGGAGTTTGATCTTGACGTGACAACCCAGACGGTAAACATGTCGTGACTTCTACCTCTCAAAGTAACAGAATAATAGGAAATGGATTTCAGTCTCGGGTCACAAAAGACCAGGCTTGATTTTTTCCATGTTGGACGTTTCAACATAAATATTATTGCTCAGCAGGAGCGTCGCCTACATTTGAACAGTTGATGGTCACAGCTGTTGAAAGCATGTGAAACGCGATTGTTTGACTTAATACGAGACGAAATTCAAAGGTTTCCCAAGGCGTTTGACAGATTCAGCCCTCATTTGAACACGATACGTGGGGGCTGATTACTGAGATTATGCTGATTGCTCGAGGGACCTTTCGGTGAGAAACATTCCTCACCGTCCTTGGCATACATAATGTTGTCTGTTTCAAGAGAGGACTTGTGGGGGTCATATTCTGACTGCTAGATGTCTGATAAGACCCAGCTCATCAGGGCTAATTCAGCAAAATGGAGGAGTGACGGTTTTTCCCATGAACCATCACAACAAACACGGTGGTGCAGTAACAGTGGGCGTTCAATTAACCAACGCCTAACATCATTAAACTATTAGATGAATCCAAATTAAAACAATTGTGCCAGTTAACTCCTACTGATAATGATTGCACTCAGAAATAAACTTTTTTTTTATTTGTAGAGCCAGTTTGCATTTCTTCCTTTATGGAAACGGACTGATATTTATAATCTATCCCTCCAATGAGCTGTTAACTGCTCTGACTGAATCATTTTTAAAAGTTGAACTCGAAAACCTGATCCGTAAAGCCTAAATCCCCATTTATTGCAAAAAGAGCGACCTTTGAGATCCTACCAAGTTTCTCTTATGTGTGAAAAATATTGACATTTTAAGTTGACTAAACAGCACAGTTTTCTTGATCTGATTTGTGTAAAAAAAAAGAAAAATATGAATCTACCACTGTTAGATTTTATTGCAGATTTGAAATATATAAAAAGTTAAGATGCACCTCAAAAATTTGCTAATATAGCATTGACTGAATGCTCTCGACATGAGGAGTCAGTGGATCACATTCAAACTTGGGTCCCTTGGGGGTACTTGGACCTGAATACAACACAAATGTGGCACCCACATGCATCACAGCGCCCCCTAATGTGTGCTTCAGTTTCTTCATTTTACATTTTTAGACTTTCATCATTTGGAAATGTTTCTAGTTGCACCTTTAGTGATTTTGCAACTGTTTACTTTGTCTTGTCTAAAGAGGATGTAGAGGTTTAATTTGTTAGTTTTCAAAAAAAATGACTAAAGTGATATTTGTGAAAATAATAATAGACTAATAACCTTTTCATTGCCATTTCAGTGAAATTACTGAATCTAAACATAAGAGCCTCATTTACAAGAATACATGTTGGGCACACTTTTGCATCTGAACATATAAATGTAATCTTATCATTTTTTTAGACCACGTTGTTAATAAATATGAGCTGTACTTTGATGCCCTCTTGAACAAATAGTTGCCCAAAGGCACTGTCAAGATGGCTCTTGATATGTATTTGCCCTTAGGAATTTTGTTGATGTTTCTCCTTGACAAAGCATAATACAGTGTTTAACTGTGGAATGGTACCATAGGCAGCTGTAAAGAGCGCATAGTTTCTTTTGAAGCTCTACAAAATATATTTTTTCGTCTGGTTTAAGTGCACTGGTTAAAGGTGATTTTTATTGTGTAAAATTGTTTACAAATATTTGACATATCTGATGCTTTGTCACAGTTCTGTATCCCTTGGCTCCAAGCATTCTTAAGGCCCTATCATACACCCGGAGCAATGCAGCGACAGTTATCATTTTTACATTTAGCGGCACGTTGTTTACATAGAAAATGCATTTGCGCCCAAATTTGCGCCCATGGGCTTTTCAAAACCCTCACGGCGCTGTCCGAGTGCTGAAACGTTTTGGCTCTCCACACGTTTGTAAATTCTTTATCTCCTGTTTGTTACTAATAAAGTATTTTTGGAGTATAAACCTTTTCTTGCATATTTGTAAATTATTCTTTGAGATAACACTGATCATGTAGGCTATCCGTACATTTACAGCAATTAAAAGCCTGATAATTTTACTTCCATGAAATGACTTTTAAAGGGATAGTTCGGCCAAAAATGATATTAAACCCATGATTTACTCACCCTCAAGCTGTCCGAGTTGCATATGTCCATCGTTTTTCAGATAAACACATTTTCGGATATTTTATAAAATGTTTTAGATCTTTC
Source organism: Paramisgurnus dabryanus (assembly GCF_030506205.2). Lineage (NCBI taxonomy): Eukaryota > Metazoa > Chordata > Actinopteri > Cypriniformes > Cobitidae > Paramisgurnus > Paramisgurnus dabryanus. The sequence continues at coordinate 24,364,729 of NC_133353.1, forward strand.
AGTTGATTAAATGTAATGTTACGGGGTCCACCCATAGCCCACGACCTTCAAGTCCAAAAAAAGTGCGTCCATCCTTCACAAATTAAATCCAAACGGCTCCAGGATGATAAACAAATGTCTTCTGAGGGTAATCCGCGCGGTGTTGTTGTAGAAATATCCATATTTAAAACTTTATTAACTAAAATAAATACCATATAATAAATGCCGCCATCTTAGTCGCGTCCACATTCAGGAGAGAGTATTAGCGTAGTGTACGCACTTTTCTTAGTGACGTATGACAAATTCGGAGGGCGGGGGCACAGAGCAGCAGCAGAGTAGCCTCCGTAGGCTGCTTAAGCTCTCATCCTGAATGCGGACGCAACTAAGATGGAGGCGCTACCGGAAGGTATTTATTTTCGTTAATAAAGTTTTAAATATGGATATTTATACAACAACACCACGCGGATTACCATCAGAAGACCTTTGTTTATCATCCTGGAGCCGTTTGGATTTAATTTGTGAAGGATGGACGCACTTTTTTTGGACTTGAAGGTCGTGGACTATGGGTGTACCCCATAACATTACATTTAATCAACTGAAAGATCTAAAACATTTTATAAAATATCCGAAAATGTGTTTGGCTGAAAAAAGATGGACATATGCAACTCGACAGCTTGGGGGTGAGTAAATCATGCGTTTAATATCATTTTTGGCCGAACTATCCCTTTAAAGGAACCAAAGGTTTTCAATACGAATAAAAACATCACAATTTTTTATTAATCTTAAACTATTGGTCTTCTTCCTCCGCTTAGTTTTTCAAATTCCACCATCTAAATAGGGAATCGGCATGGCATGAGCACAACTGATATTTAAAGCGGATGGGAGAAGAGACTTTCATTGGTTTATTGCATGTTACACCCAAAACTCACCAATTTACTCATTATGAGAATAGAAACAAACCTTTTAGACTTTACGTAAGGCGTACAAACAATTTTTCCTGTTGTTAAATTAGCAAAAGTGGATTTGGAAACACCCTTTTAGACTCTGCGCCGTGCGCTTAGATCGTTAAAACCGGGCCCTTAATTTGGGAATAATGTCAAAATGTAAAGACACTTGTAATATTTTTGTTCTGAACAGTGGTCTTTTCATTTTTTCTATACTTACATGGGGTTTCACTGTATTGAGATCTCCTTGAATTATCTGGCTTTATTGACGACTGGCAAAAAGTCCTTCAGAAAAGATCAAATCTTATTTGAAAGAAGAAATTGAAGGTGGCCAAGATTGTAGTTTATTGATTGATGAAAACAGCATCACTCCATCAAAAAGGTTTTCAGTGTTTTAAGACTATATGGCCTCTAGAGATCTTCAAGCCTGTGTAGACAATAGAATATAAGGGAGGCAAAGTGTCGGTTATCGTATCCCGTTTACAGCAACCAAATAGCCTAAAACAATACTGCTAGACTGACTCCAGCCTTTCATCTTGTGCTGGGCATTGATATTCATAGCTAACTTGTGTAGAGGCTATTGCTAATTGTCTAATGCCCAAAGCCAAGATGCCGTGACAGTAAAAAGAGTGGAGATGAAAGAATGGCACATATAAGCCAGAGATATCTGATTTCTTCAGAGATGTCTGCGCTAATGGTTTCCTAAGGCAACTAGAGGCCCTGATTTTGGCTCTTACCACATGTATCACTCATCATTTGCAGGATTATGACATCTGATAGCATTGATATAACTGTGCAAAGAAAAACTTTAGGCTGTGGTGTCTAAAGTAAGATAAGGCATGCTGAAAATAGATGGCCAACTGTACTAGCTGCTGGTTCTAAATGTAAGGCTTTGTATTCAGCTTGTATGCAAATTGATGAGTTTGATTAAGTCGGATCTTGAAATAACCTGTGAACCTGGTTCATTCAAAATTCAACATAATCAGAGGTGTTGAAGTCTGTGTTATTTCAACTTTTCTAATGGAGTGTTTTACTCGGTGTGACCATTTCACAAGCGAATGTGTTGCTCGTAAGAAATAATTCACTGAAAATAAAAAGTGTCATCCCCTTCAAATCATTCTGAATCGCTTTCAATTTCCATAACATAAAAGTTAAATATCCAAAGAACATCCTGCACATTTTTTTCATAAAATAAAAAGTATTAAACTCAAGCTCCAAATAAAAGTGTTCCTTGCCATAATCACAATATGAATGCATGTGACTTTTTTTACACTAGTGCACCTTATTCGCATATTAATTGACTATTGATTAAGGCTTAGCTGTGAATTTGGGATTTAGATTTGGTTTTAAATGTAACATATCATGTGCAAAATGATGATGAACCAAGTGAAATTTGTTGAAAATATTGCATTTTTTTTGTATGTTGTTCTAGTCAGCTCCACCCACAGTAAAATATCACCATTCCACGCTCACTTTTATGATAAACCTTCTGTTTCTGGATGTGGGTAGCATCCACATCTCTGCATATCTTTCAGAATCGAATGTTCACAAGGTCCCCCCACATTTGAAACTAAAAGTTGTGAAACATTTTGCACACATTTTGTATTTTGTGATTCTGTTACAGTCCAAGACAGGGTTTACAAAGAGGCTGTTATTAAAGGACAGCACATTGCAAAGTATATTGGACATGACAGTAATCCCACAACCCATAAGTATTCATTCTGCATGCAATGTGGTTAGCAATCATAACAGGCAATTTACATAAAAGCTACAACAGCACAGTTACAGCTTGTTTAATTTAAGGGTTAGAGAGGGTGCTAAGCAGAAGATGAGTAGGATTCAACCCCTTTAAATATCAGATATATTTTGATTGGCTGTAATTTTCTTGTATCTGGTCTGAACATGGTGCAAGATTTATATACATTTTAATCATTTAAATGTATATTTAAAGTTTAAATGAGCTATTAAGACTTAACTCTTAAGGTATAAGATATTATACTTAACATTGTTTGGTTTATGTTGTTATTTTAACACTTTATTTTGTATATAAAATGCAGAAATGACTGTGTATAAGAATATTAAGCTTCCAGATTATGATGGCAGCATTTACAAAACATGTAAAGTGATTTTGAATAGAGCAAAGGTACAATACATATTAAAATTTCATTCATGTAACTCCTGCAAAGATTGAACATGCTCTGGATGTTAATGTAACTCAGAGGAATTGCTTTAACTTGCCTGCCATCTCTTATTTAAAAAACAATTTTCATATCAGCAACATAAACATGTTTGTAAATCTTCTTAAATATACATAAAATATTGTTTGGATGTTAGAAAACAGTATATGACCAAACCAAGACATAACAGACTTTATCTCTCCCTCGTTCAAAATCGTACAGTTATGCGGGCCCCACATTCCACGCGTACACCTTAACCATCGCGAACTATATCACAGACCCCTTGTGTTGCGCGTGTCGTGTTACCAGCATTTCCTGTGTCTCATATCTGAAATGCACGAACTCTCCAATAGAGCAAAGTAATACGAGATGGGCGTGGTTCTGTTATGAGGTCACGGCGAGGGACTGAGCTGAACGTTCAGCAGCGGGCGGAGAGAAGAGCTCAACTAGACAGCGAGCGATAAACACGAGACGCGAGCGATAGCTGTACACCTTTAGTCACACAGTTGAATCTCTGCTCGCAACAAAATACCAGGATCGCTTTTTCGACGAGGAACTTGGTTTTTTTGCTCTGCCTCGCAGGAGAGGACGAAATCAATAAAAAGAATCCAGGGAAGAGATCGAGAAACGCATGAGGAAAGTTTTCCTACGCAAAAACAAACTGGACGGAACTGTGCAGAAATCGTGACGCATAAGCCATGCACTGGTCGTACAGCGTGGGATAGTTATTCTGTTGTCGTTCATTTGAAGGAAATGCCTTTTTGGTGGCTTTCGTCAACCTCCACAAAAGTTTAACGCCGGGAACGCGATATTATTCTATTCGACAGAAAGCGCGTGATTCTGAACGGAACCTTTCTTGCGCGCGCTTAGAGCCGCTGTAATTCGTTCACTTCGCTGGAAAATCTGTTCCCTGTCGTTTAGTTAGGGGGACAGACAAGAGGTCGGTTGGATATACATTTTGTCCACTTTTCCTTCATGGCCTCATCCAGGATGTATATTCTTGTGAAATGTATGCTGATCTCCCAACTTGCGCTGTTAATCGCGAAGAACAGTGGAGCGCTCATATGTCTCCCCTGTGACAAGTCCAAATGCGAGGAACCCAAGCAGTGTACCGGTTCGGTGGTCCTGGGGATCTGCGGCTGCTGTTCGGTTTGCGCCAAGCAGAAGAACGAGAGCTGCGGTGGGGTTTACGGACTGTACGGGACCTGCGACCGGGGGCTCCGGTGCGTCATCAGACCTCCGTTAAACGGCGCTTCAATCACGCAGTATGAGGTCGGAGTTTGCGAAGGTCTGTAAATTCTCTTCCTCTGTTTTCCTTTGCTCCCTAAAAAGTTGTCAACTTTGTTTATTGGTTTAATCAAACGTATCGATGGTGATGGAAATTAAAGTAATAAATCAAGTTTGGCCCCATCTGTATTTATTGGCCACATTAAAGGAAAGCAGAAGAGGTGCGGTGAAGAAAAGGAAATACTGCGCATTGTCTACTACTGTATATATCATCAGTTCAATAAATCGTTGCTTCATTAAGATTGATATTTAGGATACTTTATAAACAGTGAAAGAGATTAAAAGAAAGACAAAGAAACTATAAATCTGGATTACAGCTATTAAATTTGGGAAGATAAACGAGCCACTATCACCGCTTATTAGATATCGTAATCTGATTGTAAGGCCATTATCGCGAGAAGAGTAAATAGTTTCGTGTTCTAACACCACGAGGCTTAAATGTCACCGTCGCCCCTGTCTGCACAATAAAACAGTTGCCTTGCCTCCATACATTACAATCGGGTTGAAATGATCGAGCTGGTTAATGTGTTTGCAGCCTGTCGGTTTTCGTTTCTTTCGGGTATGGCTAACGGATTCCGTGCTGTTTTTGGACACGGTGCCAGTCTCGATCTTTCCGCCGAGGCTTGTTGGTTTTTCATCGGAATGTCTGCTATGCAACTTCAGCCCGTATATTTTACATCTGACCATCGAGGGACGTGCGCATCTAATTCCTTAAGTCACCAGGTTTTACTCCTCAAGGATGCCTCGTTTTGAAGCAATTAATTGTGCTGTCAAAACTTGTGTCTTTCTTTCTCATGGTGCTCTCTTGGGGCTTTTTAACCCCAGGTTAAGGGCACTTTTAACCATGGGTTGTTAGAAGCCATGCTGTGGAGCAGACACAATTCGGTGCCATTACTAATCCAGAGTAAAATATTAAATTGACACAGGGTTAACAATTTTAATGTAAATTTCTCATGTATTATTTCAAAAGTCAATGTGACATGCCTTTCCCAACCCATTTATATTTGTTTGTACTTTATGGTCCAGCCACGACTTGAAATTTTTCTTTGGCATTACCATACAATCAACATATATCTACATATACACATAAAACAGCAATACATGAAGCACAATATTCAATTAACGGATAAATAAAATCAAATTTCACATTTTTACCCTTTATTCAGAAGACCTTATGATGTATTTCCAAGTATAAGTCGATATTGAAAAGAATTGTAGGGTGGGACTTGATTTTCCAATAATAGATTGGATTATGAAAAGTAGATATTGCATAATGGGCTTTTAAAGAAACGGATTACATAGACAAACATTTTTTCTTTTTTTGAAATATGAAGCACATATTTGTGCACATTAAGGCCAGGAAGTTGGATTAAGAAAGCAAACAGGGTATATTTTTAGATCCCGTTGACATTTATAGTGCCAAATCTGTTTTTAACCTGTTGTGAAAAGAATCAAAATCATAATTCTTTACACTAACCATTCTGTCAGACCAACCAGAAAGAGATCACGAAACAACCAAAGAAGAAACACTGGCAAACGTCAAGACTATCTGTCATATTATTTAGACAGATTTCTCATGCATGCTTGCATGCTGTACCATTTGCAGCTCTTCTCCGAAGGGCCCCCTGCCTTGCCCGGACTCAGCTGGAATGCCGACTTAGTCAGCGGACACGCATTGCTATGTCACAGGTCAGGTTTCAGCATGGCTGGCTATGAAAATTGAAGGCGTCTCGACCGTTTGACATGTAACTGCCGGGGTGACATCTGCTGTAATTCAGCCAAGAAAACACTGCGGCATTGAGTGCCACAGCTATGGCTGTCAGATAAATGAGTCAGATCAAAGAGTGCCCAGTGAATGCCGGCATAGGCTACATCCTTTTAACCTCCACCTTCACCTCCTAGCACACTGAGATCTCAGAGGGTCTTAACAGTGAATTAGTCTCTAAAGCTCATCTGACACAGTCCGTTACGCAACACTTTATGAATTATGAATTTCACACGGTCTTGTGGGTCAAGTGACATCAACTGGAGCATCACAGTCCACATGGCTGGAGACGAGAACAACAGATGCATTTTTCGGTTTGAGTTGACCGCAAGGTGTACGTCCAGGCCCATGAATTCCTGTGCATTCCAAAGTGTGAGATTACTTTGGACAGCCTGTTTACAGCGAAGGTGGTCCTGAAATGCACTGCAAGCTCCTCTAGAGACGAGCGTACCGAACACATCACATCCTGGGGGGTTTACTGTCAGAACTCTCCAGGTGAGCTTTTTCTGGGAAGTGATGTGTGATGTCTCGGTTTCTCATTTAGAAAGTGCGGTTGAGAGTCCCTGCATGAATCCAGCTATACTTAACAACTCCCTGCCATTTTTATACCTGGCATTAAGATCCATCTCAAGTGATTCATTCAGCAGTGGTTTGCAGAGAAAAGTCAACATTTACATTTGGTAATAACGTGCATTTAGAATGAATCTTCTGTGACCATTTTCATTTCACTGATTTTATGACTACATAAATCACTCACTACGCTGCAGCATCACTGCACATTTTTCATAATATACTTATCGTTTTAATCTAAGCATAACTGTAATGTTTTTTCAGTAGATTCCAGTGGATATCTCAAGTTGTTGTTGATGTATTCTCTATGCATGATCTGTCACTTCAAGTAAAAATGTGCCATTTTGGATGTGTCCTTTTAAATGCAAATAAGCTGATATCTGCACTAAATGGCAGTGCCGTGGTTGGATAGTGCAGATTAAGAGGCGGTATTATCCCCTTCTGACATCACAAGGGGAGACAAAATTTCATTTTTTCACATGCTTGCAGAGAATGGTTTACCAAAACTAAGTTACTGGGTTGATCTTTTTATATCAAAACGTTATCTTACCATCAAATTGTAAAGCCCTATTTACACCTTTATATGTGACCCGTCACGGAAACCAGGGACTCAAGTCGGCAGCACAAGTTTCGAGAAAATGAGAAACAAAGTTTTTTTTTTCGAAATTTGTGATTTTCGTTTTATTGCAGAATCTGTTAGTTGAGATCACAAAGAAGCCTCTCCATGTTTGAGATAGCAGTTTTTGTATATTTAAAAGCATACATTTTGCGGTTAAAATAGGCTTGTTTTTCCGGAGATTCTAGCATGCAGCGGGAGGCGTCATTATCTGTGTGTATATTTACATACTGTATAAGCTTATGTTTTCGCCTCCGCCCCCAAAGGGAACAGCGTGACTACTAAATAAGGATAGTTCGCCCAAAAATGAAAATAATGTAAGTAATGACTCACCCTTATGTCGTTCTAAACTCGGAAGACCTCCGTTCATCTTCGGAACACAGTTTAAGATGTTTTATCGTTAGATTTAGTCCGAGAGCTTTCCCCTTCATTGAAAATCTATATATGGTTTCCATGTCCAGAAAGTTAATAAAAACATCATCAAAGTAGTCCATGTGACATCAGTGGGTCAGGAAGATTGTGTTGATGCATCGAAAATACAGTTTGGTCCAAAAATAGCAGAATTACGACTTTATTCAGCATTGTCTTCTCTTCCGGCTCGAGCGTGAAGTCACGTGACTGTAGTGACGCGCTGCCCTGTTCCTCAGACATGTTTGCTAAGTTTTTTTTTTTTTCAAACTTATAGCCTGCGTCTCCCCAGACTGTAACCCCGGATTTCCACCGACTGCGGAGCAGCTGCAGATCAGCTCCGCTGCGTTACGTCTCCGCACTCTGCCGTCCGCCAATACCCACCAGTTCCGTTTTTGTTGCAGAGCGGCTGCGTGCTGAAGTGACGAGGTCTCGCAAATTCACGTGATGATCGCGCGATACCTAGTTCTGTCTCTGCCCATTATGCCGTTGAATTATGACGTTTTTACAAACCAGCCCAGATCACAACACGAGATCTCGCATAGACAGAGCAGTACATCAAATCCATCCAAAATTCAAAAAATAAGAAGGCTGCTAAAACATTTATATATGCTTTATCTTTAATGTATTTATTTGAAACTCCCCTGGCTCTGTTCCTGTCTATTATTTGTTGTTTCTGTATTAATGACTTTATTTGTGTGTGTTTGTAATGTTTGTATTTCAAAGATTTAATAAAAAACACGAGTTCTCGTGAATTCAGGTATGATCACGCGATAAAGTCATGGCTCCGCCCTGCGGAGCTGTCCGGCATCCGTCAAAAATAGAAGCTCTGCGTATTTGTGCCGGAGGGCTGCGGATGGCCGGAGCTGTGACGGATTCGGAGCGCAGTCAGTGGAAATACACACATTGACTTGAATGGAAACCGATTGACTCCGCCGCCGTTCCGCAACGGATCCGCAGCCGTTCCGCAGTCGGTGGAAATCCGGGGTAAAGCTGGGGCGCACAAAACAAAAGAAAAATAAAAGAAGCTGGGGCGGAACAAATAACAGTCAGCCGCATCGTACGTCAGCCGCGTCACTGACTTTATGCGGCGCCGCAGTCGGATGACGTCAAAGTACCGCGAGAGCTCTTCAAGAAATCTTACGGAGTAGTTTAATTTCGACTCGCTCTCGCGGTACTTTGACGTCATCTGTATGTCAGTTCTTGCAGCGCAGCATGAGTCCAAACACACAGAAGTTACACAGATATAGTTGTATTATTCATATAATTGACTACATGTTTTGTCTATCAATATTTTCCATGAAGTCATTGGCTGATGGAGAAACGAGCGAGCCATTGGTAACCTCTCTAAAGGATGTCACGTTTTCGACGGCGCTGTTTGGATGATCTATTATACTACTTCCCTATTTTAAATACAAACTTTGAAGGCGGGTTCATGTGTTTAACGGAGGTGTAAGCTCATATACCCTTACATGTTACGATTTAAATAGTCTTCAGATTATATATTATATTGTATTACCAGACATTCATGCGAAATCTGATGTAAACAATCTATATTTCACGGATTATACGCATTTGTGGACAAATATGGTCATTGGATAATCTGAAACAGACTGGATTCGACTTGTGATCCCCACAAAGGTAAAAGAGTCATGTTTATTTTTGCGGGTTGTCATTTGGTCATAAAATACTACATATGATGCTAGAACATCTCAAAAAGGGTTTTACAGGGGGCATGGCTTAGCTAAATGAGATGTAAATGAGCCCTATTGTCTCCCCCAGCTGAAAAGAAGAGTCCCTTTCGTCTCGATTTTCTCGGTTTGAGTATTTCTGAGTTCCTATATTCAAATGGCCACAACTTCTCCAAATCTTATCAGATTTCCATGTGTTACACATCGTTGGAAAGCTTAGAAACTGCACTTTCAGAATCTGTGAATAACTCAAAATGCCCAGATCCGACTTGTGTCCCTACTTTCCGTGACTGGTCACATATACACTTGCAACCTTTTCTACTTATACAATAGATCATAGTTCTTAATAACAGCAAAGACCTGTATTTAAAATTCAGTGTTGTTGGTTACAGGCTTAAGCATCTGTGTGAACTGTTGCATACCAAAAACTTTGGAAAAAAAGTTCAGATATTCAGGTCCAGATATTTCAAATCTGTTTAACAAACCAACCAGACTTTTCTTGTTGATAGTCATATGTTGTTTGATGATTACAGAGTTTACTAGTTTCAGAAGAAATCTACGTAAGGCGCAGATGGCTTTGTTTTTGTGATGCCAGGCAGATGAAGACCTTATGTGAAGCCAGAAACAAATATGAGCTAAAGCAAACTTGAACTTTTTAAATTAAATGATAAATGCATGCTTTTACTGTAAACCACTGGTTGACAATATGTTCTTATTTATTTTTATGTATTCATTTTAAGATATAGAGGTCCCTCGTATTGACCTCTTACAGTAATTGCTTCTATTCGCACAGCCTGTTTTAGTTATGGGTTGGATCGAAGGCCAAACAATCTGAAATGTTAGGAATCCACAGTACACAACTATTTTGCATTTTGCATGACACACAAATAGCGAAACACGGGTCTAAACTGGACTATCAAAGTGAAGTGCATGTAAACAGAACCACTCTGCAATGTTAAATTAAATTGTTTTATTTTTGCCCATAGCAGTGATGTGGTTTGGTTGTTCTGTTTTTGTTGTTAATTTTTGCTTCCAGAGCAATATTTGAATAAGGGAATCATGCTTTGAAAGGGGGTTTGTGCATATAGTGGTTTATTTGGAGGATGGCTATATGAACTGTTTTCAATTCAGTCTCTCTTTCAAACTCTTTGTCTGGCATTGGGCGGTCAAAGAGGGTCCAACCCCAAACCCCAGCATCATTGTTTAAACAAACAGAGAAATGTTTCCTGTTGCCATAGTCTATTACAGTATACTAGGAGAATCTATTTAATAAACAATACACCTGGTAGATGGTTAAAGGCCAGTTAAATGTTGGTTTTAATAGCTACCCTGCCTCCAGCCATGCTGAAAGAAAATAATTTATTCATTTGCGTAGCTGACACTCTTCTCCATAGCAACATGCATGGCTGACATTTTTGACATATTGATTTGAACCACTTATGTGGCTGTATATTTACTCAACAAACAAATAAGGCTCCCCCTCATCCACCCATCAGAAATTGAACATTACAGTTAACACATCACAGGCTAAATCATAATATTCCACACTAAAAGGGAAAAAACAGTGGTCTTTATCATTTAAATGGCTTCAGACGGGAAAAAATGGAACATGTTTTTCATACAAGGCTGTTTGCAGAGAACACCTGGAGAATGAAGCACGCCTGCCCTTATTAACGTCATCCACACAAACACTGGGCTCCGTCTACTAACAAAGAAACTCCACATTCCTCTTAATCACTGTCAACCGGAGGTCTTTTTGTGCATGCCGTTCCTCTAGTGAAATGCTAAATGACCCAGCAAATAAAGGTTATATGATGACTGAAACAAGATGCGATTTCCGATAGAACTCAAGAATTCAAAACTCAAATGAGTATAATAGTGAAAAACGTCTCTTATGTATGTAACCGTTGTTTCCTGAGAAGGGAACGAGACGCTGCGTCTCCTTTGCCAAACCTCCGGCACACCTGTTTACCCGCTTTGGCATATGCCAGCTAAAGTGGGCATTCCTGTTCACCTTTTTATGCTACCTGGCTTCCGCCTGTGACGTCACGCCCAACCATTGGTCGAATTTTATATACATTCTCAGACGTCATCATGCTGTAGGCGTTCCCAAAGCATCGGCTCTTTGGCGCAATGTGGAGTGGCGCAGGGAACTTTGGCTAGCTGTCTTGGAAGGAGGAACCTTGGCTCGATAGCACCTTGGACAATGAAATAAAATCAAATTAGGAAAATTCAAGCATGGGAGAAGTTAAGATAAATTGTATTAAGAGAAAGGTAAGCGGCTGCTACATGGCTCCTTTTACACTTGGAAAATGATTAACAGGACTAAATGTTAGTCCTACATTTAGTACCTCATTTAAATCGATCGGTTCAAGTTAGTTCAAGTAATCGTTCGTCATTAGCAGGCGGACGCAGAGTCTGATTGTTAATTAAGTCTCTGTAGAGATTATCAGGTGGAAATCTGCTGAAATGACTTAAATATCACTGTGTTCAAGATCCCATGAAATATACTAGTTAACATTTGAAGTGAATCAAAACCTTTTAATATCTTAAACAATATGCGTTCTTGTCTTTGGACAACTTTGATGAACTTTTTTTTTGATCCACTTCAAATATGAGAAATGCACTTTTTTTCCTTTGTTGACATAATTCCTATCAGCTACTTGCTATTGCAGTGGGCTTTATCATTAGTATAACTTCAGTTATTTTGCACAGAAGTAGTCTGGTCTCGTATAATTTTGTTCATTTTTTATTCCCTTAGAGTTTCTTTTTGACTTTGTCACAGCCAGCCAGTGTGCATGTCTGTGCTTTTGTTGTGCTTTTTTACCTTATTCACAAAGAGAAACAGTGCAGGCAGGGTGAAATTTGTTAAGAGAGACGGTTGTCTTATGTAGTCTGGGAAGACAAGCGGAAATGCCCTCTCGGCAGCTTCCCTGTCACTCTCTTCCCAGATGTCCCCTCTTCTGCTCCTCAGCGTACTAAGTATCCTCAGGGGTGCAGCGTAGGGACCATCGGAGAGGGCCGCAGGACTTTTTCGGGGTTATCGTTCAGAAGCAGAAAGAAGTTGGTGTCAAAAGCGGTTCCTCATTTGAGCGATGAAGAAAGGACACACCCTACAGATACTGTCACCAGAAATAGCAAATATAGTGTTTATAGCTTTTCTGAGTTTTGGCAAACATGTTTGTTCCTCTTGTTTGCGTCTACTTTCTATGGTGTTAAAATGACCTTTTCTGACAGAGTAATTAATAGGTTTAGTGGCAAATAAGCAAGTGTCTCTTGCATCAGGAAGGACTCCTGCCTTGATAACAACAACCAGGTGCCATTACAGAGTACAGCAGGAAAACTATGTATCAACTAGGAGAGGATGAGTGTCAATTTGATATCATGCTTTGATATCAGCAGAACAACACTTGTCACTGTGCCTGTTTATAAACTAATGTTGATGTTGATTTATCCTCCGGTTTTGGTGATTTTCACATCTTTTGCAAAACAGCTTTACCCGCCTCTTCATCTACCGGTTGATCTATATTAGGCAAAGCGAGATGATGATATTTTGCTTAGTGGATGTGCATGAGAAATGTTCTAATACAAATATCATTAGATTGGAATTTCTGGGAGAATACAAAAACATGACTAACAATTTTGAAGATTTTAAATCATATTGATACAGTTCAGTGTTTCTGACTACATTATTAAGTGCTGTAGGGGAGAGGTGGGGTAACTTGGGATTTTCTTAGTTTGAATTGAGTTGTGTTTTGATTTAAAAAGTAATTTTGCTGAATTCCTATTAAAGCTTGTTGTATAATTTGCATTGCCCAATGTGTCTAAAACCTGATGTGTTTCTGACCTCCCTGATGTGTACTTATGCCAGGCTACTGACAACCTTGTTTGGCAGAGAGCTCAGGGACTCAACCCTCCTCAGACAGCTAAATGATCCAGCAGCACTAGTCTGGAGAGCCATGCTTAGTTACTGAAAGAATCAACTGTTGACAGCAGCTATTTAGAGACCTTTGCTGAAAAAAAATCAAGCATAGGAGCTTTTGAACACCAATTTTCAGTTCTTGATCTTTAGATCACAAACAAACACACACCATTTAGAAATTGGTTTCTTGTGTTTGATCAGTGCATGGACATGATGGGGACCTTCTGGCATTGTGGAATGACATCCATCATATTTAGAGGACCTAAAGGTTAAAGGATTAGTCAATTTTCTTTAAAAAAAATCCAGATAATTTACTCACCACCAAGTCATCCAAAATGTTGATGTCTTTCTTTGTTCAGTGGAGAAGAAATTATGTTTTTGAGGAAAACATTCCAGGATTTTTCTCATTTTAATGGACTTGAATGGACCCCAACACTTATTAGTTTTAATGCAGTTTAAAATTGTAGTTTCAAAGGACTCAAACGAGGCACAATGGTCTTATCTAGCGAAACGATTGTCATTTTTGGCAAGATAAATAAAAAATATGCACTTTTAAACCACAACTTTTCGTCTTCCTCCGGTCCTGTGACACGCCAGCGCGACCTCACGTGGTTGCGTCATCACGTCAAGAGGTAACGGATGACGTATGCGAAACTACGCCCCAGTGTTTACAAGTGTGGAGAAACATTTTGGATGACATGGTGGTGAGTAAATTATCTGGATTTTTTTAAAGAAAATGGACTAATCCTTTAAGTCTTGGGCCACCTACCTTTAGAATGTGCACTGTGCAGATCACCAATAGCAAACACACAATTGTTCAGTGAACTGCCATGGGGTGACTGGCTCAGAGAGAGATGTTTTCTGTTACTTATTTATCAAATTTAAAGTGACCCATCCAGAGTTTAAAGGGGACATATCTAGAAAACCTCCTATAATTGGGTTCCCAGTGCTTCTATCAACCTAGAAAATGTGAAAAAGATCAACCCAGTAACTTAGTTTTGGTAAACCATTCTCTGCAAGCATGTGAAAAAATAGGTCATTGAAATTTGGCTCCCCTTGTGATGTCAGAAGGGTATAATACCGCCCCTTAATCTGCCCTATGCAACCACGCCACTGCCATTTAGTGCAGACATCATTTGCATTTAAAAAAAAATTCTGCTCACACCTACAAAGTGGCATTTTTAACATGCTATAATAAATGATCTATATGGTATTTTGAGCTAAAACTTCACATATGTACTCTTTTACATCTTAAAAAAGTCTTGTGAAATGTCCCCTTTAAGAGGTCAGAAAGGAGTTTATTGTTGTTAAATATATTTTCATTTCTTTGCTGTGTAAAAACAGGTTTCTGCAAACACTCTGGTCCGTTATTTATGCGCAAACAGGTAGCATTTCTATAAAGACATAAATTATGTGCATGCAAATGCATGCATGCACAGGTGCAGAGCTGGGTGATATGCAAAACAAATAGTTGAATCAGTGTTTTGAACTGGTGTGTTGAAACTGGATTTTTTAGGTCAGCGCTCCTAAAATCTCAGCTGTTGCACAGGAAAAAATTGCCACAAAAGAAATCTTTTTTCTTGGTCTTTAAGAAACACAAGTTGTCTGCCGTAGTAAACCCCAGTATGCGCTAATCTCTAGTGTGCATACATGCATTCTAAGCACATAAACATGCTCTCGCACAGATAGGGCGAACATGCTGAAGGGCTGAAATACCAGCGCTGGTATCAGCAATGTGTGCACTGTAAATAAGACTTCATAATGTCACCGGCAGATAGTCGCATCTTATGGGTCGAGGTCATTCTTATTTTGAAAATGTGCTGCTCTCTGCCACCATTTATCTGTTCTGTAAGTCAAGAGAGTCTGGGAATGCATGAACCGCATAATTCTTTATAACAAATCTCTCTCTCGGCTGTTTCCGAGCTGCTGCCTCACCCCTTGCACCTCAAATTCACAAGTAATTGGTCATGTGGTCCAAGTATTCTAGTTTTCAGCACCCTCATTACCCCAACAACACAAGACCTTTTGGCTTTTGGAACCCACAAGCTTAATGATACCGGTTTGGTTTTTGAATCTTAAAATTCGCCCCGCTGTTTGATCTAGAAACGTATTAATGCGACTTTCAACACTGATATACGTGTCTTTTCATTTCTGTTCAGATGAAAACTGGGATGACGACCAGCTCTTGGGCTTTGAGCCATGCAATGAAAACCTGGTTACGGGCTGTAACATCATTGATGGGAAGTGTGAATGTGACAGTGTGCGAACATGCAACAACCCATTCGAGTTTGCCAGCCAGGAAGCCTGTCAGACGGCCCTGCAGAAGATTGAAGGTACACCTTTTATTTCGATCTCTCTTCTCATTATATCTCTCGCTATTTCTCTCCCTGCTTCCCTAATACAACAGACTCATACGTGCGTGCACATGTTTGTCTGCCGAATTCATGATGTCACTGCCGTTTTTTTTTTTTTCTTTTCTTTGATGGATTTCATTTTTAAAGAATGTACTTGATCTCCTATTGCTTGATTTTGTTGGGCTTTTTAATGAGCGTTTTGTCCCCATACAAAATGCTGTGTTGTTAATTTGACCAGAATATCTAAAATGTGATACAGATTTCTGGCATACTATAATACCCAATTATCCCTAATTAACTTCGGTAATAGGAATAAGCTTCCTTATTAGTTTTGAGATACTGTGAAATAATCAATCTAAGCACTCATTTTCAGCATCAGTGAAGGGATGAATATAACCTATGAACTAATTTAGATGAATGCATATTAATAAAAAATGTGTATGTCAGCCTTAGTCGATGCTTTATGTTGGCATTAATGCGCAGTTTTCGAGCACGACTTTGCTGTCCTAGTTAAAGCTACACCATAAATTCCAAAACCCAAACAAATGTTTAGCAAAAGTTTCACTTTGACCTGCTAGCTTCAGACAGCGGCATATTTTCTGCTTTCCCTAAGCCGCTGAATAACAACTTGTTTAAAATCCCCGAGGCTAAATTTTTTTATATAGTTGTTTGTTCTAATTCTTTTCGTTTGGAAAGAGTGGGGGTTGCAAAAGACTATTTTCACTCTTTTTCTTTGCCCCGTCGTGCTTATATGACAGGCTTTTTCAGAAGCCTGTGATTAAACAAACAAACAAGCTGATTTACTAGAGGCTGATAAGGTTCCTTTTAGAGCTATCAGAATGCAAATGTTGCGTTGAAAAATGCGCTCCCTGATGGATACTTGCTTGCATTCTCGAAGCGTGCCTGTGCGTTCAGTCTGTGCCGGTGGCACACTGGCAATTAGGCACAAAAATACATGCTTGTTATCACTACAGTCATAGCAACGGCTGCTGGCCCTTGTTGTTTTATTGTGGCAGGTGTACTTTTTTTTTAACCCTGAAGCGGGCGGTGGCGATTTTTCAGAATATCACCCCCTGTTTTGTTTTGTTAATAAGTGCCTGTCGTGTTGTTTTGACTAGTGGTTTATTGCTGCTGCAGTTGTCACTTGTTTATTATGATGTTGTGTCTACTTTGGGATAGTGTTTTGCTTGTATGTGTAAAGTTGTCACAATGTTGTGTCTAATAGAAACCTAATTCTTTTAATGAGTAGCTATTTGTTTTTTCAAAGACTTCCTTGGTTTAATTTGTTTAATTTACTAGCGTTAATAAATGAGATGAAGAAATGTGTGTTGTTACACTCCCAACAATATAATATAATAATAAATTTGTCGGTATTAAAATTATTTATAAATAGCTTTTTAAAAGAGTGCAAAGAAACTAGGTGGTATTTTTGTAGCTTGAGAATGTGATAGATTTTCTAGTTGTTACGTCAGGTTGTTTTTTCTCCAATCTCCTACATCTGTTTGCGTTCACTGCGGTGATGACGTGGGCCAAGGCACATGTTTTGCGCTGTTGTAATGGTATGCGTTCGGGAGTTATCATTTGCATAAGAAAAACATTACTGTCGTGATTCATCAACCTGGCCATCTTTCGTGTCTACAGTCAGCAGACGGTGTGAGATTTTATTGATTTTACATTAAACAATTGCTTCTGTCACGTAGAAGTGGAAGCGTCTTCGTAATATGATTAAACTCCATCTCGTAATCCCACTGCCTTCTGTTTCAGTGCTTTTGCCGGGGGGATAGATACAAAACTGTGTTTAAACTACTGCAACCAAATCAGAATCAGCTGAAATACGGCCTCGACCTCTAAGGTTGTTCACCCTATTCAGCTCGACAAGAAAAAGTCCTTCCGCACAGTGTTTTGCATGTACGGGAAGCTGGCAGACGCGAGGGTGAATGTTGAATAGATAAGTGCTATTGATATTATCGGTAGCGATTCAAAACAAGCTCCAGTTTGAGAAGTGCAGTGACCTCAGAATTTCTATAGCCGGATCTGCGAGGAGGGCTTTCTGAAAGGGCAATGGAGATTGATAATGGTGCCGTGCTGCCCTCTCCGAGGTTCCCTAATGACATTCGTATTCTTGGCTACCGTTGCTACTACAGGAAATCAATCTTCAATAAAACTGTAATAATATGTTGACCTTTGATGTTTAAGTAGATTTTTGGTTGGTGTAAAAATATACCTGAACTGTAAATCAGTACCAGATTTGATGGGAAAAGTGGAAACATTAAAGGACAACACCACCGTTGTTCAATATTTTATAATGTTCTTACCCTTAACTTAGACGAATGAATACATCAATGTGTGCACTTAAACTTCGTACAGTACATCATGAATGTGTTAGCATTTAGCCTAGCCACATTCATTCTATAGGATCCAAACAGGGATGAATTTAGAAACCACCAAACACTTCCATGTTTTCCCTATTTAAAAACTGTTACATGAGTAGTTACACGAGTACTTTTGCAGCACTTCGACCTCGGGTGCAGTAATATTGACGGAAGTTTGAGCGAGAGGGGAGTAGTCAGGAGTGATGATGTTACTGCACGCCAAGGTCGAAGTGGTGCCAACTAAGTGCTCTTCCGCCATACAATATAGTTCTAATTTTTTATCTGCTTAAAAATCACCATGTTTTATTTTGTGCCACCATACTTACTCGTGTAATTACTCATGTAACAGTCTTTAAATAGGGAAAACTGTTTGGTGGCTTCTAAATTCATCCCTCTTTGGATCCTAAGGAATGAATGGGGCTAGGCTAAATGCGAACGCATTCACGACGCGCTGTACAAAGATTATGCACAATGTGCATTGAATAAAGATAGGTATGTATTCATTCGTCTAAGTTGAGGTAAGAACATGGTAAAATGTTGAAAAACGGTGGTGTTTTCCTTTACGGAATCAATCCCTGGGACAGCATTGAGGTTACAGCATAAAGCAAAAGGTTTTACGAATTAATGCGACAAGTGCATATTTGTTTGCTTAAATGGATAGTTCCACCCAAAATGTACATGTACTCACCCTCAAGTTGTTACAGACCTTTAAAAATATCTTTGCTCAACGCACAGAAATGTATTTGTAATAAAGCACAAAACAGAAGCACCGTTGACTTTCATAGGAAAAACAAATACTATGTAAGTCAGTGGTGGTTACAAACATGCTCAAAATATTTTACTTTGTTTTCGGCAGAGCAAAGAAATTCATACAGGTCTGTAACAATTTGAGGGTGAGTAAATGATGACAGAAGTTTCAGTTTTGGATGTTAATACCGAACTGCTGAGTACCAGCATGGGGTAGAGCTCAACAGAGTCTGTGGATCTGTGTGTAGGTAAATATTAGTCTTGCAGAAAGATATGATATATGGTGAAATGTATTCAAGAAACCCAGAGATGGTATATAAGGCAGTGCATTGAACACTCTTTGAGAAAGCATGAGGGTGAAATGAGGACAAATCGAATGGCACCAGTGATTTAAAGGGGCCATGGCATGAAAATGAGACTTTTTCCATGTTTAAGTGCTATAATTGGGTCCCCAGTGCTTCTATCAACCTAGAAAATGTGAAAAAGATCAACCCATTAACTTAGTTTTGGTAAACCATTCTCTACAAGCACATACAAAAATAGGTCGTTGAAATTTGACCCTCTTTATGATGTCATAAGGAGCTCTTATTAGAATAATACTGCCCCCTTAATCTGCACTAACCAATCACAGCACTGCCATTTAGTGCAGAGAAAAAGAGAGAGAGAAAATAATTCACAGCACAATTGAGTTTCAATTGCAACAAACCACCATCATTGTGATCAGTGTTTGCACTTCATCAGCTCATTTGCATTTTAAAGGACACACCCAAAAGGCACATTTTTGCACACACCAACAAAGTGTCAATTTTAACATTTTATAATAAATTTTCTATTTGGTATTTTGAGCTAAAACTTCACACATGTGCTCTGGGGACACCAAAGATTTATTTGACATCTTAAAAAAGTCTTGTGCCATGGCCCCTTTAACTCTATGACCGTACACATTACATTGCATACTATAAACATAAACACTGTACAGTACATCATGTATTTTGTGAGGTAAGGGCATGGGTGTGTTTTCAGGTTTTTGTGTGCAAACACTTGTTTTAACCCATCTTTGGGAAAAATATGGACATTTTTTACAGTAGGTTCGTTTAAACCAACAGATGGGTTTGTCCATATTTTACCCAACCATGGGTTATAATAATCCAGTGTTTTTAGAGCGAAAGATTCAATATTCAAGTACACCTCTGAATGTGTGGGTTCAGGCTATTCAAGGCAATTTTACTGTCATTGGGAAATAAATGACTGGACCAAACAAGCAGTGAGGCAGTAAGAGAGTATGCTGGAACTCTTTCAGAGAACCTGTATTTGACATTAACATGGAGGTGAATGGTAGTCTTGCAGTGATCCAGTATAGCCTTCTGACGTGCAGGTTGCCGTCATTTGGTAAGTGGATGGATGCACTACTTTTAGAAACAGTCTCTTGAAAAGATCTAACTTGGTATTTTGCCAAGGGTTTTTATAGAAGTTGCGATATTTCATTACGCGTACAGTGGCCCCAAAAGTATTTGAGATGCACTTAAAACTGCACGAATGCATACTTTTATACAGTAGATTGTTTTCACATGAATATATATTTTTATTACTTTTAACTAACCGGTGCCAAGGTTATTTTATTAAATGTATGTACAAGAAAAGATTTCAGATTTGAAAGAAATCTTGTAGCTAATAGTAGCAGGTAAAAGAATGTGGCAAAGGGATGGAAATACGATACAAGCGTGAGAGTTGTTCTTTGTATAGAAAAAGCTTGTGCGTGTTTAAGAGAGAAAGTGAGACAGAAGAGGAAGTTTTGTTCGGAGAGACTCTGTTTTGCCGTTACTGTTAGTTTGCTTTGACCCAGCTCGGCCAAAGCACATTAAAGGAAATGCCAAGCATTCTTCCAGTAGAGCTGTGTCTCTGCTGCCTTGGCAGGATTACAGTGGAGAATATTTGTTCTGGGGAGCCGGCCATGCTAATTGCAGGCCCCGTTGTATGCTGGGATAGAGCAGCCTCTCATGCCAAAAGCAACATGTTTCTGTTTTAACAATGTCCTGTTTTCAAAGAGAGCGTGGGGGGTCGGACAAACCCGAGAACGAAATGCCTGAATCTACTGTACTTGGACGTTCTCTGTTGTCCCGTAGAGGACAATGCAAAAATATTTGATCTGTTACGGTGTGTGCATGTTGAAGAATCTACTACAAGAGTAAAAGTTACATAATGTTCGCCGAATTGGCCGAAAATACATGAACTGAGAAAGGGATTTTTCTATAAGTGAAAATTATAACAGGTAACCAATTGGATTAAAACGGCACAATCCAAGTAGAGTATCAGTCTAGGTGTGTTTTCAACAATGTGGTATTACATTATGTAATTATTGCATGACTTTTGGCTACCGTAATGACCAAAACAGTAAAATTGTTGCTTATTTTCATATCGCCAGTAAATCAAACATACAGCAATAATTCAATATACCGGCCAGCACTAAAAGGGTCGTTGGCATTAATTGATTATTTGTGGAGGCGCAGTGTAATTAATCTTATGTGGTTTTTGAAAGGTCTGTAAACAGATGCACTGCATTCTTGCTTTGTGTTATTCATCCTCCTCTGGCTTTGGCAGTCATGAATGTTTGGGGACAAGTGTCTGTTCAGCACCAGTGTGTTCTTCCCCTTCGCAGTGCAGTTTTGGAAACTCGCTGACATCAATCTGTCTAGGCGACAAGACATCGAAGGAACCAAAGTGTTTCAGCATCTCAAACAGGTGTTAATGGGATGCTGTCCCTTTTACATCTGCGGGGTCAAATTTACTGCACGACATGAGTACCTTCCTTTATTCTTACAAGGCGTTAAATTAGAGGTGATAATACATTCCATCACCTTTGCCATGTGCAATTTTCAGCCAGGGACCTGTTAGTAGAAATGTTTAAAGAGCTTATCACCTTTAAATGAAACCTTTTTATTTACCTTTGGAAAAAAGTCTGGTCGGGTTTAGTGGCGGTTCTGTTGTGACATTTCCAATACTTTATGCCCATTAAATATCACTCTTTAGAAGGAAAACACCACCGTTTTTCAAAATTTTACTGTTTTATCTCAAATTAGACTAATGAATACATACCTATCTTTTTTTTTTAAATCATGCACTTAATCTTTGTACAGCGCATTGTGAATGTGTTAGCATTTAGCCTAGCCCCATTTATTCCTTAGGATCCAAACAGGGACAAATTTAGAAGCCACCAAACACTTCCATGTTTTTCCTATTTAAAGACTGTTACATGAGTAGTTACACAGAAATTATATTGTATGGCGAAAGAACACTTATGGCGCTTTTCCATTGCATAGTACCCCACGGTTTATTTTGGTTTGGGTCGGGTCAGCTCACCTCACTTTGCCGTTTTCCATCGAGTTTGGTATCACTTCGCAGTGGGAGGGATTATGGGCGTGTCGTTATATTTGCGCTGCATACTGCTGTGACATCATACAAGTGAGAGCGTCCTTATACATTCCCATTCATTTATTTATTTATCAGTCCTCCACAAAATTAAAATTGGCCACCACAGATGGATGTTTGCACATCGCGTTTATCACTAAGGTTACCTTTATCTCTCTTGACAGTTTCGCTTTAAACACCCGTGGCGTCAGTAGTTGACGCACTCCGCTGAGCCTCATTGAAGTTGCATTTAAGCATATAATACTGACGTGCTCTCGTCGCGAATGTTCCGCCACAAACTGCAAGTTTGGAAAAAACTTATATTGTCCCTGATTCTCAACCTGTTGATGTTTTTCATCGCTGAAAGGGAGTTTGGGAACTTATAGCAGAGCACAGATGACAACATTTTTCCTTGAGACAGCGCAAGCTAGCACTAAAGGTAAAGCTAATCTTTACATTATAGCAATGGCGCTTAGTGACGATTGACCAATCAGTGATCTACTGTGTTTTCGCGTCACGTTTGGTACCAGCTCGGGTCGCTTAGAACCCCAACCGAGGTGGGACGTAAAAAAGTATTGGGTACTACGTACTGCACCCAATGGAAAAGCTCCCAAAAGTAAGCTGATCCGACCCAAACTAAACCAAACCAAACCGTGGGGTACTTTGCAATGGAAAAGCGCCATTAGTTTGGATAGGTTGAAGTGCTGCAAACTAATCCTATTTTATCCTTTAAGCACAGTATAAGAAAAATCAATGAATTGATTGTAAGTATTTGCAACACTGTCGCCTTTTATAGACTGCCCATAGAAACTGTACCTACACTGTAAAAACGTTAAAAATATTTACATTTAAAAACTAATAATACAGTTGAATAAGTTATGTTATTTCAAATTTATTTTTAGAATTTTTATCAAATTCTTACTAGTCAAGAAAGTTGAAATTAATTGTAATTTCAAGTTGATTAAAATTAAACTAGGAATTTGTACAGTGCTTGCCAGCTTTTTCTCCAAGACAGCAATAGATTCACCTCTAAAGTTTTAAAAGACATCTCATCACTGTCTCAAACTGTGAAATTTGCAAAATGCCACAATTAAGTCACATATTTCAAAACATTTATCATACAATTTCACATAAATGCAATGAATGTTGGGTAACAGAGCGGTGCTGTGACCTACAGTAATCGAAGCTTTGCTGAAGCCTAGTGAACTACATTCTTTAATGTTTCAGCACTGAGAAAAGGGCCAGACCAATGACAATTGAATTAGATTATCTGAAAAATCACCACCAATCGCAGAATGGCCTTATAGCATCAACACCCTCATGGTTAGTCTCCTATGGCTATTACTCTGCTCTCTACGATCACGGTATTGACAGCTCCTCTGGTGTGGAAGATTTCAAGCCTCTGACAGATGTAGTACAGGTCGGACATTGACATGGGTCCACCAGCCCGGTTCGCCCCGGTTGATTGAGAGATTCTCGTCACTTGCGGATAATCCTATCAACTGCAGATAGATCAGCTGCTGTTTGCCCGTGATTGATTTCACGGGCCGGTCGTTGGAGTGCTGCACAGCCAGATCTTGACGACAAGTGCTACTTGTGAGAAGTGTTCCTATCAGAAATGCAATGCTGTCAAAGCCATTTAGAAAACTGTTTTTGATCGAATGAAGTCAGACAGTGGAAAAAACTGTTAAAAAGTACATATTATAGATGGTTTCGCTCATTTCTGATTGCATAAGCCACATTTGAAGCCTTGGTAAGAACTATAAACAGATCTGAGACCGCTATCTTGTATGGAAATCATAATTAAGTTACACAAATGAAATATATTACTTATCGGAAGAAATATACATTCCATTATAATTGCTTCTATAACAAAATTATAAAATGATTAGTTCCAGTCCTATATACTGATCGGTCAATAGCTATGTCTTATTTACTGTACGATAAAACACAGCTATGAGGCACTTCGCTTTGCATTAGGGATGGAACGGTATGAAAATTTCATATCATGATTATAGTGACCAAAGTTATCACGGTTATCAATATTATCATTTTTTTTTTTTTTTAATGATTTGGAAATGTTTAAAAAGAATTAATACACACACTGAAAAATGTTTTTCATTCAATTTACTCATTTTTTTATGGTAAGTGATTGCAATCAATTTATTTAAGCTACATTTAAACAAAAAAGATTAGTAAAGTAAAATAAAATAAAAAAACTTTTGTTTAAATGTAGCTTAAATAAATTGATTGCAACCACTTTTGATTGCAACCAATTTTTCAAAAAATTGAGTAAATTGAATGATTCATTTTTTTTTCAGTGCACTGAAAACATTTGAACAAGTTTTATTTTTGAAAATCACAATTTAATATTTCATGTCCCTGAAATTATTTCTGTGGTAAAAAATAAATAAATCTGTCTAATAAGTTTACCGTGAATGAATACAAAACATTATCCCTTAAATGTCTTCTTGTGCAAAAAACTATGTTGCATGTGCGCGTCTGCGTCAAACTGATTCTGGCTGGACAGAATTTACAGCAAGTTTTCAAAATCACGGTAATCAAACACGGTTGTAATGATCATTCAATTTTAAACGATAATACTAACCGTCAGGACATTGTATCATGGTTAATCGTGAAACTGGTAATCGTCCCATCCCTACTTTGCATCGTGCCAAACAATGCTCTTTATCTGTGACTTATTTACAATACAGCATTAATCCCGGAGCACTGTCTGGTTAAATGCACAGCTCTGCAAAGTATAGTTTATTTGACTAGTACATTTACACAGACTTTCGACGCATGCGCATTGCGACAAAATGAAATGCATCTCCTGGGCTACTTACTACATTTTCCTACAGGTGCATCCACAACCTACAGGTACGTGTTTTTTTTATCCGGTGGCGCGCACTCTGCTGATGAAAAAAATTGCATCACGTGCATTGCACGTGGACCCTCGCGTACGCGTAATTTTTTTTTCGTGTTTTAGCTTTTAGCCTCTTGTACCTTATTACTTAAAGCACTGTTTTACAGACATTTCATGGATTCAGCGGTTTTGATGCCTTTGTTAAAGGTGACATAGAATGATTGAACGGGTATTTATCCTTGTTCTGTGATGTGACATGTAGACAAATTTTTTTTTCTTTGGGTCTGTAATGCCTTAGAAGCTTCCTAAAAACCTCTCTCAGATAGCTCTATTAGGGTGGGGGATTTTAAACAAGTGGTTTTGCACCTTTTTGGCTCCCCCTACTGGCTTAACTTGCAATCTCATTACTGATTGGCTGACTTTGCTGCCACTCAAAAAATGTAGCCAATTATTTTAAATAGGAGGGGCAGTGAGATGCCGGTGATGTCATAAGCATCAGTTTTTCAGATTGGGCCGTTTTCTGGCTGACATTTCTAAAAGAGGAATTTCTATGAGACTGAGATGTTATGTCTAGCACTTTTTGAATGTTTGTGAATGCGGGTAGACTACCATTATTCAACAAAGACAAGGTAAAAATGGTTTTTCATTCTCTGTCCCCTTTAAAACATACTATTTACATTATCAGTATCATTATTGCTATTGTTTATTTGCCCTGCTTCATATCATACCTAAAAACGTTGGTCTTGTAGTATTTGCTGTAATGTCGCACAACACTGGGAGTTAAAAATCGTTCAAACATTCCTTGACGGAAAAAGATAAATGTGCACCTCGAAACCTTTGAAAGTTTGACATTTAGGCCTATACTTGCTTATGACATGATTGTCACTTTACAGATAACATATTTTCTTGCCTTGTTGATTTTTTTTATTTCCTGCCCTGTTTGAGATAAGCATATTTCCTGATGATTTTAGCCTCAGGTCAGTAATTACTAAGTGCAGAGGTGGGACGCAAGGACTATAGACTTGAAATGGCAGATGGGATGATATTTTGGGGGGAAGTGAGGCATTTTGTTTGTAAGTCAGTTGTTGACATTCTGGCGTCCCTGTGGTGTCCGGCAGTAGATGCTCGGTCTGAGTTTGATGTGGTTTAGTGATAAAGATGAATCACACTGCGGCCCGTCGAAGCGTGCCTCTCGTTTGTCCTTTAAATTGCTGAAGATAGCGCAAAACCTTTAAGGGGCATTTTCCTTCACAGTGGCTCACAGCTTGGTCCTTTTTTTTATATTCCCTTCATGAATTTGGTCAGATGGTAAAAAATATGTGTTGTGTGTAAGGTCAGTCCAACGTGATCTGTAAACTTTATATATACAAGTCTTTTCTTGGCCGGCACAGGGGCTCAGTGTGCCTTTTTGTGTGGAGTTTCCATGCTATAACCAGTGTCAGTGTGGGTTTAATCCGCATACTCCGGTTTCCTCTCACAGTCCAAAAACGTGCAGTTTAGGTGAATTGAAGATGCCCAATTGCCCATCCCCCAACATGTGTGTAGATCAATTTGTGTATTGATTAACTGGTCCTCGCTATGAATATAGGCATAGTTGCTGGAATGTTGGGAAGCATTAGGAATGAATAAATATGTCTTTTCTCAGCTCTTGTACTACTAGAATGTTGTTAATAGTTAATCATTTAGATGGTTTATAGTATTTTGCATTCTGATTGTTATGAAAGAAGAGACTTAAAGGAAAACACCACTGTTTTTCAATATTTTACTATGTTCTTACTAGGGATGCACCGAATCCAGATTTTTTAGGTTCGGCCGAATCCACCGTTTAAGATTTGGCCGAATCCGAAACCGAATACCGAATCCTACTCGCATCCTTATTCCATTAACACAGTAAAACACATTAATGAAGTAAACAACGTCCACAGCAGTGTATTTTTCATTTTATTTAATTTTAACTGTACATTATGCCAGGATGACAAGTTGGAAAAACTATTTTGACAATTACCATAAGCCTATGCATAATGAAAGCGATGCGTTGCAACACGCTCGTTTTTACAATAAGCAAGCAGCTCCGCGCTGAAAACTATATTTAACTTTGAGTGAGAAGCTCCGCTCGTCAATGTCAGGTTTCACACGGCCGTCCAATTACAGTGGAGAAGGGGCGGGACATTACCACAGCAACCAACTGGCTTACAGCTGAAGCATCACAGCTACCAAGCGCTCGCTGAAAAACAGCTGGAATTTGGCGTCCTCAAGGCGTTTTCAGCTGTGTTTAAAAGTTTTGGTGTGTCCAGCCCCTAAGGCTCACCGAAAGAAAAAGCTCATCTCCACGTCAGCACCCGATGTGTGTAATCAACGGCCGCGTTACGTCGACCAGCGTAGCGCAAGCCTAGGGTTCGGTTCGGTGTAAAAAAAATCTAGGATTCGGCCGAATCCGAACCCCGTCAAAAAGCCCAGTATTCGGCCGAATCCGAATCCTGGATTCGGTGCATCCCTAGTTCTTACCTCAACTTAGATGAATTAATACATACCTAGCTTCTTTCAATGTGTGCACTTTTAATCTTTGTACAGCGCTTCTTGAATGTGTTAGCATTTAGCCTAGCCCCATTCATTCCTATGGCTCCAAACAAAAGTTTTATTTTGTGCCACCATACTTACTCATAGAGGTCGACCGATTTAAAAACAAAAAGGTATGTATTAATTAATCTAAGTTGAGGTAAGAACATAGTAAAATATTGAAAAACAGTGGTGTTTTCCTTTAAAGAGACGGTTCACCAAAAATTAACTCTCACTCTAAAGGCGGTTGCACACCGGACACGCAGCACAGCACCGCCCTGTTCTAAAAAAATCAAACACATTGTTTTCTATGAGTATACGCACACTGGTGCCGACAGGTGGCGCAAAGTTACGACTCAGGAAGTTGCTGAAATCCCTATCGCGCCACAGAGTGCAGCTTTAACATTAAATAGTTTAAGTAAGGGATAATGTAGAGGCAGCCGGTAGTTAAGTTCAGTCTCAGTAAGCTCTCTGTGTCTTGTCGTGGTTGTCGAGTGTTTGTCACAAGATGGCGCCAAACAGACAGTAATCTTTATTGATCTTTATTGGCGCGGAGCGATTTTACTTGTGCAAGTAGTCCGGCTATGCGTTATTATTTTGGAGCGGTTATTATTTGAAAAGAACAAACCTGCAAATGTCTCAACTGACCAATCAGAATCAAGCATTCCAGAGAGCCGTGTAATAACATTAAATAACATCATATTTGTCCCAAATCATTAACGATTAACATTGGCTGCTAACGTATATTTTGCATTTTGAAGTAGACGCTATCTGACTAAGCTCGCGCTATTTAATATGCACTTCTGGTGTATGATACCTCCGAGTTGTCCTACACGCGACGCGGGCCTGAGCTGCGCATCCGGTGTGCGACCTCCTTCAGGCTTCCAATTTATAGGTGATGTTTTGCTTCAGTCGTACATTAAAGAGAATTTGTAGCTAAGAGAAACCATGGTCCTTGTGATAGTTCAGATACTGCAAGCCCACAGATATGCATCTTTGAGAGTCAAAAAAGCAGATACAGCCAACACAAAATAAATCCCCTCGGCCCCTGGCAATATATTGAAGTGTTATGAATTGTCTGGAAGATCGCAGTCCAGCCACACACTCGGGTTTCTGTTGCATTAATGTGCAGTAAGTGTGTACGTACGCCATTAGTCCAACATGATGTTCATGATTCAGGACTGTATACCTGAAGCTGTGGATATGTTGTAATATAGTATAATGTTTTTCAGTAAACTATCCCTTTAAGTCCGTTTATTTTAGTTTATCTAATATACAGTACTGTATCTGTTGTAATGTAATTCCAACAAATATTTGTGATAATACGGTAAAGCCAAACATTTATTAATGACTTGATAAGCCCAAAAGAGCCTTAGTTTATCAGTAGGTTATGACTGAACCCCCTGAGGCTTTCTTGTCAAGTGTGCTTTTGCTGAAAATGTGCTAATATGCTAGTTTTGCATATTTTTGCATAGCATTGCTGTTTTTGTTTGTAAACAATTCTGTCCGTTTTATAATGTGTTAAAGCTTTTGAATTTGCATTCGGCCCTCGTCTGTGTTTACTGTGTTTTTTCTTCCACTCTTACTGTGAAGTAATCAAGGGTGAAAAACTCTAATCAAGATTATTTTATAATCAAGTTACTCCTCTTGGGTTTTAAGCACGCAGCACTCAATTTTATTCAAGGTGCCGGTTCAGATCAAACCGGATGCCATTTGTCCGAAAATGTGTTTATTGCACTCTTTTGGCTGACATTATTTTAACCCTTACGTAAAGATACACTTTCTGGCCTTCAACTGAGGTGACAGCTATAAAACAGCTTTGAATTGCGCTTAGCAAATGATCTACGTCAACCTGTTTTAGCTCCGGAGAGGTCAATGCTGCCTGTTTACAGTGTACCCATTAAATTATGAGCGTTTTTTGAGGGTGTGTGCTTGTTTTGACAAAAGTGTATCTGGGTTACAAGCAGACATGAGAGTTTGAAGACAAAAATAATATTTTCCCCCATTTTGAGAGCATAATTCACAAATACATATTCTGAAGTAACGGTGATGGGGAAAAATAAAATG
The DNA here is from genome assembly GCF_030506205.2 of Paramisgurnus dabryanus. NCBI lineage: Eukaryota > Metazoa > Chordata > Actinopteri > Cypriniformes > Cobitidae > Paramisgurnus > Paramisgurnus dabryanus. The sequence continues at coordinate 24,394,455 of NC_133353.1, forward strand.
AGCTTATTATTTGTTGAGTGTGGTAAGGCCCAGTGGGTCGTGTGCCATTTTGACAGTCAGTTTGACAGAGAAATTTCTTGGAAGAGAAGAAAAAAGATAAAACTATGTTTATCTGCCTCTCGGTGAATTCAGTTTCCAAGGAAGAAGTAAATGAGAGGTTTCGTAGGAAAATTGGGCATCTGATTCATACTAGGTGAGGAACCTGATTCGGTTCACTTCAGGCTACGTTTAAAGATCTCAGGAACTGAAAGCTTGGTTTATTCACACAATAATTTACCTACATCAGTTATCATTGTATCTGTTGTGATGCAGAAATTCAAATATATGCAATTTTTCAAGATAAAGAACAAGAGTCTTTGAGCTGCCTTCTGAAACATCCTGTCCATTTAAGGAATAGTTCACCCAAATTCTGTTCATGTCATTCAAACACACAGCATTATTCATTGCTGCAAGCATTGGAAACAAAAACATTTAATCTTGTTGGCGGCGATTTACAAAATGCAATGTATCTTAAAGGGAAAGTTCACCCAAAGTCATCATTTACTCGTCCACATGTTCTAAATCTGTATGAATTTCTTTTTTCTGATGAACACAAAAGAAGATATTTTGAGAAATGATGGTAAACACACAGCAGTAAGTGACCATAGACTTCCATAGTAGGAATAAAAAAATATGATGGAATTTAATGGGTACAATCAACTGTCTGCTTACCATCATTTATCAAAACATTTTCTTAGTCAATTATACTTCCAAAATATTTTTTCCTACTATGGAAGTCAGTGGTCACTATCTGCTGTGTGTTTACCATCATTTATCAAAATATCTTCTTTTGTGTTCATTGAAGTAAATAGGGTCCACGAACGGTTTGGTTACAAACATTTCTCAAAATATCTTCCTTTAAAGGGTTGTTCACCCAAAAATGAAAACTCTGTCATAATTTACTCTCGCTGGTGTTCTTTTAAGACTATATGGCCCCTATCTTGCACCCAGCGCAATTGACTTTGTCAGTGACGCATGTTTCATTCGTAGTTTGCACCGGCGCACGGCGGGTTTTTCCCTCCACAGACGCACGTCGGCAAACAAGGGAATGAACTTGCGCTCCCTGGGCGGTTCAGCGCAAAAAAGGAGGAGTGTTCTGGCACAAACCATCCCTGATGCTATTTTGCAGTTTCAAAAAACAATTGCGCCACTGACCAGAAAAAACTAGTCTAAAGTCAGTGGCGTGTTGCACGTTGTTCATTATGCTATTTTAAGGGCGCATGCTTGACCACAATGTATAGCGTGCACAACGAGCACACACCGTGCTAATCTAATCTACACAGATGCAACAGTTATTTTTGCAAATCATAAATTGTTACAATAAAAAATATTAACACATTAAATAGGGGAAATCATTGTGGTGAGCATTGTGGTGATAGTTTTTATTTATTTTGTGTGGCTGCATTAAAAAATTATCATGCAAATAATGAAAAAAATATTTTCATAAGTTTGTTGTGTGGCTGTATTACGTTTATTTTATGTAAATAATAATTAAAATGTTTATATAAGAAACCTTAATGTATGTGAACTTGATTTGTAAGTGTACTTTGGGGTTGGACTGCTTGCGTTTTTTGGCTTTCAGCTATGAGGGTGGACGCAGCGATGTCCTCTGCTGGCGTCTGTGTAGAGGCAGATCCACCTCCCGTTACACGGCGTGGGCGATTTATGCTGGCAAGCTTGGGATTCCCCCGTCTCCTGACATCATCGTAGCGCTTGCGGCGCAACTAAATCCGTCATAATAATAGCAACCCGCCATGGAACTTGCGTACTTGCGTTTAAAGGGAATGTTGGATGACGTTCTGATTTGTTTATTTAACGTTACGCCCATACCACACCTATGAATAATGAACCTACTTCAGACCAACCCCTTATTGATTTGCACCTGGCGCAAGAGTTATTTCTCCCGCCGGGAAAATAGCAACAGCGCCCAAGATCCGCCCACAAAGTCACTTGCGCTTTGCGATTCGCACTTGCGTTTCAGATCGTTAAAATAGGGCCCTATGAGTTTCTTTATTCTGTTGAACACAAAAGAAGATATTTTGATAAATGATGTTAAGCACACAGTTGACGGTACCCATTGACTTTTATATTATGGTATCGTCAACGGTGTGGATATCATCATTTAGCAAAATATCTTCTTTTGTGTTCAACATAATAAAGAAACTCATACAGGTTTATAACAACATGAGGTTGAGTAAATGATGACAGAATTATGATTTCTGGTGAACTATCCCTTTATTGCACCAAGAATGGTTGGTACGCAAACACAAAAAAGATTTAACATCTAGAAGGAAATTATGAATAAAAATGAAATTATTGTACAAAAATTTTACTTTTCTTACTCTGGTCCATTTTGGAGCTTGTAAGCACTTTGTCACCTTTCACTTTTATTGTAAAATAGTACAGGTTTGTAACATTTATAAAAGTGAGTAAATGATTTTCAGAGATTTAATTTCATTTTTGGGGCACCTTTCCCATAAAAGTAGCCCCAGAACGATTCTTCGGCACAATTTGTTTTATCTTTCTATCATCCATGTTAGAAACAACATTAGTAGTCTAATGGTTATGTTAGTGATGTAACTGTTGTGAATGTATTTTGAAGAGCGTGTTACGACCCATCGTTTGGAATGCATAACATGCCACGACTTCTTTAATTGAGCTTCTTGTCATCGTCCTCTCACTCTCAATGCCCGAATTCACCTCTCTCGCTCTGTCCTCATTGGCTCTTCACACGCACACACACACACCCCACTCAATATATCAGTGTTGGTCTTGAGTCAACCCTTGAGTCTGAAAAGCCCAAACAGACTGATGAAGGAATGTCAATGTAGGCGTATGAATCCTGGTGTTTGGGAAGTGAAGCCTTCACTCCCAAAATATTTAATTTTTTTTCACCCAGGACTGCGCCCTTAATAAAATCTATTGCTTATAGTGGGGGTGTATAATATGAACATATAAAATGATTCAGTCTTGAAAAAATGGTTTTAATAAAGTTATGCCTCATCATTTGTGAAATGGGTAGTTTTTAACATGTAATTGCTAGTATTTATGTATATTGCATTGGATAGACAATTAAAATAAGTCAAATTAATGATTATAGTGTAAGCTAGTGTAACATATATTGCTCAGGTTTGTAGTTTTCAGGTTACATCTTGGTTTCTACATATGCCTCATGTCACTTTGTAGGGGTTGTAGTTTCTTTAGATCCTTAACCCTAGTGTGATCAATAGTAATGTTTTTTTTCTGCCACAGACTGCGTAACCACAACAGAAACAAAAGTCAGATTCACAACAGTTAACAATTTACTTGTCTATCACTTCAAAAGGTATATCAGTCGGCCATAACTCACAGACCCGAAGCCGCCAGTAATCGATCATCCTATTGAATTTTAAACCCCTTTAGAATTTAGAAAAGTGCCGCTGGCTCTTAAAATCCCAGTAATGCTCCAACATGCTGTATATAAGCCCAGAGGGAAAAATAGTCTCCTTGTCTCTTTCAATATTTCAATACCCCTGTCTGTGTGTTTTCAAGCAAATGATGTCTTGGCTTTCAATATGACTGCCATCAGTAAAGGTCAACAATATTGATTCACTGTGAGACAGGCACAAATGCTAGAAATGCCATATAGCTAACTACAGATTTATCTGTCTGTGCAAAGCTTGTACATTAATGAGATCGACTGCTGAGAGACTTTTTTTAACCGGCCTAGTATCCATCTTAAAAAGCCCTTGTGCAGGTGAAACACAACGGCGTTAAAAGTCTCATTATGCTGAAGATGTTATTTCGAATCGTAAGAGTTTTTGTGATCTTTATTTGTTCACTTAACCACCGCTCTCCGTGGAAATTACAAAATGGCTGCCATTACTTTTCTCCAGATTAAAGCACGGACGAAACCCATCAGGTGCTTTGAATTGAAATGTCAAACGTAATTGTCTGTTTCTTTTCATCGTTTTTTCAAGATAAACTGTAAATGTAAAACCTCTACAGTATGTTAACCAGCTGGATGTTATGTCATTCAGTTTAACCACTAGTATGACGGCTGTTAAAAACGTCTGTATCTTTTAGGATTCGATACTAGCGATTTTATATATTACATGGTCTTTGAATGATTAAAACTTTGGCATTTTGAAGAATGCTTTTTCCATACAGTAAAAAAACATAAAAGTAGCCGTAATGCACAAAGCGAACAAAATTGTAGCCTTTATTCCCTGACAATTTCCCCCGCTGTGTAACTGCCAAATCTTATTGTCGCATGCTTTTTGTCAAACGTGATGCATCATGTTCTGTTCCGCACACGGGAGTCAATGGCGTTTAGCTTGATGCACTTGTGTGACATTATTTTCATTTTAAGGTGAACTTTAGCGTGACATTTTAATTTTCCGGTAGTATGTTATGTGTTCTTCATAGAAAACATATAAAAGCCCTACGAAAGAAAAGAAACGCAAACATGAGGAATAAAGACGTGTGATAGATAGACCTGTCAGTTCTGCGCTTATCTGCTTGTCAACTCACTCACTCTTTCCGCCGCGTCGGTCCCCACTGATCTATGCATGCTGCGCGGCTGGCGGGTTTTTGATGCCATGGGGCGGTACAGGCTGGTTCGGCATGCTCTTGAATTCGTTCCTTACCATCTAAGACCTCACATGGACACATCAATCACCCTCCCATCTGCCCTGCAAGCAGAAAAACTCGAATGGAAAAATGAAACGTTCCTCTCGCTCTTCCACTGTGTCCTTCATTTATTACATGTATGTGGCGGGAAGTGGGTGGATTAATGCGGGGTGTCAGGGCCTGTCAGGGCTGAAGGCTAAAGCTGTAATGCACAGAGGCACAGGCCACGCTGGGTGCGCGGCGGATTGCATTCTGTATCTCCAGATTGGAGCTGTCACAGGTGTTCTTCCAAAATTTCCTAAAATTGGAACGGACTAGGCTCGCAAAAGCCAGACTTTGGAAAATGTGGTCCGATCTCTAGCTTATTCTGGCCCAAATACGCCCACTTCGACAGGAAGCAGCCATCTGACCAACAGTCTGCAAAGTGAGCAATCACAGTTAGTTTTTTTACGTGATGCTAAGGGATGGGGTAAATTTGAAATCAATGATGCCGGAATAATAGGCCGACATGCAACAGCATGGTAGCTCATTCCAAATAATGGCAAACCAATAGCTGGGTAAGGTTTTATGGACAAGTTTGAATTGAAAATGGCCTGCATGCATAAAAGTTAAAATAAAGCAGATTTTGGTGTAAACAGTGTAAAACCATTATTGTTAGCATTTTGATTATTTCCATAAAAGCGTTTTACGAATGCATTGCACAATTGGTTTTATCTTTTTATGAATGGGAAATTTGCTTTTCTCACCTAAAATTTGAATCTTGGAAGCACTGGAGCACTTGCAGAAGATGCTTAACTCTTTCCCCGCCAGCATTTTTCATGATTTTCACAAAAGTTTAATGCCTTACAGAAAATGTTTTTCTTTAAATATATAAACAGACAATATATCACATGAAAAAACAGACCATCTGCTTTCAAAAAAAAGTTCTCTTTTTATCACCTCTCAAATATGGGTTTCTTCAAAAACACCAAATTTTGAGCAAAAAGCTGAGAAAAATTTGTTTTTGTGAAAGGCTTTTGATAGAGGGCTTTTGATCAGATTCAGAGCGATGATCAAAACATACATGGACATACAGCTGTTTGCCGGGTTGTATAACTTGCGGAAGTGGATAATAAATGGACACCTGGTGAATAATAGCGGTATTAGGGATTGCCGAAAATACTCGTCATTGGCAGGGAAGCGTTTTCAAGATTAGTCAATTTTCTTTAAAAAAATCCAGATAATTTACTCACCACCATGTCATCCAAAATGTTGATGTCTTTCTTTGTTCGTCGAGAAGAAATTATGTTTTTTGAGGAAAACATTGCAGGATTTTTTTTTCATTTTAATGGACTTTAATAGACCCCAACACTTAAAGGAACAGTATGTAGGATTGTGGCCAAAACTGGTATTGCAATCACAAAACGTGTGGCTAAAACTGGTACTGCAATCATACAGCTGGTGGCCAATATACCAAACGACAACATAAACATCAGTTGAGGGCTGCAACTCCACTTTTTAAATGACAATATCCTGGCCAGACCGCTGTTGTGAGTGATATAAGTATTTGAAATGAAAATTATTTCTTAATGTCTAGTGACATTTTAGGGCCATTTAATGATTAATTGATATAAATTTCTTACATACTGTTCCTTTAACAGTTTTAATGCAGTTAAATTGCAGTTTCAAAGGACACTAAATATTCCAAAACGATACATAAGGGTCTTATCTAGCAAAACGATGGGGGATCATTTAGAGTCCTTTTAAACTGCAATTTTAAACGGTATTAAAACTTTTAAGTGTTGGGGTCCATTTAAGTCCATTAAAATGAGAAAAATCCTGGAATGTTTTCCTCAAAAGATATCATTTCTTCTCGACTGAACAAAGAAAGACATCAACATTTTGGATGACATGGTGGTGAGTAAATTATCAGGATTTTTTTTAAGAAAATGTACTAATCCTTTAATTGACGAGTTAACTCGGGAATACCCCAGTATAAATGTCCTCCCACTTCCATACATTCCAGTAGATCACATGCCAAACTGTATTTATTTTTAAAATGTACTAATACAACTTAAAGAAAAGGCCTTGTTTAATATTACTTCGGTTTATTACTTTGGTGTTACGTTTCACCTATGGAAATTCCTCTCTAATGTCACTGGAAGTATCTTATGTGTTACATCAAATGATGCATCTCCATGAGGTCAGGGTTGATCAATCTGCCCCAAGTTCACATGTCGAATGGCTGACTTTGAAAACCATTCCAGAAAAAAAAAATTGAGTTTGAGGTGAAAAAAATCCAAATTCCGGGTTGTCTCGAACGCAGCATAACACTGTTGTGCTGGACTGTCTGATGGTCTGAAAGATGCATCTGAAGCATCTCCTCTGCAGTGATTAGGGGTCTACAGCTGAGCCATCCAGCTGGTTTAAGTGGGCGATCACATCCTGAACCATTACCTCCAGCCCCATCAGAGACATATCAGCACAGTTTCTACAGGCAGAGCGCCGTCTCCACAGAGAGACTGATAATGATTGTTAATAATCACTAATTCAACATCATTATGACATGTTCCACCTGCCCTCTCGGTAATCACCATTCTGGTTAAGCACTCCACTCTCAAATACACATCGCAATAAGCCGGCCTGATTTTGCATTCCTTATAGTAAAACCAGGGCCAAAACTTTTGTTTGACCACGGTGGCCAACAGTGGGTGATTTAAGAAATTTTTTATTTTGAAATTTTGGCTTAGTGCAAGAAATACTCAAATATAGTTCTGGAGATAAACAATTGGGTGTCTTTTGATAATACATGTTCTATGCAAATCAAAGTTGTGTGTGTTTTTCATAGTTATTTACTTATAATATAAACAAATTAATACACTGAATATCTACCAATATAACCAGTGTGGCCTTCTAATTTGAAGCTGAATTTGACCAAGAGGCATTGATTCAAATCCATGTGATCTTCAGAGAAGACTTATTTTATTTATGTTGACATCTGTCTGTCTTGATTTGAGGCAGTGTTCCATTTAGAGATAGATTTTACTGAACAAGCGGAGCATTGAAGAAATATAGGACATTAAAGCAGAATGTAGCCCCCTGCTAGAAGCACTATGAATTCCCATAGTGCCATGCTGTCGTCACGTGTGACCGGTTTGCTCTTGACAGGAAGGCCTGTGACAACTGCAGCAGATTGTTACGGTATATTCAATAGGCAAGATCACAGCAGTGGAGACGTCACACCACTCCATAATTCTCCTTGGCTTTTTCTCGACATAGTTTGCATGCCGTATAAACAAGAAATTTGGCTAAAGCCTCAGTATAAGAAAAACACTTTAACTACAGTACTCGCAAGAGAGTTCCTGTTAGCAGATGGTTTATTTAATATCTTCAATTGCTGATCCAAATCGTTTAGAATTTGCCTAAATTACGTATTTGAGATTTCACTGCATAATACTGTAGTAATAAAAATAAGTCAATTTGCATTATGGCACAATGCGAAATATCTTAATAGTTTTATTTGTAGTCTTTAAAGGAAAACATCACTGTTTTTCAATATTTTACTACGTTCTTACCTAAACTAAGATGAGTTATTACATACCTATGTTTTTTTAAATGTGTGCACTTAATCTTTGTACAGCGCGTTGTGAATGTGTTAGCATTTAGCCTAGCCCCATTCATTCCTTAGGATCCAAACAGGGATGAATTTAGAAGCCACCAAACATTTCCATATTTTCCATATTTAAATACTGTTACATGAGTAGTTACACGCAACCCATTCTCACTCCCCAGGCGTCAAAATCTGAAGCATGTTCAAACGCCTTCAGCGTCAATATGAAGACGCGAAGGGTGCCCCTATATCACTATATCAACGAAATGGGAACTCCAATGATAATCCCTCAGCGTCGGATATAGACGAAAGGGCATCCTGGAACGTATGTGACGATCGGCAGGATCATGCCGCTTCTGGACGTTAACTACTTAATTTTTTTCCACATTTTTTACCATTGTCACTTGGGGTTGGAACGACTTTTTGTTACATAAAATTACATCCTAACCCAAACACCAATCGACAATGGTTTAAAAATCAGAACACAAAAACTATAAACCAATACTTAAACTGACATCCAAACCTGAAATCTAACCCCAAGCGACAATGTTTTAAAAATTGGAAAAAAATTGAGTAGTTACCCTCCAGAAGTGGCATTATCATGACGATCGTCGCATACGTTGACGTCACATAACGTGACGGCATCAACTTCTGGGATGCCCTTTCGTGTATATCCGACGCTAAGGGATTAGCATGAAAGCAACGGAGTTCCCATTTCGTCAATATAGTGACGCATAGGGCATTTGAACATGCTTGATATTGACGCCTTGGGAAGTGAGAATGTGTTGTTACATGAGTAAGTATTGTGGCACAAAATAAAACGTGGTGATTTTTTTAAGAAGATAAAATATGAGAACTATATTGTATAGCGGAAGAGCACTTAGTTTACAGCACTTTGACCTCAGCATGCAGTAACATCATTACTTCTGAGAACTCCCCCCTCTCAGTCAAACATCCATCAATATTACTGCGTCTGAGGACGCACGCGTGTTACGCTAGTCCGAAGTTATCTTCCGGTGTGTGCTTGTTTATCGACTAAACTGACCTCTAGAACAAATACCTTTTTAAGACGAGCTTTAGCTATGAATTGAGGGTAATTTACTGCATATTTATTTTGCTTGTTATCAGAAATAATCTACTCAGTTGTTATTGATTCTATGCGGAAGTTAGATTGGGCCACAAAAGCCAATTGTTTATGTTGTTGCTGCTGAAATCGTCTATAGCCATCATTCTCTTCAGTTTATCATTAGTTGCTTTGACTTGTGATGTATGTTGACTTGTCATTATGTTACTAGGCATTTTTTCCTAGAAATTTCAATTATATTCTTATCTTCTTTATTAAAAGTTCTTTGTTCAAAGCTCTACTTTCCCTCTTCATCAACTACATAACAGAACAATTTATACCTGATGTTTTATTATTAGAGATGACATTTACACTTACGCATTTGGCAGACACTTTATTCGAAGTGACTTTTAGTGCATTACAAGGTACACATTTGTATCAGTATATGTGTTCCCTGGGTTCGAACTTATGACCTTTTGCGCTGTTTACTCAATGCTCTACCACTGAGCTATATATGAACATGTATAGCAAAAGCAGATGAACCTTAATTAGTACTGACAGCATATTTTGCTGTTTTAAATAAGCCCCACACAGCATGTAAAACATCAGTGGTTGATCACTTTACATATTTAGTCTCGTGGCCTGAATAAGCTTGTAAGTATACCAAGTAAACCTTCATGATTCTGGATATGTTCTGTAAGATGATGTCTACCCTGACTAAGATCTTTTATTCGTTGTAATCTCTCCAGGCCAGTGAAAGCCTGGTGTGGTTTTAGCTCATATATCAGTCATTCATACAGTACCTTATAGATGCCTGCCTGGGTTTTAGTTTGATGTATATCAGCTGCTGTGCCTCTATTTAAATTGTTGAGCATTTTTTATATTTGAAGAAACCAGGTAAATTTAGTTTCTGATGGATGTGTAACTGTAGGGGTCAAAAGTTTAGATTAATTTATTATTAATTTATGAAGAAATGGGAGATCTCTATTTGCTGTAGCTTGTCAAATTCTGCTTCAAATGAAATAGAAACACGGAGAAGTGTATATATTCTTATTTGTGTATGAATATGTTTTATTTGGCTGTTTATGTAAAGAGATATGATTTATCCAGGCAAAGCATTGTTGTGCTTGCTTGTACTTTGCACAGATAATGCCCAAGTCATGCAACCTTTACATAGGATTCGGTGTTCGCTGCGCTTGCCGCTGGGCTCAGCGCAGCCAAGCGATTTGTGCGCTGATGGCCAGACCAAAGTAGGGGGGTTTTCAATAAATTACGGGAATTTCGAAACACACAGTGTAAGCTTTTCGTCCATTTTGATTTTGATATGCTTGTTTGGATGCCCTGTTTCTATTGGCCGCGCGGGTATTCATCACAGAGCACAGCACAAAAGTATTTTGCTAAAAAACAATTTTGAACTTTGACCGCGGCTGCGCTCGCGTTTTGCTCGACGCAACAACAAACCGCCCTCGCGCGGCGCAAGCCATTGAAATGAATGGGTTTCATAGCACAGCTATGAAGAGAGTAATTTGAACAGTGATCTAATTACTTGATTGAAGATGTAATTAGTAACTGGTAATTAAAGGCGGGGTGCATGATTTTTGAAAAACACTTTGGAAAAGAAAGTGTACCAAAACACACTTGTAGCCAATCAGCAGTAAGGGGCGTGTCTACTAACTGACATCTTTGCCTGGGTTGTGTATGTGCGGGGCGGGTCTATCAAAAGAAGGTTCAGATTCTATTGGGGTGGGTGGGTGTATGTTTAGGTGATTTCAAATGTCAACATTGGCTTTCAGAGATCATGCACCCCGCCTTTAATTACTTTTTTTGAGTAACTTACCCAACACTGCTCTGTACAAACTTCCGGCCATATGAGGGTTGCATTATCTCCTATTCATAGTAATAGAAGTGCTCAATCTTGTTATATTCAGGATCTTGGACTAACTAACTTAAAATTCAGAAGCTAAAGATAAGACCAACTTGATCAGGTCCAAAGTCCAGCTTGACCAGCTGAGCACTAATTTACATCAGTTAAGACCAGGAAATCACCTCAGACTGGCCTTAGGGTTGCCATTGTCCTGTACGATATGGGATTGTCCAGTAAATTAAATCAGTATGGGTTGCAATTTGTTTTGTATTTTCATAAACATTAATTCACTGTCTTCACCATGGAGAGAATAACACAGTGATGGAAAAAAGCAAACCATTCCCACACAAAATAAAGTAGAAGAGATCAAAATCACTGGCGTGTGCCAGAGAATGACAAGCATGTCCAGTGTGCGCGTCAGCCACATCGTTGCCATAGTTACAGAGACTATGAATTTTTTGAAAAAGCCTTGCGACTCGACTCTGTCCGTGAAACAAAGGAGAATGTGGAAATACAGGCCTGAATGGGAGACAGCATATGTATCAGTCCATCAGTCCTATCTTAGGCAAACTGCACATTTTGTGAAGTCTGACAGTCTTATTTAGATGTCTTCTTTCTGTTATGTTGGCTTTTGACAGAAAAATTATTACGTTTCATACTTGTTGGTAGCTGTAAAGTTCACTTTATTGCACTTTGCAGTTTGTTATTTAAAGGTCACATAACACACACAGTTTTTGGCAATCTTGTGTTAATCTTGGGTACCTGTAGAGTAGTATTGCATCGTTCATATATCTCCAAATAGTCTTTAGTTTGGTCAGATTTATAAATGAAAGATCAGCTGTACAGCTTCTTCCTGGAGGCGTACCATAGGTGGAGCAAGTCGTGAGCACACAACATACACAATGCATCATTGCATTATCCCTGGATAATTTTGATATAAATATAATTTCGTGTTGTTTACATTATATGATCTTACACAGCGATTGTCAATAAAACAAGTCATTTGATGCAGTTTTACTTACCGACTCTTTTATCGTTGGGACCGCTCCATCATTCAGTTTTAAATTATCTGCAAATCCAGCGTTGAACTGGGCCTTGTTTTTAAAACATGTCACAGAAATGCTGGCAACAAACAAAAACACTTGCACAACTCCATTGCTGCCCCGGAAAAACAAATGGCATCCATTGTTCCCTTAACACTGGATGCTATGGGATACTGAACAAGGTAATCTTTCCCTTACTAATAAAGAAAACTACTTTGGTGACATTGATTTTGTGATCTAAAAACAAAACAACAAATTGACCTCCGTAAACCAAAAGAAGCACGTGGTGGGCGCACTCCTGCTTTCGCTCTGGCTGGTGTTTTTCGGTGAGAAGTGCCCATACAAGGACTTCCACCGTACCTCTGTGAGTTGTGATGTAACAGATTCAGTAGCTTGTGATAACCCTGACAAAGAGTATTTGGCACAGAAATACGTCCAAATAAGTTATTTTTTTACTTTGTGTTTAGCATGGGAATATAACTCTTTAACAGTGTAAATAAGTCAGAATGCATAAAATACCATAAGGACCCCCCCCCCAAGTTACTTTTTAGTTCTGTTTGCCTAAAGAGCCAAGTTTACATACTTCTTGGGAACAATAAAATATTCACAAACTTTTTGTTATTTACAGGAATAAGTCATTTTAAACCATTTTACACATTCAGACAATTAATGGCATTTCATTTTCTGCATGGTATGATTTTTAAAGGCACTAATTCTAATCTTGCATGCTGTTTTAAAACGGATAGCGTGCAAATTGTCATGCAAGCTATCTTTTCAGCAGGGTTGCAGTATTAGCATAGTATTTGATGTTTTCTGTAGTACAATATGGACCTATTTTGCTTATCATACATCATGTAAGCCGCACTGATAGGGTTAATTCTGCTTGTTATCCGAACTGAATTATGTGAGGCTATATTGGTCCATACAGAGTATCTGAGGTGGACAGCCCGTGTCTGTGCCGGTCATACAGTGATTCAAATCTGACATAGGCAATTAGACGGATGTTTTATTGAACAGATTCAATTAGAGAGCCACTGAGGGGGAAAGATTACGAAGAGACGCTTTGCCAAAAACAGAAAGTTAAAAAACTACAACCCAAGGCTGTAGTGCTTGCAAGATGCCAATCAGATGATGTGTTTCTGCTGAGCTGCTCGCTGGCTTCTTATTGAAATGATTAATTTACTCAGTGTGTTGTTTTATTTTTTCAACCGCAGCGTTTGTGCGGCAGCATCTCCGTGTCTTGTCTGTGTCTCTGTGTGTGTGCATGCTGCGTTTCTGAAAAATGATTTGAGAAGGATTTCTTACTATGCGACTCTCTGCATGCTGTGTCTCACTCCCATATGAGTCAGGGATAAAAAAGATTTGATGAATAGATGAACTCTGAAGCATTTAAAGCCATACTCGCTTCCAATTTTTTATTAAAGCCAGCTATTTATTTGACAGTTTGGCAGTTTTATGTCCCTTACTCTAAATGATCTGCAGCGACTTTGTTGCGCTACACTTAGCATGTTTTTGACTAGAGCGATTTGTAGGATGTTCAAATATAGACGTTTTGGTTAAGAGGGCTGATAAATATTTTTGCTGAATTCTGATGGTTTATTTGTAGGTGGAGCACATACAAATGTAGCTGATTTTTTTTTTAAACAAACATGGAAAGCAAGAGGCATGTGTAAAAGTAAAGAATTGACAGGCGGAGTATGTCCATTACTTTATAACGGGTGTGCCTCATAAGTCTTGAAAAGTGAAGCCCCTGGCTCTTTGATTGCCCCTGGTGGCTGGCTGCAGTACAAGTCATAAACCCCGCCCTCTCCATTCAAACGAATGGGACTCTGCTCTAAATAAAAAAAACATTTACACTTCCAATAAAAGTTTTCCGAAAGATGTTTTTGGTCCTTTCAAGTAGTTGTTATCACGCTGATATATGTTCAAGTGTTCATTATTGTGATAAGTTTCATTTTAGCTTGTAATTTGATGCTATAGAAATGGGGCGCGTCGTTATTATTGGCGTGGTTGAATTGGTCGCGCAAACGTTTGGGCGGAAGTTTGATACCGCAGCTCCGCCTCTGGCTCCACAGACCATTCCTTCTGTGCATGCCTTGGCTCCAAACTGACGTTTTTACGTAACATGGCGGCCACCGTGGTCGGACATTTTTGGCTTCAATTCATTACAATGGTGGGAGGCGATGTTGCGTCGTCCATCTTTTTTTACGGTCTATGCTTTATAATCTCCAGTAAAAAAGTTTATAGTGATTATTTGCTTCAAAATCAATCTGATCAGACCACTGCCCAGAATTTAGTGGTAACATGTGCCATATGTCTTCCCAAGGCAAAGTCTGCTCACCGAGAACATTAAGGCAGTGTTCTGAAGAAAGAGGGTAAGAGAAAAGTGGTTGTTTGTCACTCGGTTTGTGCTTGTCTTTGGGGGAGCGCCCCGACCTGAACCTCAGCTATAATAGCATGCGCTAATGGCCAGACACAGTCCTCAGACTTGGGCGGTCACAACTAGCTGACACCGGAGTCTCGTTTTCAGGGGCCAGAATGGTGAATAGATTCATGTTGTTGTTGTGTTATAGCAAAGCACTTTACCATATGTTCTGATATTCTTCCAGGGCCAGGTCCCGTAATCTAAAGCAACCCCATTTCCTGCTTATTTCCCATACTGCTCATAGGGGGCAAGAAGTTCACCTTCTGGGATGTGCAATCCCACCTAACTCTCTCTCTTTCTCTATTTCTCTCTCACACATACACACACAGATGTTTGTGTGTTTAGGCACTCTTGATTTCCATTCCATGGAAGTCCTTTTACAGCCTTTCCTGCCCAGAGCCCCGGTCTTGCACTGTGCCACCGTGATTATTAATAACCCCGACAGAACACATGTTGGGAAATCATTTGTGACTCCTAGCAGCACTGCGTTCTGCATGGCTGCACTCGTGCTGAAACGTAGGAAATGCGACGCTGCAGCAGGTAGCAGGATGACGCACATCAAAGGCAGTTGAAGAAACGTTGGGAATGAGGTGTCAAACGGGTGTCAGGGTAGAGTGAATGAGAGAATGAGTGAAGGACAGACATCACAGTGGACATACGTGCATCACGGGAGAATTCTTTCATTTTTTTTTTACATTGGCATCATTTCCACTACAGTGACATTTTTGTGCTTTGATAGCGGTCTGTGTGAAAATGACAGTGATGCAAATAAGATTTTCAAACTTTGTTGAATAAATCTGCCAGCTAAGATTCTAAGTGCAAAGAAAGCTTTTCACAAATTATGGAAATGATGCCACCACTAAGGCATTATACATATATACATATTTGTACTAGAGCAACTATACATGTATTGTCTGTACTACTTGAAGCTGAATAATAAGTGTTTTTAAATTATTCTTTAACCAGTTTAAAAAAAATAATAAGTCTGAGAGTGCTTTGTGCATGATACTTATAAATATCAGTGGTCAACTTCACAGAAAAATAAGTCATCAAGTCTTTCAATGTATAATGAGCCAGTGCCAGACGCCTGTTCACAATATACTGATTGACGATCTATGGTGCTAGGGAACTGATTGAGACATGTGGATAGGCGAGTAATTGACCCCAATTTGCCACTTAGTATTAAAACTTCTTCTCTTGGTCCTCTTGGTTGTTTGGGGTGACTTTCCTTTTTACACTGCTGGGGTAAGAAACCCCAGCTAAGTATCGCAACATTATTAGGTTCGAGTCTCAAGTCTAGCATGCCATTGTTTTTGGGTAGTGACCATAGACTGTAAAAAAAGATGGACGACGCCTGTTCGCTCTCTTCCATTGGTGAAAAGTGAAGCCGCCAGTGTCCTGACATGGCGCTGACATCTTGGGTCTTGAGTCTGCGCAGAAGCGATTTCGGGACCAGTCATGCGCAGTAGTGAGCAGGAAGTGAAGCCGCGAAATCAAAACCCCGCCCTCGCTCTCGTAGAATGCGCATATCACACGATATCACAGCTGTCAATCATGACGTAACACCACAATTTTTAAATGATTAAATAACTAACTAAACACAAACCTCCCATCGAGACGTTTTGGCTTCATTTTTCAGGGCTTGTGCGGCACGCTTGGTAGTGACGGGTGTGTTAATGTAAGCCAGAGATGCACAGATGCTGCACAATTATGCTGTATTAAGTATATCATGATGACTCACGATTTGAGAATTTGCGCTAAAACTGTGCAGATCTGGCGTAATAATCAAGGACTTTGCTAATGTAACATGGCTGCAGCAGGCGTAGTGATAGTACGCACTGAATGAAACTAGTCCCCTTCTATTGAAAGTAACCAAGTGGACTATTTTCGGGCAGTGCGTAATATCACTACGCCTGCTTCAGCCATGTTACATCAGCAAAGTCCTTGATTATTACGCCAGTTTGAGAGTATAGTTTCTAGCCATATCTGCCTAGAAAATCGCAACTTTTAATTTTCCGTCGGTCTTAGTACACAATGTAACTACAGAAGAGTCAAGTTTTAAATAGGAAAAATATCGAAATTCTTTGGTTATTTTTTAGCGCAATGCTAATGGTCTAATCAGATTCAATGGATTATGCTAAGCTATGCTAAAAGTGCTAGCGCCAGACCCGGAGATCAGCTGAATGGGTTCCAAAACAGTAAGAATTAAATGTTTAACTCTAGGGGAGCTGGAAAATGAGCATATTTTCAAAAAAAGTGGAATGTCCCTTTAATTATGCATAACTTTAAGGCTTAATATAATTTAAATGGATGAGTTACAAAAAAATTCACCCCCTCAAAGTTGTCATGAAGGGCAAAATTATTTATTAAATATTTTCTACTGTAAAGTTGGGCCTTTTAACATAGGGGTCTATGGGAATTTACTCCCTTTTGGAGCCAGCCTCAAGTGGCCAGTTGATGAATTGCAGTTTTAATCACTTCCGTATTGGCTTCATCAGAGAGACTGGAAGGTTGCTCCTCAGTTTGAACCCTTGACCTTATGCGCTGCTATTGCAATGCTCTACCCCTGAGCTATACAAGAACACATTGTGTTTATTGTATTTTTGTAAAAGAGACAAAAGTGATTGTTCTGGTATTCAAAATACGTTTGATTCTTCATGAGATACCACTGTCAGAATATTTGAATGTTTGAGCAGACGGCTTATCAGTCCGAGTCGCTCTTCATAATTGCTTCCCGCATTAAAAGTGCCTCTTATCAGCCCATAATAATGCCGAGATGAGATGTCTAGGGCTTGTGGTGTCTCCTTTGTCACTTTGGTAAAGACTCATACTCCGCATCACATGTTTTTCTGTCATCTCCCAGAATTGTTTTGTTTCCTTCCTTTCATCAACCGCATTATATTGTGGATTGATTTTCAGCAGCGTAAATGGATTGCGGAGATCTGCAGACTGCAAGGCGGACACGAAAACAGTCTGAGGTTGCCTAACAACGGATTTCTTTGATAATTAAATTCTCCACCAATTACCAGCTGGCTTTATAAGTTCAATTTCCAACTGTACAATGACCCACAGCAGTGGCTGGTTTGAATAAATCTTAATAAAAATAACCTCTCTATCTCAAGCAATACGGTTCTGTTTATAGACCGGCTTGGTTGTTAGGCCTTTCTGTGTGGAGTTTGCATATGTCAGCGTGGCTTTACTCCAGAAATCTGATCATGGAGATGCGGTCCTCACAACCAAGCTTAAGTTTTCTCTTTTGATTTTTGCACCAACGCTGTTCAATCTCACATGTCATTTCCTCACACAGGGTGCCATTTTCCCTCTGAACAGAATCACACACTTGGGTAAGCGATTTCATCTGCCGTTCCATCTGAACCTCTCATATCTCGCTGCAGCTCTTTTCAACCCATATTCGCTGTCTTCTTTGATGAAGACCGGCCCTCCAAGCTCATGAACTACAGTGGGGCAGCATGACTGCTTATAAATGAGAAAAAGAGGGTGGAGGGAGAGATAAGAGAGCTGGAGAGAGTGTGTATTTTGTGGGTGTTGGACTGACATAAATGGTCAAAATGGGATCTTTCCCACCATGTGTGGGTGGAGTGAGCTACTGAGGACAGTCATTCTGCAAAAATTCATCCATTCCTCCCTTTTCCTGTTGTGTTTTTCCCTCATTCCACTTTTTTAGGATTTGAAAGAGTGGAATGTGAAGATATGAGAGGTTGAACTAACTGGATCTCAGACCCGCGGCTCAGGCTCTTCCCGGACATTTTTTCCATTGCATTGCTGGAAATCACAAGCCACGCCAGCATTTGGGTGGTCAAGCTTTGTTTTGGAAAATGCTGTAGCTAGGTTGTTGCTGGTCCTGTCCAAGGCAAATGTCGATCTTGGTCCCGCCATCTGGCAGAACAGTTGATCGACCACTGTTTTCCCGTTTTGATAATTGGATTTCCATAAACTTTTCCAGTTCCGTGGGATTAATCAACCACTATTAAAAGTCTTTTCATTTCAGTTTAGATTTATCATTAATTCTTCATGAGATATGACTCAGTAGCAACTTTATTCAACAGCAAAGTACACTTTGTGATAATTCAGATTAGTACAAGAAATATATATTCACTATTGTACACTGTCAGAAAAAATAGTCATAATATGTACCCCAGCTGTCACTTTGGTGTTATCTTTTCAAAATATACAACTTTGTACCTAACAAGTTCATATTAGTACATCAGAGAAACAAATGTGTTCCAAAGAGAGCCTATTAGCACCTCAAATATCCATATTACTGTAGTATCTTAAAACTACATATTGGTCTAAGAAAAGATCTCCGATTATATTGCCCAAATTAATAATCAGGACTCAGAATAAATACCTCAATACTTTATTTTTATGAAGCTAGGTTTAGTTGTATCTTATAGGTAAGTTTCAGGTTTATTCACCTCTTGTTCTCATTGTAGGATCTACATCCTATTGTTTCTCCGCGATAAGAGCTTCATTAACAATTAAGATTTATATCTGTGTACCGGTGTTTGCTTGGTGATAGTTGCCTGCGAGGTTTCTCCAGATCTGGTGCCATGACCCGACTGTTGTGATCGATGTATAGGCAGACTCTACAGTCGAGAAAGCCGTAGGAAATCAATGGTGTTTATTAAGACACGCTGTATGCAGTCAGTGTGGGCAAAGAATGATGAAGTGCACCGGTTTTTGTGTTTGTTTTTACTGCAACATTCGAAAAGCTGAGAATCAAGGGTGGTTTGGGCCCTATTTTGAGGACACTCAATCACTTGAGGAATTCGGTATGGAAAGCTCACAAATCTCGTTTTACATCTGTAAGAAATAAAACCGTTAGCCTTGTAGTTCAAAGACTGTAGCTCAGTATCACAAGGGTGATTGTGTGTCAGTAAAATGGTTTACGGGGATTGTTTTAGGTGGCGAGATAATTACTCCTTTTGCATTCCAGACCAAATCCAGCGACCTTGCATTTAAATTTCGAAGGTTTTTAATAAGATAGAAAGGCGCTAATCCGTCTGGCTCCTGAAGAACCTCCACCCTCAACAAAAACACGTACTTATTTACTGACACACACAGTTAAGGTCACTGACACGCTCACATGCTGTAAACCTGCTGAGAGTGTCTGCTGAGGTGAAAGAAGGGCTGAGAAGGAATCTGAGGATTGTTTTCCAGGTGCTGTTCGTACTCATTTGCACGTTTCTCGGAGCTGTAGACAGATGAGACGAGCTTGTGTACTGCACTTCAACTCTCACGACTTAGAGATTTAATCTTCTGACAAAATGCGAAATATGACAAACTTTCTTTTAAGCCAAGCTAAGCTCTGGAATCACTGTAAACAGCATTGTTTGTATTCAACGTGTAAGCAGAGCTAAGGGGGGCTGCAGTTTGCGAAATAACTGTTTGTGCAAATTACATTTTGCTGTGAATTACAGATTTCTTTCAATATCTCAGAGGAGACGACATAAAGGCAGCTCCCCTAGATGTGTCAAGATGAATATTACTATCAATCAATGACTTGAAAAATAAGAAATTAGCATTTCTACAAAGTAAAGGAAACCCGTTTTAGTAAAATGCTAAGTAGAAAAGAAATTTGTGACCCTGGACCACAAAACCAGTCATAAGTAGCACAGGTATACAACAGCCAACAATACATTGCTGATAGTTATTCATTTTGTATGCTAAAAATCATTAGGATATTAAGTAAGGTCATGTTCCATATTGTTCCGTATTTGAAATCACCTAAACAAACACACCCCTACCCCAATAGAATCTGGACCTTCTTTTGATAGACCCGCCCCACACATACCCAACCTCGGCAAGGATGTCGGTTAGTAGACATGCCCCCTTACTGCTGATTGGCTACAAGTATGTTTTGTTAGTCGGCCCGACTCCCTTTTCCAAAGCGTTTTTCAAACATTGTGCAATCCGCCTTTAAAGGTGATTTTTTAAATATTACATTTATTTTCAAAATTTTCAAATAGTTGTATTTTGGCCAAAAATAGGGTGACCATACGTGCCATTTTCCCAGGACACGTCCTGGCCAGGATTTTGTGCGTAGTCGCATTTGTCGACCGCATATGTCATCGAGGTATTCACATTTTAGTTAAAAACATTTTAACATTTATTTTTCTTAAGACATACAATCATTGTAGTTTTATTTGTACCTTGAAATGCAAAAGTTGCTTTTCTGGAAATAGAATCTGAACTATTAAACCTCGATGACGTATGCAGTCAACCAATGCGACCTCCATAGGACGTGCCCGAAATCCTGGCCAGAACGTGTCCAGGGAAAATGGCAATATTTGGGTACACTAGCCAAATATTGTCGTACCCTAAGAAACCATACATCATTGGAAAGCTTATTTATTCAAATTTTACTAAAATTGACCCTTTTGACTGGTTTAGTGGTCCAGGGTCACATTTGTGTCTAGAAAGAAAGATTTGTTGTACTGTGTTACGGCAGTTTTCACATAAAAATTTGCTACGATTTTATTTCTTTTAGTTTCAGAAGCCAAAAATATTTCACATTTAGATTTTCTGTTAGATTGCTCAGGTAATTTGTGGATTTCAACACTCTTCTGGTCTCTTCTATTCGCTCACACACATGGAGGAAAGAAGTAATGCAGAAAAAATAACTCTCCTTTCTCTGTAATTCATCAGGGCCTGACGGCCGTGCGGCAGGCGCGGCTCAGGAAATGAGCGCGATCTTATGGGTCCGCGCGTCCTGATGAACTAAAGTAAATAAATAAATAAACTATGGCCGCCGGTGATTTTGCGAAACAGCAACCTGGGAGTAAAGTCATTCCCGTTATGCAGATTACAGACAGGACTAGAGCTGGGAATGAGGCTGCATTATTCATAGAGAATTCTGGCAGAGTCACAGACAGATTGATACTCACCCTTCCTGGCTAGGGGCCAGAGAACCTCGGATCTCTCTTTGCTTGTCTTTCTATCTCTCCCTCTTTTCTGTCACCCCACTCCATCTGTTTTTTCCTCTCTTTTACTTGCTATCTTTTTGTTGTACATCTATCAACCTTTATCCTCTGCCTCTGCTTGTCTGCAGCCTCCTACTGTGTCTGAGGCTTTTCTTTCTTGTCTGGCCACAGCAGGCTCTCTCTGTCTTACTCTTTATCTTCCCCTTTCTCCTTCTCTCGCTCCTGCACTTTCTTGCGGTGGTGTGTCAAGCGTCTTACAGACAGCAGTCCAACTGTCATTAAGATGATAGGGTTTGCTGGAGCAGCGTTTACCTGCAATACAAAGTGCGGCGCATGTCCACAACCTCACAAGTCAAGATGCAGAAGGTGCAACTTTCCCGGCCTTGAAATTGTCATACTGTAAGTGTATTTAAATCATGGGTTTATTTTGAGTTAAAGGATGTTTTTGTGGCCTTTGATTTTGTGAAGTGTATGTGTAGTTGAATCTGGTGTTAAATTTCTTAGAAAATTTTGTTCCTGTATTCAAACATTAGCAAATATTGTGGAGTCCAGTAGTGCAGAGGTTTGTCGGAGGATTTAGTCACACAGTGGGATAATTACCCACAAATAAAAAGCTTAGTCTGATTAAAGCGATACTCCAGCCAAATATCATAATTACCCCATGATTTACTCAACATCAAGCAATTCGAAAAACATGTCCATCATCTTTCAGATTAAAGCAACACTAAATAGTTTTTGCTCTTTGCTCCCCCCACAGGTTGGAAGCAGAATTGTCAATTACCACTGTCTTAAATAACTTAGCCTACTGCAGGAAAGCTGGCTCTGATTGGATTGTAGGTCTGCCGTAAAGCAAGTTTTTGTAGTGTTCACTCGAACTACAGGACCGCGATTCGACGGTTGGAAACTACTTTAGTGCAGTTTTGGTCGATAGAGGGCTGCAAAGCGAATGTGAAAGTGCTGTTCACCCTGTTTCGAGTGGATGAACGACTGAAACTTTTTTGGAAACGTTATTTTAAGGTTAAAAAAAACTCTTTGGTGTTGCTTTAAAACATTTGGAGTTAAAAAAAGTGCATCCATCCTTCACAGAAGTAATCCACATGGCTCCAATGGGTAATAAAGGTCTTGTGCCGGTAATCGATGCAATATTGTGCGAAAAAATCCATATTTTAAACTTTATAAACTATAATAATTAGCTTCCGGTAACGACTGCATCTTGAAATCACGCAATTCACAAGAGTCACTGCGTAACGTACCCATGGCAACGAATGCTACTTGGAAGTGCGAGGACATTTACTTAAATAACTCAAAATGTTTTAATCTGAAAGATGACGGGCATGTGTATCTCGGATTGCTTGAGGGTGAGAAATGCATGGGGTAATTTTAATATTTGGCTGAAGCATCCCTTTAATGACTAGCAATGACAGTGATTTATATTTTTACTCATACAATAGCAAAGAATAAAACTTTGCACTGTTAAAGATAATAATTGTGTATTGCTTTCGCCATATTTATAAAGAGTCTTGAGAAAGATGGTACCCACCTAGCCAGATCCTGAAAGTTTGTGAACCCCTGTACTAGTGTAATAGAAAAGTGCTATTTCTTTGTCCCTATAGTGGCACAGAACCACAAATTTTCAAAAGTAATGATTATTTTTAAGCAGGTTTCCTCAACACTTTAATTTTCTGTAATTGGTCAGATAACAGATAGTGCTGTCCCAGTATCCAATTAATGTATTGATTGATGTGTCTGAATTAGCCAAAGCAAATAGCCATCTTTGGATAGCACCACAGTGTTTAAACATTTAAGAGAACCGTAACCTACCAATGAATTGCTTATAATTGTCTCTGCAAGCTAAGATTGTGAAGATATTTTTTATCTATATGTCACTTTTTGTATGCTTCAGACGGTATATAAATGCACCGTGGGTGGTTTGCAGACAAGCTGATCTGAGGCTTAGATTAAATGCTTTCCAACCCGAGCCTCGAGGAGTCGTGCTGGTTGAAGGGTTTAGCTCGAAAGCACTTCTAAAAGATTTAATTTGGTTAACCAAGTTGTAGATGTATACCATATTCAGGTGCAATAATAATCAGCATCAGAACAAAAATCCCATCAGGAGCGCCAAATGAAGCGTGTGCCATACTGTCTCATTGAATTATTTTCATTCAGACCCAATCTAGAAATGCTTGAGATGCGGACTTTATTCCAGTTTGCGGTGCACTTGACAACACGACGTAACGCTAGCAGCTCAATAATGAACAAACAAACCAGCGTCTCAGCGGGACATGTAATCTAACACTCCACAGAAAAAGCCACTGATGGTGCTAATAGGAGCTCAGCATTGACAGACAGACATGCTGTTGTTTCAGACACTCCCTCCGCTGGGTGTTATTGCGCAGCGGTGGCCGGATTGTCACAGAATGGGGTCTGTGTAGAGGCGAGGAGCCACGCCTGGTGCCACTCCTCTTATATTCTTTCTAGCATTGTTCCTCCATCCATACATCTGTCAGGATCTGCTTACATCAGTCATCCCTTAGAAGTATTAAAGCTTTATCTACCAGATGGTCCTTCACATGACAAAGTGTACTTTTTGTTTACTTTTATCGCTTTCTAATGTGGGTACCCCAAAAAGCTGGTGCTGTACTTGTATGAGAAAATGGCCATAATCTTTCAGTGGCACTAAACTGACTGATATTTCCATTAGCGGACAGTAATGTTGAGCATATTGTATAGCAAAGAAGGCTGTTTTGCAAGAGGAAAGTAGGCACTTGGTCGGTGTTTGTGTCATTTAATGGAGAGCAAACTGCTCGCTGGGGTGTGGGTCTTATTCAGCTAAGGCCAGTTATCTGGCTGTAAAACCGCTCCCCGAACTCCTTTCAATTTTCTCTCTCTCTCTCTTTCTCTCTTTTGCTCACTCTCTCATCTCATTTTCTCAACCTGGCTATCTTTTAACCAGCCCCAGAGGAACTGACCTATAGGCTTATAACCTGGGTACATAAAACTCTATTTAGCATTATTCTAATAAAAACCCTTGAGCTTTTAGTGCATGTGTGTAAGCGTTAACCAAAGTGCTTCTAAACAAGGCTTGGTTGTTTACAAGAGTGATGACCAAAATCTACAAATCCACTTCTAAAAACATTCGGGAAATGACAACCACATTTTCATCAAATCCACGTTGCGTGTACAAAACCAAACTGCACAACTACTTTGAAAATGCAACAACGTCACTCTCTATTCAACATTGACAGCCTGTCTGAGGTGTGCGTCGTTTCTCTAGGAGTCACGGAGATGGAGGAATGTGTTTCATTGACTCATTCGTAAATTTTGACAACAGTGTCTCTTTCCACCACATTTGTTTTTACACTGGCTCTGCGTTTTCCAAGAGTAAAAGAGCATAAACAAAGCATAGCAAGTCTTCCAGCAGCTGTTTACTAAAAGTACATGAATGATAATGATGATGGCTATTAATTTACTCAAAAATAGCTAATGCAAAATTTGTAACAGTAAGATGCTAAAATGTTGCTATGGTTACTGTTACTTAACCTATTACAGGTTCGTGCGCTTTCATTACACGCTCACAAAAAGCGTTAATTTCAGAGATCCATACCTGCAGTTGTCACTTCCAAAACATTTGCAGTGACACCACCTGTCACACAAACTTAATAGTGTAATGGGTGCATTGTGTCACCTTTTTTGTTTTGTTTAAGGTTGTTTTCACATATGTTGGTGCGCACCGTGTTGCGACCTCGGAGCGCACCAAAATACATTGTATCATTTTTCAGTTAGTGCGGTCCGTGTTCACATATATATATTTTTTACTTTACTCGACATGCCGCACCGTACACCATGTGACAACGGTCAGCGCTGTCATTGGTCTCTGACAGCTCTTATCGTCTCATGACCACCCCCACGTTTCCACGACAACCAGCCTGACAGGGACAGCGCAGCTATCAAAATGTGGAGATAAACGATGCACGTCTTTGCGAAGTTTCTTTGCTTTAACGCGAAATTGCGTAGCTGTTCTATTAAAGCCTTTCTCACGGAGCCGTTTGCTAAAAAGCCCGTAATGTCACTATTTGTGTGTGGAGGACAGCTATGCATTTATAAAATCATCACCTCAAACGTAAAGGAGACCGCGAATCTCTATGCAACGGACCAGGATTGGCTTGTTTGTTGTTAACCCACAATATAACACCTGGCTCACGTCACAACGAAAGCCCAGGCTCAAACATGTGGAGAACTTCCTGTATTTGGTTCGGCCCGAGGTCCAGCAGTGTTCACACCACAGGTGGGTCGCCCCAGATTTCGGCAACAGCCGCTCCGAGACCACCTGTTTAGAGCGGTCTCGGAGCGGCCGTTTAGTGCGCACCCGAGTGCGGCTGTTGTGTTCACACTGACCCAAACGCACCGTACTCGGAGCGACACGTCATTTGGGCAGACCTAAACAGTGTATATGTGAAAACACCCTAAGATAATAAAATAGACACTTGGCTCAGAGACTAACGTTCTATAAATATATTACTACAATGTTGTCGTACCAGCCACCTAGTTAGAATTTTCTGTTTTATTTGTTGATTATTTGTTCATTTTAGGGATGAACCAAAATTTTGGCACCTGGAAATGTCAATGCCGTTCTGCCTCTCAGATTTCAGTGTCACTGCAGACGTTATCACAGCGCTACACAGCAAAGCGTGATCGTGACAGCTGTGTACAAATAATCAAAATGACACACAAGTTCTGTGTAATGCACCACTGCCTGTGATTGACTTTATGGTGTCTCTACCATCTGAGATCACGTGCATTGTTTCGCATGTTTGTTTGTTCTTAAGTCAAGTTCAAGTCTTTCTTTGAAATGCAACAGGCTATCAAATATAGTTGTTAAGGTTTATCGGGTTTGTCAGTAACTGATGAGGAAGTGCACAGTTTTCAGTAACTCATGCTGGACTGGTACAGTATGTGTCATGTGCTGATCACTGAAGCCCTTTTTTGAGCCAAAGACTGTGCCTTGCCTGTTGCTTTCATTAAAATGATTATCTATATTAATAGTTTTTAAAAAAATGTTTGATTATTTTATTGGTTTGTAGTTATTTATTTATCTATAATACAACTCAGATTCATTAAATGTATGTTGTAAAAAACTTTCAAATTAAAACAATTATACAATTTTGATTCAGTTTCGGCCTAGAATTGTCATTTTTAGTGCATTAGTAGTTAATTTCGTAGTTTGATAGTAAATTATGGTAATGATTGTTAAAATGAATCTTGCATCTTGCAATTTGATTGCTATTTAAATCATTTTACAATTATAAAAACATTTAATGCTGGCGAAATAATTCATGGAAAATATTAAGTAGCACTGTTAATCTTCATTAAGAAAATCACAAATCTTTAGTTTTTGTATGGCTCCATGGAAAAAATTGCTCCCTTGTATAGAGTTACCACAAATCCCGTTTTAGGCAGTATTCGGGGTAAAGCGTTAAGATGTTTCTCACCTCAGCGTGCAAGAGCTCACCAAACGCTTGAAATTGGTTGCCAAAGAAACGAAAGCTGGGGACGGGGAAGTGTTGCCGTGTCTATATGAAAACCTCAATGATGATTTTGATGTGCTAACATCACTTCTGAGCATAAAATGATTTATATAGAAGATGTGTATTATGTAACAAAAGTGTGTAGTTTGACTTAAAAGAAGTCAAACATATTCCCCAGTCATCTTTTCAGATCTACCTGCTGATTATACTGTACACACAATATAGATGTGACCATTAAAAGCTCTCCTAACCAGGTTTGTGTAATGGGCTGGTTAAAATGTGTCAGTGGATTCTCAAGGGTCTATGATATTGTGTAGGAGATATCTTTTTGCACTCAATCCCTGGTAAGTAGTGCTGGTAGTGAGTCATTAGAGAGACGTATCAGTGTTTGATGTAACAGTTTGATTTTATCTCGCTTATGCTAATTCTTTATCCAGTTTGAAATATGATCTCAGCCTTCTTTCTTTACACCTTTCTATGTTTTTTTTTAACAAAGGCATCTATATCTTAAAAGAGTGCATGGATAGACAGACAGATTGAAAATTTTTCATAAATACTGGATATTTATTTTAAATATATTTATAGTTAACATTTGATTTTGGCCAAAATTAGGCTACCTTTTAAAGCGTTATCATAGAGGGTGTTCCTATGCCCTAAAATGCCATCTACGTAGGGATGTAGTTTCAAGTAAGACTTAATGCGCTTTAAATGCATTCTGTGTACAGATGTGCCTTAGTTCTTTCAAAGCAGCTTCCATCAGTGCAAGAAAAACACGAACCGTCTCAAATCATTCCTCGCTCTTGTTTGCCTAAGGCTGAAAAAGCTGATCTCTCACCTTCCTTATTTACATTTCATCAAACCACTGTCTGTCGTTTTGCATTTAAATGGATTTTCAGCACGGGAAAAGAAAAAAATCAGAGTTTGACTGATGTTCTAAATTTATATTATATGATAAAATGAGTCGCTTTTATGGTTTTTAGCATCATGATCCAAGGACAGAGTTTTCCTCTTGGCATACTGTATGGTCATATGTGGAAGCCTTAGTTTGGTAAAGCACTAGAAATTGTATAAAGCTCTCTTAAAGCATATTTAACTGCAATATCCGATGATACAAGTGGTTGATATCATTGCAAAAAAATGAGAATTGATAGGAAATGTTCCCAACCATCTACAGTTCGTGACATCTACAGTATTTGTTTAGCTAAAAATAGTACATTCTGGTCCATATTGCTTATTGGCCAATATAGTTTTCCAGCTATGAGAAAATGTACCATTATAAACAGCTTTGACATAAAGCATCTGTTTACCTACATATCTGTTGTGTCTATCACCGTACACCCTGCAGTTGTAAACATGCACTGTTAGCATAAAGTTTTAATGTTTATATTTTATGTTACTTTCCATTGCAATCTGGCAACAAATGCATTCACTAATACCTAACGTTTCAATGTTTACATTTACATTTAGTCATTTAGCAGACACTTTTGTCCAAAGCGATTTAAAAATGAGGTAAACAACAGAAGCAATTAGAGCAACACAAGAACAGCAATACATAAGTGCACTAAAACTAGTCTCATCAAGTCTAATGGGGCATTCACACCAACCTCGGTAGACAGGGTTTCCGCGGGGTTGTAAAAAGTAGTAAAAGGTAGTAAATTAAATTATGCCAAATTAAGGCCAGTAAAAAGTAGTAAAAAGTAGTAAGCGTCATCTGACGAGGTAGTAAATTTTCGATTGGAAATTAGTTCAAATCACCTGCATATCTGGGCAAATAATCAAAGATCTTTCATCTCTGGGATGTGATCAAAGCCTGAAGTGGAGCCAAATCACGTTCCTCTCTCCGCTGTAAGCGTTCTGTAATCACTACGGACCGGATCCACTCCGGGTTTTCTGACTGTATCACGTTAAGCTGAGGTAAAACTTTTTCAGCTAGCATGGTCAAACTTATAATGCAGGAAGGCTCCGATGTTTTGAAGATCGATAAAGGTGTAAAAGACGATTGACTTGGCTTAGCGAAATAATGAAGATTGGCAAGCCTTTCAGTTCGTGGGATAAGAAAACCAAACAGGTAATTGTGTGTCTTTGCACAGTATGACTAACGTAAGGGGTCCTGTATTTTGGGGGTAAATGATTTCTCACGTTACTGATCATCCGCGGCACGCTTTTACATGCTATGCTGATATAGCCAGTGGCTGGTACAACTGGTTTGTTTAACTCGTGGGTAAACTTCATGTGGATCCACAAGAACCAAGAGGCAGATGACATCCAAATCCTGTGAGAGCGATTGACGAGGAATCATAAGAGGAGACTGCTTCCGAAATGCTCTCGCGGGACTTTGATGTCATCCACCTGTCGGTTCTTGCAGTTGCATTTGCGTGTGGTCACAAAAACGTAACATTTGTACATATATTTAAGCACAGCAGTTTAAAAACAGGTGATTTTAAGCCATTCAAACACAAACAACAGTGCGTCCGCAGTTTCTGTGTCAGAAGAGCATGCAAGCCGCGCATTCGATTCTCATTGAGCATGTGTTGTGAGTATTTTTGCCGCTTTATTGGCCTTAAATAACACATATGCCTCAAAAATCCCGTCTTTGCAAATATCCTCATATAAACACGACCATTTAGGTCTTAGGAGAAAGTAAACAGCAGAAACATTGCGCATAAACTAGCAGATCAGCGCTGCCTCTATTGTAACATAATAATTTGTTGAGAAATGTACAGTCATTCAATTAACAACTGTCACGATGGTTACAGACATCCTGTGCGATTTCTACACGAGTTTGACTCGAGTTACTCGTTCAGGGTTTATATTCATACATAACGTTACTGTATTAGAGCTGTGACTGTAAACTGTTGTGTGAACAGAACAGACCCTGGATTATTCGTTTATGTGTACTGAATAATATGATATTAAAAAGTTGTATTTGTTCACATTAGTAAATGCATTATATAACAAACAAACAATGAAAAATATAGAGTATATAAGCATTAATTAATTCTTGTTTATGTCATTACAGTAATTGACCGTGGTTCATGGTGCATTCACTAATGTTAACAGTTTCAACTTTGATTAAAAAATTATTAGTAAATGCTAAAATAAATACATTTACAATTAATAAATAATTAATAAAACAATCATTAAAGGTGGTGATATTCATGTTTTCTTTTTATATAGTGAGTTATCTAGCTGTTTCGCCTTAATCTGAAATGCCCTGCAAACTACAGCTACCTATATGCCACATGAGACTTCAATATGGAATTTATGGCAAAAAATCTCCCCTTAAAATGCTATTGGTCTCGCCTACATAAAGTGTTAGGTAAAGGAATATGACTTGGCCTGAAAAATATTTCAGTCAGAAGAATTTTTTCACTTTAATTCTTTTTTTGTATGTTATATATGTCAAAATCTGTGTAAATAATAGAAAGGTCGCTGATTAACACTTGCAATTCAGTGTCGTGATGGTTTTAAAAAATATTCTGAAGGTAGTAAAAAAGGTAGTAAAAAGTAGTAAATTTAACTTAAGGATTTCTGTATAAACCCTGGGTAGAGGCGGCAAGTTGGATGCTTGAACATTTAAGTTTACCTGCTTCATTCGCGATTGAAAGCCCTCGTGAAATTCTAGTCATTCCAGACATCCATGCGGAAATTGGCGTCATGGGAGGGCCTTCTGCGACTCTGCTGAGACTCCGCTCGCTTCCTTTAATTCACGTCACTACTACAGCAAAGTCGTGATTGGTTAACGCGTTGCGGAAATCCGCCGAAGTTCAGATTTTTCAACTCGCGCGTTTTATGCAACAACGCTCAATTACCGCGCGTACCGCGCCGCAGGATGCCTAATCGCGTCTTTGCATTGACATAACATGTAAATCCCTCCGCTTGCCGCCTCAGCTGCGTCTGGTGTGAACTCTGCATAATACAGTATACATAGCCAAGGGTTAGTTAGTATTTTGTTTTTCTTTTTTAAGGAAATGTTCAGATAAAGATAAAGATGGAAAATAGACAAAGCTCTGAATTAGTAAGTGAGGTGTTATTAGCACATCCACAACCTGGCAACTGTATGCATTACACAACCTACTTAAAGTTACACTGTTTATATTCTAAGGGGGCATGCACACCAAAGCTTTTACGCCGGCGGCTGGCACATGTTTTCATTGCAGTGGAACCGTGGCGTTTTTCAAAAAAGCCACCAGCTGGCAGTTTTTTTCCACGCTGAACGTCAGGGCTCTGTGGTTTTTTGCGCTGAGGACCAAAAGTTGAAAAATATTAAACTTTGGGTGAAAAGCTCAGCCCATCAATGTAATTCCTCACACGGTCATACAATCACAGTGGAAGAGGGGTGGGACAAATATCACAATAACCAACCGGCACATAGTACAACGACTGATAAACAAACCATAAGGATCACAGCAACCAAAGCGCTCAGCTGAAGAAAGCTGACAGTTGGCTGAAATAAAGCGGTCTGCCAGGTGTTTTCAGACGCGTAAAAAAGCTTTGGTGTGCACGCCCCCTAAGTCTACTTGCAGAATTGCACCTTGAAATTTTATACATTAAATGGTTTATATCATATTATTCTGTTATTTATAAAGTACACTGTTAACATTCTGAACTTGTTTATCTTCGTGTAATTGTGGAGTTTACTTGAATTTGATAACAGTTGAAGGTTACTCAAGGTAACAAAGGTGTTTTGGGTGCATAAGACAATAGAGGATTAGTAGCACCCAGTACACCTGTTAAAGCTCTCCATAGCAATGTTCCTTTCTGAATTATCGGAGCTGTCTGCTTGTTTACCTTCGGTTTGTTGTGTTTTATTTATTCTCCAAGGTTTTCCTCTGGTGCTTTCTTGGTCTTCCTTATTTCTCTGACCACATAGGATTTTGCAGATTTCAACGGCTCTGTGGAATATCAAGTAATGACTTTACGGTGCCAAGCCAACCTGCTGCTCTCAGCCAGAGCCCTGTCTCCATCAATGACTGCTGATTTGATGGTGTGCTTTGAAGAACAGTATTTCTATAGGCAATAATTATCCGCTGTGGGTCTTTTCATCGCTCAAAATTCCAATCTCCATACAAACTAGGTTGTTACAATCAACGTCTTAACATCCTTTACCAGAGTTTCAATCTTTGATGCAAACCGTGGAGATTACCTGCTTGTTTAGCGTCCTAAGACATGGTCACATTGTCCCTCACCGTGGTGAGTGGCCGAGAACACAGCGTTCTGCCGCCTCTCAGAAGGTGAAGGTATGCCTAGGGGTCGAGGCTGCTCCCAGATTGAATTTTATATGTAACAATCTGTTTACATCTCTGCAGCAGATGCCTGGCAACAACATCCATGTGATGAGTGGCGAGCATCTGTCATTGTCGTCAAAAGAGAAATCACAGCAAAGGCACAAATAACATCGGGCTGTAGCTCTGCTTAAGAGAAGGCGATGTTTTTTTCTCACTTTTTCTTTCATCACACTAGCATTAATCAGACGCATTAACACGTAAACAGAGAGTACTACAGTAGCGCCTTGGTGATGTCTGTGTGTTTTGCTGTGTTGACTTATATTTTTTTGAATAAATCAGCAAGGAAGCTTTACTTGATGTGAGTGCATTTCATTTGATTTATTACATTTTGTTTTGGCAGACATTCAGCAGGGTGAAAAGAAACAACTGATTAAAAGAAAGCCACACCTGCTAATATAAACAATGGCGAAATACAACCAATTAAAATACATAAAAATGTATTATTCACACATCCACAATCTTGCAATCAGTGCATTCTAATTGGTGGATTAAATATTTTTCGTTTATACATGGGTCGAAGTATTCTGCCATTGGATTCAATATATATATTGAGGAGCTACTTTGACTGAAATAACCACTCGTTACAACCGAGGTATGCAGCAAAGCATTTGTGAAGCCACAACACCCTTGAGGCAGATGGGCTACAACAACAGAAGACCGGGTACCACTCATCTCCACTACGAATAGGAAAAAGAGACTACAGTCTGCACAAGCTCACCAAAATTGGACAGTTGAAGACTGAAAAAATGTTGCCTGGTCTGATGAGTCTCGATTTCTGTTGAGACATTCAGATGGTAGAGTCAGAATTTGGCGTAAACAGAATGAGAACATGGATCCATCATGCCTTGTTACCACTGTGAAGGCTGGTGGTGTAATGGTGTGGGAGATGTTTTCCAGGCACACTTTAGGCCCCTTAGTGCCAATTGGGCATTGTTTAAATGCCATAGCCTACCTGAGCATTGTTTCTGACCATGTTCATCCCTTTATGCCCACCATGTACCCATCCTCTGATGGCTACTTCCAGGAGGATAATGCACCATGTCACAAAGCTCAAATCATTTTTAAACTGGTTTCTTGAACATGACTATGAGTTAACTGTACTAAAATGGCCCCCACAGTAACCAGATCTCAACCCAATAGAGCATCTTTGGGATGTGGTGGAACGGGAACTTCGTGCCCTGGATGTCCATCTCACAAATCTCCATCAACTGCAAGATGCTATCCTATCAATATGGGCCAACATTTCTAAAGAATGCTTTCAGCAACTTGTTGAATCAATGCCACATAGAATTAAGGCAGTTCTGAAGGCGAAAAGGGGGTCAAACACAGTATTAGTATGGTGTTCCTAATAATCCTAGGTGAGTTTATATAAGATGACTTATTTAGATGGCACAGGTCACATTTACCGTCTAAGGCTCCGTCTCAATTTATCCAACAATGGACCAGGCCAAGGGTCAACAAAATTTGCGCGAGAGCAAATTCAAAAGCTATTTATTTATAGCAATGCTCTCTTGAGAGAAGGAACACATAATAGCTGACACTGAAGGACAGAGATAATGATGTGTAGGGGATTGCCAAATATTTTGAAAGCTTAAAATTAGTTTTAGGATAGAAATGGCAGAAGATGAAAGGGATTAAAGAGCTTTCGGTTTTGGTGTATACTTTAAACTGCAACTTAGAGACCCATATCAAAGTGAATTTAAATAACTCTTATACTGTTATTATATTTACTATATTCCATGTCTTCTGTAAATTGGTGTCTTCTGTAGCTCAACAGGTAGAGCACTGCGGTTATAGGTTTGATATCCAGAAAACACACAACTGTGTTGTGCAAATGCATAAATGTGTCGGAGACAATGGTGTATTGGGCAGTGCTTCAACATATAGCGCAGACACACTTAAAAAATCCATACATGTAAATTAAGCATGTTTTGCTAGACTAGTAGCATGTCACTGTCGTGATGTTTTGTCTCATTAGGTGATTGTTGCATGTCCCGTTTGACACGTCACAGTGTTGTTTATTCTCAACCTGATCACATCTCCGTTATGAAGTCAATTCACATTCAGGTGGCATTTACCTGCAAATGAAAAAAACGCTCATAATTGTCATAATTTTTGTAAAATCCTCGGTGAGAACAAAAAGCCTGAGCACTTGTATAATGACACATAAACACACAGTGCTTAAATATGAGAAGCTTTTCAGAGACGTGTCTGTCTTCTCCACACTTATTGTGATATGGCATTATTGTTCTCTTTCTTTCTTTGAGGTAATTACAGCCTCTCTCTTAAAAAAGGAGCGGCTCTATAGTGGACTTTCTGCCACATGCCGTAGTTTCTTTGTGAGATATTTCTTTGTGAATATTTTAAATATTTTATGTGTGATTGTTTCATGGCTTGACTACATCTGTAATACAGTTAGCAAGTAAATTAATCAGTGTCTTGGTGGTGCGTACGAAGTATAACCTTAGTCAACAAAGTCTGTGGTATTGCTGATTTTGCTATGCGATGCATTTTCCTCCTTATTCATCAATTGTTTGGACATTATATGCTTACGGTACATTTCTGAAGGAAGAGGTCTGCACATTCTTACAGTGACATCTGAAAGACATCTGAAAGAGAAATACAATTTTGTAATCAAATACATACACTGATAATATACAAAAAATTATGTCGCAGAATAGGGCTGCACGATTCGGAGAAAAAATCTAATTGCGATTTTTCTGATCAAAATTGCGATTCGCGATTTAAAGTGCGCTTTATTAGTATATAATAAAAGAGCTACATCCAAGTTTGTTGTGGTGGTTTTAATAGCACCAAAGAAAGATGCTGTGCTACTGTTTATTTAAAACCTCTTAAACATTGTGCCAAGTTGTCTGCAGGACTTTGCTCTTCTGCAGACAAACTTTTTTTTTTTAAATCTAAGAACATTAAAAAAATACAATTTAACACAAATTTATTGAAAGTTTTATTTAAAATAACATATAGGCCAATGTGTTTTGGCTGTCACTACAACAATGCTTCTGACAAGCAAATGTTTAGTTTTTTCTTTTAATCATAAGACTATACTCATCTTGTTTTACTTTTCAGGCATCTGTAATAAATGTAAATATATTAGTTATTAGAATCTATGATTTAACATAAGCAAAAAATACAAATAAAACACTGCACAGTCCTCACTGTAGGATTTTAAATGTGGAGCTGCAGAAGCTTGTTCAGTTAAGAGTAAAGGGCGATTTATAGTCGTGCGTAGGTCCTACGGCGTAGCTACGGCGTAGGCTATCCGTAGCCTGTGCGTAGCTCTGCGTAGCCTGACGCGCACCTCACAAAATTTCTAACAGCGCGTCGGCTCTACGCGGACCGTAAGCGCTGTGATTGTTCCACTAGAACCCCTCCCGTCAGGTAAAAAAAACTGCGTCATACTGTAGGTATTTCCGTTTGAGACGGTGAAAACAAAGATGAGCCAAGTTGAGGAGTGATTTAACTCAAACTGAAACATAAGTCGCTGTTTATTTACTTCCATCATTGCTGGTCTTCTCAAATTATACACAACAAGTTGCTATTTCTTCTTCGTTTGTGGGTTAACTTGCTTAGCTTCTTCTTCTCTGACGACTTCTGCTGCTACTGTGGTTACACGCGTGATTACTGCCAACCAGCGGTTTCGCGTGTGTTTGCACGTCGACGCGGACGGCGACGCACAAGTATAAATGAAAACCGACGCGGAATCTACGCCGTCGCTGCTACGCCGTAGGACCTACGCACGACTATAAATCGCCCTTAAGGAGTGATTTTAATTTTTGGTGTGTAATAAACATTTCTGACACAGAAAGCACCAGGTAACTGTCTGTCACTTTAAGACACAAGACAGCTTTAAAACTGCTCTGCTTCAATATACTGATAATAAACATCCAGCTGTTTATGTTCACTTAGACAAGAAAGAAAACTTAAGTTTAGTGATCACGCGTGTGCTGACTGCTCTCTGTGTGCGCGCTTCATGAACCCTCGTGCCTGTAAATATTCAAAGCGGTGCAGATGTGCGCGTGCAAGAAAGTATAATGTACCTCTTTCGTCTGCTGTGTCCCAGGTTTTAATGAAAGCTGCTTATAGTCTGATGAGGTGCTTGTCATTGTTTGCGATGCATGACGAGAAACGGACGTATATACACATTTCTTTAAGTCCAACATTACACAAAAGGGAAATGTTTTCGCACATTTCTGTCCTTTCATTTGCCGGTTAATGCGTAATAATGGGTTTTTAAAATGACTGAATCCAAAATCTGCCAACTTCATGACATTCCGCGTTGTGCAGTTAATTCCATTTGTATGCGTGTAGTCAGCAGCTCAGTGTTAATGCACTCTATTGGCTTAAACTGCCTCAAACGTAAAATGCACATGAAGCGAACTGTCAAAAACTGCGTACTAGATGATTGTTATATTTGATAGTTTTGAATCGAAATAATCGCAGCTCTTGCGATTCGAAAATCGCATCCATTCACATCGCGATTTCGGTTTAAAAACGATTAATCGTGCAGTCCTACTGTCCAAACAGTTTTATTCCCCCTTAAAGGAAAGTGAATTGTAATCAAATGGCGATTTTCCATTGCATAGCACCCCACGGTCTGGTTTGGGTCAGGTCGGGTCAGCTCACTTCACTTTGGCTTGGTTAGCTTTTCCATCGAGTTTAGTATCACTTCGCAGTGGGAGGGATTATAGGCGTGTTGTTATATTTGGGCTGCCTACTGCTGTGACATCATACAAGTGAGAGCGTCGTTGTATATTCCCATACGTTTATTTATTTCTCAGTCCACCACAAAATTAAAATTGACCACCACAAATAGATGTTTGCACATCGCGTTTATCACTACCTCTGTCTCACATGACAGTTTCTGTACAAACACCCGTGGCATCGGTCAAAGCACTCCGCTAAGCCTCATTTAAGTTGCATTTAAGCATAAATGCGGACGTGCTGGTTGCAAATGTGCCGCCACACACTGCAAGTCTGGAAAAAAATTATGGTGTTCCTGATTCTCAACCTGTGGATGTTTTCATCGCTAAAAGGGAGTTTGGGAACTTACAGCAAAGCACAGATGACAACAGGTTTACTCGAGACAGCGCAAGCTATCATGAAGGTAAAGCTAATCTTTTACATTATAGCGATGACACTGGTAGTGACGATTCTCTCAGACCAATCAGTGATCACGTTTTGGTATCAGCTCGAGTCGCTTGGAACATCTACTGAGGTGATACTAAAAAAAGTATTGGGTACTACGTACTGCACCCAATGGAAAAGCCCCAAAAAGTTAGCTGACATGACCCAAACCAAACTGTGGGGTACTATGCATTGGAAAAGCGCCAAAAGTCAGTCAAACACCAAAAAGGTTAAAATGTTTCAAATATCTGTTGTACCACATTTAATATAATTTGTTGTAATGTTGTTTTCTAGACACTTTTGGGGCTCCATCACAGTTTTCTCTCTGTAAAAGCGTTCAGTATTTGCTTTTACAAATACCGCCATGTTAGCTCCATTGGCTTTTAAATGCAATAGGATATAAGACCCAAAACACACCCACAACTCATTAAAAGAACAGGTAGTACCCTTTTCCGCCATGCACCTGGCACCTTTTAAACTGGCAAAATTGGATTCGGACACCCTAAGTGCATGTGTGGCATGTGCTTCAGACCATGAGCTTAGTTTGTTTAAATAGGGCTCTTGGTCTCCTTTTATGTTTCATGGGAAAACTCAAAACAATCTCATACGTAATTTGTATTCGTACGACCATATTCATATGTTTTTGTTTGATGTTAGGTGTGGGGTTTCATTATTGTTTACTCTATTAATCGTATGTTTTTGGACAATTCAATTTGTACGAATTCAAACTCATTTGCTAAGATGGAGCGGATGGTTTGTTTTTATTTATTTTATTTGGTCTCAACCTGCTGTGTTTACATATTATTATTATTGGTGCCTGCGTTTTAACATGTAGCGTTGTGCCTGGAGTGGTTACATCACCTCTCCTCTGAGTGTTATCAGACAGCACACAAGCAAGAGCAGCATTACAGCACTCCAGCCGCTTCTCTCCCGCTGACATTTGCCGTTCATTCACATTCACATCAGCATGAGTTTTCTTTTCTGTGGATCTTTTTATGCCTCTCCAGTACACCTTTTCAATTTCTCCGGCTTCATCCTTTGTTAGGCTGTTGTTGTCTTGTAAAGGACGAATAAAAGCAATTATTCCTTCAATGAAGGAAGGTCAAATTGAATGTTTTGAAAAAAAGTTGGACTTTGGCCTGCAATATTCAGTTTAAAATGTCGCAACTGTGGTACCTGTGCATGGTTTTTCATTTAGTTATTAATTAATGCTTTATTACTGTAGGTTACAAGGAAGAAATCAAAGTTATTTTACAGTAGGTTGATTCAGTGGTTTTCCCTTGAATAGTAGGGACAAACAACGCTGTTTTTTCCTTTGCACCGTTGCAATACGTGCCAAACTAATGTACGGATTTTTGCAAATTCAATCTGGATATTGGCAAAAAATTGGGATCAATTATAACTATTACATTTTGCCAAAAAAAAAAACTCACATGGTTATGGCAGATGCCACATGTTATTTTGGATCCTGAATATATACGTGGAAAGAATGGCTATTTGCCTGATCATCACTAATGTTTACTTTGTACTTTTCTCTATAGAGGAACGACCAGACTGTTCCAAGGCGAGGTGTGAGGTGCAGTTTTCTCCACGCTGCCCTGAGGACTCCATATTAATTGAGGGATACGCTCCACCGGGTGAATGTTGCCCTCTGCCCAGCCGCTGCGTGTGCAGCCCAGCCGGGTGTTTACGGAAAGTTTGCCAGCCGGGGCACCTCAACATCCTGGTATCCAAGAGCTCAGGCAAGCCTGGGGAGTGTTGTGACCTCTACGAATGCAAACCAGGTAACTGTGAGATAAATGAGTCCATTGTGAAGTAGGTTATTGTGTTATGTGTGAATGAATAGAGTGTCCCTGCTGATAAAACACTACTTTAATTGGTCTTAAAGGAAAACACCACGGTTTTTCAATATTTTACTATGTCCTAACCTCAACTTAGATGAATTAATACATACCTATCTTTTTCAAGGCATGCACTTTTAATCTTTGTACAGCGCTTCTTGAATCTCTTAGCATTTCGCCTAGCCCCATTCATTCCTATGGCTCCAAAACAAAAGCATTTTATTTTGTGCCACCATATTCGTGTAACTACTCATGTAACAGTCTTTAAATAGGGAAAACATGGAAGTGTTTGGTGGCTTATAAATTCATCCCTGTTTGGATCCTATGGAATGAATGGGGCTAGGCTAAATGCTAATACATTCACGAGGTGCTATACAAATATTAAGTGCACGCATTGAAAAAAGATAGGACTGTATTAATTTTCTAAGTTGAGGTAAGAACATTGTAAAATATTGAAAAACTGTGGTGTTTTCCTTTAAAGCAATATTCCTATCAGCCAATCAGATATATAGGATTAAGTTTAGATGCTTATGCTGCATGCAGACTACCAGGGGTGCGTTTCCCAAAACTATTGTTAGCCAAATACTGTTGTAAGTTTCATCGCTACTGATAAAGTTCAACAATTTGGTGTTTCCCGAAACCATAGTTCAAACGAACATTCGCAAGCTGCATCGCAAACTTGTGTCGTTTGAACAAAAGCTCTTCACCTGTGGTATGAAGCATAGTTTCCTGTTATTATAATATGTAGACGTTAGGGGTGTAACGGTACGCAAAAATCACGGTTCGGTGCGAACCCCGGTTTTGAAGCCACGGTTCGGTTCATTTTCGGTACAGTAAGGGAGAAATGCAAACATTAAACTGCAGGTTGTTTATTACTATAAACTTTTTTTTTACAATTTGTTTACACTTTTTTAAACACTTTTTATTAAAATATAACATATAAAATATATATAAAATGAAAAAATAATAAATAAAAGACTACTGCAAAGTTCTTTTTTACATTATTTTATAACAGTAGGTAACTCTTTTCTTAACCTTCTCTTAAACTTTTTCTACTAAAACCTTGAACTAACAAATTCAATTCCTGAATACATTTATGAACTATTAGCCTACATTTTTGCCACCAAAAATTTTCTGTTTTGATTTATTTTGGATTGTTTAACCTCACAGTATTGAACCATCTCTGTATAAAAATAATATTACTGCTCTATGTGTAACTGCATAGCAAGCAACATGATGATATACTTATTATACACTCATTTTGAGATTAGTGAGCTGCATACATAGCCATCTTTGATCTTTTGCACGTTTCTCCTAATCTTTGCTTGTGTCGTCAATGTAAGCTGTGACTTTACTTACGAACCCCTCCGCAGCTGAGTAACAGCTGAGTAAGCCCGGGTTACAGCTCTTCTCTGTCCCGACCAGCTGATCGCATTGTGACAATGATATGATTGACGTGAGGTGCAGATGAAAAATCTGATCACGCATGCCTTATTCTCGCTGTCACAGAAAGCGCGTCTCATGAATGCGTAGCAACGAAAGACGCGCATCCTCTCACGCATTTTGAAAGAACAAAGCAGCGCGTTGACACGCGTTTAACATGCGCTTTTAGATACGACACGTAAACATTTACATCAATAATCAAACGGATATACAACTAAGTAAATAAAAATCTTTCTGCGGGCCGAACTATGTTATATGTTTGACAGAAAACTTGCGCTGAACGCGGAGACTTCCGCCACTTAATATGTTCGTGCGGAAACCCACGTATTATGTTCCGCACAGGCGCACACAAAATGCATTCGGCCATTCGGTGCACGTGTGCACCGTGCCGAAAGCCCTGAACCGAAACGGTCCGGTTCGAATACACGTACCGTTACACCCCTACTAGACGTACGTTGAACATGCTTTTAAACAAAATAAGCAAATAACATGTAGTTCATTCTATACCCATTATTCTAAATATGTATATAAAAAATTACATCTTGAAGTTTGTAAACAGAATTAAGCGTTGTATTGGAAAATTGCGCATGTGCTTAAATGTACGAGCTTTAAGACCCTGGGGAATCCCCGGGAGGAGTGACATAAGAGGGAACTTGAATTAAATATCTTTATAAAATATTTTAAAAATAAAAAAATCATGGTAATAAAATTAGTCTTTCGATGCAATGTACGTTACTTACAGCAATAATATAACATTATCGATTTGAACAGATTAATTAGTACTCTACCTTGAACGTGACATCATCAACTATGTTGTTGAACCAACGTGGTTCTAACGACGAATGTGTGATGAAGTTACTATGTTTTGACTAGGTAGTTAGTTTCTCCAACTATGCATTGTACTAAGGTGGTTCAGGTGGGCCATTCCTAATTCTTGTTGTCCTAGAACACTAATAAACAAATGATTGATAAATTTCTATTGCAGTAAATGACAAAAGATGAACTCCATGTTTCACTACCATTGGTAGTCGCTCCTGAAAGTCGCTTATCATTTGTACAAAGTTGAATTTTTTTACTTTGTCACATCTCTGGACACACCCCATCTGGTTCCCACCAGTCACTGTGGCTCATTTTACTGGAAATCTACTTTGAATACACTTCAATGCTGTTTCATGTTGACATATGACACATATTTGTGCTAGCTGTTTCTGTTGTTTAGTTTTTGAAAGTTTTTATCTAGTTATTCTTTAACCAACAATACAAAAGAATTTAATGTGTGTTGAGCCTGAGGGATTATATTACAAGCACATCTTTTGCATGGATGAGAGTTTGATGAGGTGTGTTAATTGTAGGGTTTGATGATGAGTGATAAATGTTGTGTCTCTTGTTTTGTGTTCAGTGTTCAGTGTGGACTGCAGCACAGTAGAGTGTCCACCAGTGAAACCCGTCCAGTGTCCAGCTGACAGCTATGAGACTCAGGTCAGACTGACGGCAGATGGCTGCTGCAGCCTTCCTACCAGGTTAGCCTGTTACAACTGTCTCACAATCACAGTTAAGCTTTGGTTATGCTCGCGCTTTTGTCCGCAACGCAAGCCTCCACAGATCGCGCGCGCGTCTCACCAAACAGACGAGGCGTTATAATTGAAGCGCTCGCTGTTGCACTATTTTTTGAACCGCCAAGGGTCGACGCGAGCAATAAAGTCAAAAACAACCACAAAGTAGAGGATAGAAGAAGTCGTCCACTGGAACAACCCTGGTGCTTTTAACATTAGAGTTTGATATATAAATACGAGAACATGAATAAAACAACAATCTTTTATATATGTCTTTATTAAACATTATCATTTCATTAACGTTTTTACTTTACAAACAGTACAGAGATCTTAAGGTTTGTATTTTATTCCTCGTCCAGTGGTTCATTCAATAAAAATATAAGCCAAACATTCTGAATCTGTAAAATAATTCGTGTTTTAAACTGCAAAGTTTCCATACTTTACTTCCAGAGTGTCAAATAAATATATACATTGTTTTGCTTGGATTGATCAAAGAGATACGTCGCAAGCTTGCCTGCTCGGACAGAATCGCCTCGAGTTCGGTCATTTTCGGATGCGGAGCCGCTCGCAAAGTTACAAAAAATGCCGTGCACACCTCCACGCGAAATGGGGTCTTGCGCACCCAACGCGCACGACCGCCCACTCCACGTTGACGTCATTTTTGCCGCGCGCACCAATGCAACAAAGCTGGTTAATCAAAAATTACTGTCTCACACTCACAATTAAGGTTATAGGTTATTTCAGTTTATGAAGTTATATCTTTACACTTGTTTCATACCTACAGTTCAGGTTATACATAACCCGTCTTGTCTATGTTTGTCAGCACCGTATCTGTCCACAAAACAGTATTTTTCTCATGGCCTAGAGCATCTCTAAATATTAATATTGTATTATTTCAGCACTGCATATAATAACAACAAAGCATCAGGAGAGATTGTTCAGTTGTTATGAATTGGGTATGACAGCCCCTCCTCTCTCTCTCTGTTTCTCCTTCTCTCTCTCTCTCCACCACTCAGATGCGAGTGTTTGCCTGGCCTTTGCAGCTTCCCACAGTGCCCACCGGGGACTTCTCCTCAGGTTGTGTCCCGTGGTGATGGGACACCTGGGAGGTGCTGCGATGTGTTCCAGTGTGTCAATGGTAAGTTGTGTTTTCTGTGTGTGTTAATTAGTGTTTATGTGTATGTGCATTAGAGAGGTTGTCTAGTCAGTGGGCACAACCCTGCCGCTGATGTCATAGTGACCACGTTTAGCACAAGGTGATGATTATCCACAAGGCACACACCCAGATACAAAAATACACACTTTATTATACGTACACTGACACGTATCTCTCTTTTCGGCTTTAAAAAATCCAACTCTCAAGACGGAGTACATTTTGGTTAATTTTAGATTTTAATTTCGACTGGTGTAATAAACCATTATCAGTAGACTGTAAGAAGCTCTTTTTCTGCTTTTGAAAGGGAATCATTTTTTATCTTTTTTTATATGATTCTTATTAATTTTCCATTTGATTTGTAAATTTTTTAAGATCTCCGTAAGATTCACACTCAAAAATTTTATTCAGAAAGGGCCTGGACATGTGCTGGTTTAAGCAGGGGAACCTTCCGTGCCATGCATAATTTCAAACCATGACGTCTTAGTGTATAACCAACAGTAACCTTGGAAACGGTGGTCCCAGCGCTTTTTTTAGGTCATTGACTAGCTCCTCCCTTGTAGTTCTGGGTGATTTTTCACCTTTCTTAAGCCCGTTTCACACGGTACGCGGCAACTGCGAGTGTTTAGTTCTTTTTCAATAGGAGACGTGCGGAAAGCGGCAAAACGGGGACGGTTACAGAGGTGAAGCGGAGTTGGTCCACACGCCTTGCTCGTGCACCCAAAATTCTGTTCCTTCTCCGGACATGGTACTTCATGACAGGGGCCGTTGAAGATAAACATATTTGCACTAAATGCTGCACAAAACGCTTCCAATACAAGAGAAAAGCTGAAGCCGCGGGTCGATTTTGCCGCTTACCGCGTACCGTGTGAAACGGCCATTAGGATCATTGAGACCCCACGAGGTGAGATCTTGTATGGAGTCCCAGTCCGAGGGAGATTGACAGTCAAGTTTAGCTTCTTTCATTTTCTAATGATTGCTCCAACAATGGACCTTTTTTCACCAAGCTGCTTGCCAATTTCCCCCTAGCCCTTTCCAGCAAAGTGTCTTTGACCAGCTCTTTGGTCTTGGCCATGATATTAGTTGGATTCTGTCTGATTTATGGGGTGGACAGGTGTCTTTATGCAGCTAAAAACCTCAAACAGGTGCATCTAATTTAGGAAAATAAATGGAGTGGAGGTGGACATTTTAAAGGCAGACAAACAGGTTTTTGAAGGTCAGAATTCTAGCTGATAGACAGGTGTTCAAATACTTATTTGCAGCTGTATCATACAAATAAATAGTTAAAAAAACGATGACAATTTCAAAATGTCAAATGGTGTATGCCATGAAAAATATTAAATATTTGATCAACCTTGATGGCATGTAAGCATAATCGTAATATATATATATATATATATATATATATATATATATATATATATATATATATATATATATATATATAATAAATATTATAT
Organism: Paramisgurnus dabryanus; assembly: GCF_030506205.2. Lineage (NCBI taxonomy): Eukaryota > Metazoa > Chordata > Actinopteri > Cypriniformes > Cobitidae > Paramisgurnus > Paramisgurnus dabryanus. Next base: position 24,439,441 of record NC_133353.1, read on the forward strand.
ATATTTATTTATTTATGATTACGCTTACATGCTATCAAGGTGGATCAAATATTTAATATTCTCATTCATTGGTGCAATTGACGGTTACACCATTTTACATTTTCAGGTCCATTCAGTCTTAACTTTCATAAAAATGGTGCAAATACATTTTTTTATTGCATAAAATTAACATAAATACACTATGTGCATTGAAATAAACCTGATGGATGCTTTAAAAAAAGATTTTTTAATTTCTCATCTTGCCAAACCACATGTCTTTATGCCAAAAACCTCTGCCAAGTGCATAAAGACATCACCATAAGAAAGGCTCAGTTTTGAGGAGTACAATGAATATTTGACTAGTATAAATTAGTGCTTCAACTTCTTCAACATCTTAACAACCCTACAGAAATAGCGTTGTGTAACCACATGCAACACAATATTGTGATAAAACCCATGTCTTTTAGGTACACCTTAGTACATGGATTTTTATCCTAAACCGCAACAAACAGTAGGCCGTTTTGTTTCAATCACTTCGTTTCAATCCTGCAGCAACAGGGTGTCCTGCCCAACCTGCAATCTTATTGGTCCAAAAACCTGCTTCACATAACCTTTTTTAAACAAAAAATTTTGCTTAATAGAAGTTCATAGTGGACAGACAAATTGCCTGTTACGGGAAACTTGGTCCGATCTTACCTGATAAGGACATAGCGTTCGACCAACAGAACAATATAAGTACACGTTTGTGTATGGAAAGGAAGATAGGTCTTCTCAGTGACAAAGATCAGACAAAATGATCACAGTACATGTCTACACTGTCCACACATAAACACACACGCTCAACACCACTCACTGAGAAACAAAACCTGTGCCGATTCGAGAGGAAGAGGGAGCTTAACCCAACAGTCGCCTTGTGCAGGTGGCGGAGATCTTTCTCAGATGCAGTGACTACAGGGGACAGGTGGAACGAACCACAGGAAATTTGCACAAAATCAAAGCTGAAACATCGCCGTTGCACCACGCCACATGTCACACGTTTGGCCTTTTTCATTTTCCCATGTAGACAAACACAGACAGGGAGACAATAGAAATCAGGCACCATCCAAACACAAAAGCTCAAGTGTTAAGGTCTAAATAAAAGGACGTGAAAAATTCCACTTCCTCTCTATTTGTTTATTCCTTCCTGGTTTTCCTACAGCCAGACCTTGGGCACACAATACATGAAAGGCATAAAAACAGAGAAAAGGCGAGCGCTGCCCAAGGACTCGTTTTTTTCCCTTATTTGTCATTTGGGAGTCGCTCTCGTTTCAAGCACGTATGTATATAAACAAGGTGGCGCAAATAGCGGCGAGGCACGAGAAGCCAGGTTGTGTGTTATCTTCACGGCGGGCGGTGAAATTAGCCTTAGGCTGATTTGAGAACAAAGCGTAGAGGCCAGAGACGGACGCAGAGCATCAAAGCCCCAAACAGGAATACAGGCTAATTGAACATCTGGCCACCGGTGGTTGTGTACAATGCGGAGCCTGATCTAATATTGCACAGCTGATGTGGGCGAGGGGGGGAGAAGAAGCTAACAAAAAGGGAATGAATTTAACCTCGAGGATGCACAAAGACTTATTAATATGCAGCGTTCGCACAGACGTCATCAGATTGACCTTCTCAACACTTTCTCATGGCGTGAACAAATTGACACTACAGAAGAGTGTGTCGCACAAGGATGCGATGAAGCAACATGTGGTCACATCACCACTTGTAACAATCTGTGGAAGGGACAGCTGCCATTTATTTATGGTAACACCTTAAATTGCTTTACATAACTGTTGAATACAGTCTGAAACATTAATTGGAATGGTTAATTCTCATTTCTTTTATGTGTAATGTGTGATCAGATTTAAAATACAAACCATGTGCAAATTCATCATTCACCATCATTGCTTAATATTTCCTCCATTAAATTGCAATTTTTCAAAGACCCTCAAAAATTAAAATCGTGCAACCAATAACGTTAACACAGTTGAAAGCGTGGATCAATAGACAGACACAATATGTATAAGCTGACAACACACAAATAATTTTAGTTTCTTGTGTCTTTTTTGAAAACCCATTAAACATTCACACTGTTGTAGGAAAATGTAAGTGAACCTTTGGATTTAATAGGTTGTTGGACCTTCTTTGGCAGCAATTACTTAAAGCAAGCGCTTTCATTAGTTCTGAATCCGACCTGCACATCGTTCAGAAGGAATTTTTACCCAATCTGTGTTGGATTTACTTCGATGCTGAAGGTCACTGTCCTGCTGCATCAACCAACTTCTTCTGAGCTTCAACTGCTAGGCAACCACCCTGACATTATCTATAGGAGGATATTTTGTTAAACTTTGGAATTCCTTTTCCCCTCGATGATGGCAAGTGGTCCAGGCCCTGAGGCATCAACCATGCCCAAATCATCATGTTCCCTCCACCATACTCCACTGTTGGGATGATGTTTTTATATTGGTAAGCTGTGCCCTTTTAGCACCATAGTATTTTCCCTGAACAATTCAACTTTTGTTTCATCAGCCCATAAAATATTTTACCAGTAGCACTGGGGTTTGCCAAGGTGCTCTTTTGTAAACAGCAATGTTTTTCGGGAGAGCAGCTCCGTGGTGTTCTCCCATAGACACCGTGCCTGTTTAAAGACTTATGTATGGTAGACTCATGAACAGAGATGTGTGCCTGTTCCGATGATGTCTTCAAGCCTTTAGTTGTTTCTTGTGGGTTCTTCTTTACTTCATTGAGTATTTTGCATTGTGCCTTAGGAGTCATCTTGGCTGTGCACCCACTTCTAGGAAGAGTAGCTACAGTCTCCATTTATAGACAATTTATCTAACTTTTGACTGATGGATGTCTAAGCAGTTTAAAATTGTTTTGTATCCCTTTTCAGCCTTTTGGAGTGCAACAACTCTTGATCGAATATCTTTAGAGAGGTATGGTTCATAAGAGCTGATGCTTCTTAGGGACAGCAATCTTAAAATGTTTGAGTGTCTTTTAATCAATCAAAGTCGCACTAAACCACACCTTTAAACCCATTATATTAATTGAACTCCAGTTTGCCAGCGTCTAACACAAATTAGCTTTCATTAAAGTAATTAGTCTATGGGTTCACTTATATTTTCCTCCAGCACTGGAAATGTTTAATGGGTGTTTTCAAAAAAGAAACTAGAATTATTTGTGTGTTGTCAGCTTATGCACATTGTGTTTGACTATTGTTGTGACCTTGATGAGGATCAAATCACATTTTATGGCAAATCACTGTAGAAAACCAGTTTCACATACTTTTTCTTGCCACTGTATTTATGGCCTATTCATAGATCCACGTATCCTAAATGAGGCAGGGGTATAGAGTTATATTCAAGCTGTTTTAACGCATGAAGAAATTTTTACTCAAAGATGAGATTTAAGGGATAAAATGATCGACTACAGGGGGACTTTTGGTTAATACAGAATGCCTTTATAAGGATTTGCCTCCTGCTTTGTACTTTCTTCAAGTTACAATCAGGTTATATTGTGTTTATTTTAAGTTTTCCCTTTTCATTTTTTGAGGCTGAATTACTTCTCCTTTATACCTTGCTTGGATTTCTAGCTGCCATAACTAGCTACTGTAGCTAGTCATCAGCAGGTGTGTGCTTGTCTTGATAAATGAAAAGCAGATACAAATTATAACAATAACTGTAGTAATGTGGATTTTATAGCTCAAATAATTTTTTACTTTGTATTGATGCCTTATATTAAATTTCACACGTGCAGATCTAGGGAAATCTGTACACACATTGAAATTATATTTTATTAAGATACATATTATTTGTTTGTTTTTTTTCAGAGTGGCAGTAGACTTAAGCAGACATTTATCTGTGATTTGTCTTTCCTACAAAGTAGTGTGAGCACCAGAAAGAGATTTTAATGATTCCCATGAATTTGTGACTACATCATCTGTGCCATTTCCAAACAAATTCACTGCTTGATGATTTCACTAACAACAGATGTCAGGCAAAGAGAATGCCATTTTGCTCTGCCAGTTTGTCTCTCAATCTCGAAGGCATCCGCACACACACTTAGAAAGGTGTTTGGGATGGCAAGGGAGTAAGCATTCTCAGACAGTGTTTGTGTACCAGACTCCTCTCTCAGACGCTGATGTCACCCTTTTGGGGAGCAGATAAGCAGAAGGTCTGATTAGTGAAGTGAGTTTATGTTTGCATCTAATCTAGAACATTCCCACCCTGAGCTAATCGCACCTCCTTTCCAACAGTTCAAAAGCCATTTTCATTCTGTTTTTGTGAACTTCTTGTACCATATTGAGGAACTGAGATATCTCAATACTTTGCACAAAAATCTTTTTCTTTCTCAGTTTCTATCTTTTTTTTTTTTTTAAATAATCTGATTGTTTAAACATCCTTAAAACTTGAATATAAAATGTATTTAGATATATATTCTTGAAAAATAATTTTTTAAGCAAAATTTTATTATTTTTGCAAGAAAACGCTATATTAAAATAATAATCTTGTTTTTCCATTTGAATTACATTATTATTTGTGCCACGCTGGCAAACAGCCTTGCAAAATTTTGTTAGATTACTTTGAAAAACAAAACAAAAAATCGTGCTTCTTGAATAAACATATTACAACATACAACTCTTTCCCCGCCAGCGTTAAAAAAAAAAGTTGGCAGTCAGCACCAGCATTTTTCATGATTTTCATAAAAGTTTAATGCCTTCCAGAAAATGTTCTTCTTTAAATATATAAACATACAATATATAAAATTATTTCTGCTTTCAAAAAAAAATCACCTCTCAACAAACAGGGGGAAACTCCTGTTTACTCCGTGACTGAAGCCTATTGGTTAACGTCTGTACAAAGTACAGACCAATGACGTTTGAACCCGCGCGCGGGAGGAACGCGTCCCTATATAAGCGCGGTTCAATCGTCAGGAGCTCATTATTATTCGACTGAAGCGCGCAGCCGAATAACACTCGCTGCGTAGACGTTTGTAGCACGGCAAAAGACGCAATGCTTCGTTCCCGTTATTTCAGGGAACCGGGGTTACGTGAGTAACCTAAGCGTTCCCTTTCAATACGGTTCACTTCGCATTGCGTCAGTTAGCTGACGCTATGGGGGAACGTAATCCCATCACGCCGTGCATACACAACGTACTGAAGTGCCTTACCGGAGAGACACTGCGTGTGGCCCTATACCCGGCATATTCACAGCTTTAAAAGCAAATGTGTAAGCACCATATAAATTGTTGACGCGCACACGGTGGGGTTTTAAACGCACCGGGGGCACATAACATAGCACAAGACGGCGAGGTACGCGCCGCGGCTGTGCGAGATAAGTAAATTCAGAGTCACGTTGGTGAGCTCGCTGAGCGCACCGTGGTGTACACATAAAACGCATGAGCGTGCATGATTGAGCCGAGAGAACCTGCGCTCGTAGGGCAGGGACGTCTAAGCTGTACAATCTGACAACGTAGACGGCGAAGACCAGCCGGCCGCGTAGCAGATATTAAATATAGATATAGATACCCCTGTAGACCAAGTTCATGAAGAAGCCAAACTCGCACAGAGTGGGCTCTATGACATAGCTCATAGAGGGGCGTGAGCCAGTGCGATGGTTTCAACGATCCATCTAAATAACCACTGTTAGCAACAGACATAGGCCTACGTAGTGAGTGATCTGCGAAGCTCACGAACGGCCGATCTGACTATAATATGCGGCAGAACGGTTCGTAGCGTGGGATTATACAGATACCACAATAGTGTGAACCCCGGTGCACCCTCGAGCGCATCGGGATGCATATAGGTAGTATTATAGTGCACAGATCGGTGAGCTGTGAATACAGCTCTTTCCCTAGGGCGATACTTCCAGGTTTTATAAGTTGCGGAAGAGCGCCACCTGGTGGATAATAGCAGTATTAGGGATTGCTGGAAATACTCATCATTGGAAGGGAAGCGTTTTCTTTTATTGACACGATATCTCGTCAATGGCGGGGAAAGAGTTAAAGTCTCCTTGTAGTCTTAAGTCTTTTATCATTTAAAACGCATCTTTGAGCATCATAATAGCATATATAAGCATGTAAGAAGCTCCCGTTCCCCCAAATCCCAAAGATGCTGCATTGGGTTGAGATCTGGTGACTGTGGGAGCCATTTTAGTGCAGTGAACTCATTGTCATGTTCAAGAAACCAATTTGAAATGATTCGAGCTTTGTGACATGGTGCATTATCCTGCTGGAAGTAGCCATCAGAGGATGGGTACATGGTCGTCATAAAGGAATGGCCATGGTCAGAAACAATGGTCAGGTGCATAATTGGCACTAAGGGGCCTAAAGTGTGCTAAGAAAACATCCTCCACACCATTACACCACCACCAGCAGCCTGCACAGTAGTAACAAGCCATGATGGATCCATGTTCTCATTCTGTTTACGCCAAATTCTGACTCTTTCCAGTCTTTAACTGTCCAATTTTGGTGAGCTTGTGCAAATTGTAGCATCTTTTTCCTATTTGTAGTGGAGATGAGTGGTACCAAGTGGGGTCTTCTGCTGCTGTAGCCCATCCGCCTCAAGGTTGTGCGTGTTGTGGCTTCACAAATGCTTTGCTGCATACCACCCTTTTATCAGCTCGAATCAGGCGGCCCATTCTCCTCTGACCTCCTCTGATGTTTTTCCCTTTTCACATAATTCTTGGTCACCCTAGAAATAGTTGTGCGTGAAAAATCCCAGTAACTGAGCAGATTTTGAAATACTCAGACCTGCCCGTCTGGCACCAACAACCATGCCACGCTCAAAACTGCTTAAATCACCTTTCTTTCCCATTCTGACATTCAGTTTGCAGTTCAGGAAATTGTCTTGACCAGGACCACACCCCTAAATGCAATGAAGCAACTGCCATGTGATTGGTTGATTAGATAATTGCATTAATGAGAAATTAAACAGGTGTTCCTAATAATTCTTTAGGTGAGTGTAAAGTTCAGTTTCAAACAATGCATACGCTAACTGCGCATTTCCAGCACTAATCTTTTAGCACTGATGTTAACAGGTTACAGCACTCACCCTGCATGTGTGAGTAGCACAGAAGCAGAGCTGAAGCAGCTGTGCTGTGATCATTTCAGCATGGGGTCTATGGGGCATCCAAACATAATATCTATAACTCGAACTACTTATCCAAGCGTGTGTTGATATGATTGGTTGATATGAATGGTTACATGTTCCTGACGATGGAAACCAAGGCGATTTTAACCAAGGGAATTCACCTGTCTCTAATTTTATGGAGAAAATGCTCAGCAATGGTGTTAAATTATAAATTTGCCCTAGGCTTGTCTTAAAAAATATTCAAAACAACACATAGACATATAAACTACAATAAAAAACAGATTTTTCCAACAGTGGGACTTTAAGGATATTTAGATAATTGTATTTGAAAACAGTTAACTGAGTTAGAAAAGGATTTTTGCTGTATATTTTCTGCCACTCATAATAGGCATAGCAAATGCATTTGTTGAAGAAATACGTGTCCTATGTTTTTATTTTCTCAGCCGTACGTTGTTTCAAAACTGTATGACTTTTAAGAAAGTGAAGCATGGTTTGGAAAGACATAAGGAGAGATGCAAGAAATTTCTATATTGAGTAAGATATTCCGTTTAGGGAATTTGTTTGTTTTCGTCTGTGATGTTTTACGCTTATTTAAATGAAAGTGTTTGGCATTGACTGTGTTTACTTAAAATAGCAGCTTTGTTTCGCACGTCACATTGATTGTTGACAGCAAAACTCCACGGTTTGGTCCGTAAAACTACAATGTGTTTATCGACAAGTTGTTTGACTGCAGTTAAACGGGAGCGACTCGGTAGATTTGGTTTGTCATTAGGGGTATTTTTGGTTCCCTGATTAGCTTTGTGCGTCTTCACACATGAACTGGTGCACCTGTCACTCCCTATTCATACAGCCCCACTGCTACAAGACCCATCATTAAACTAATGTTTACCCAGAGAGGGGTTGTCATGGAGAAGAACATGATTGGCGGTTTGTGCGAGCTGTTCAGCCTAGAGACCCAAGCAGATGTAATAGAGGTTATAAGCTTTGTGCCCCAGTTTTGTTTGAGAAATAGGTGTTTAGAGAAGAAGTTTGATTATGCTTTTAGCATTAAAAGTTTATTTGCAAATACTTGCTAGTTGTCCGAATGCCTAAAATGACGTATTGAGAAACAAAGGACTTTATTTCAGAAGAAATACATGAATTTGGACACGTCACTCTTGAGTGCTTAAACTGCTGCTCGGTCTTCCGAGATTATATGCCTGAAAACCACATATTTCTAGGCTTAGCCGGTTAAGTGACATAACGTTTTGAGAGTTTAGCCCAGTGAGAAGCATTTCTTTTTTTCTCCGGTCTGTGTTTTTTTTTTCAGTGAAAGCAATGTCGGACAGGAAAGTGATATTAAGGTAGGGCTAGAATAGGAGTCACCGAGGGGCCATACACATTACATGATTGACAGGGCCCCGTAGGCACAATGCTCTCTCTTTTATACTCGCCTGTTATTTATGTCTGCTCCAACACAGTGGCCACTATCGTTCACAGATAAAGAATGGAAAACATGCACACAAAGGCGCCGTTTTGTTTTTTTAGTGTTTTGTTTTTCGACAACTTGATTTGCAGGTGTTGTGCCGTGCTTGTGATTTGCATGTCCGAGCAGTGCTGGGTCTTGGCAATGTGAGGCGCAACTGTGGAGCGGCGCGTTATCACATTATTTAGTCTGTCTCCCAGCAGCTGCAGCCAAAACAAGCTGGCCTGCAGCATAAGGGAGGGCTAGAAAACACTGGGAGGCAACTTCTGTTGGCCTGTAGGACAGGAAGAGAAAGAAAATGCTAGTTTGAGACCTTCCAGACAGGCTTCCTCCGCCACTGGAAAAAATCACCTGAAGCATTTGAAAGGATGGGAATCATAATCTCTCCAGCCTTCCAATTCTATTTCTCCTTAATGCTTCAGAGTGTTTTCTGTCATTTCATGGTTGAAACTAGATGCTTGTGTCGTACAAGACTGTAGATTGTACTGTAGATAGGGTGTATGGTGTTTCTTTAAATATGGGCTCTTTGACCCTGCAGGGTGGGATTGAAAAAAAAAATTTTTCACTTTTTAGTCTTTGCTTGGATTATGAGATTATTTGTAAATGCGCTTTGCCATAGATTTTTTTGTACAAAAGGAAAACAATCAAATTGTGCATAAACATAATTGTGCACAATTTGTAAAAAAAATCCTTGTTGCACTTACATTTTTAAGTTTAATTAACAAAAAACACTTTCATAAAAAAATCCAATAATTTACTCACCCCTATGTCATCCAAGATGTTTATGTCTTTCGGTGTTCAATCTAGAAGAAATACGTTTTTTGAGGAAAACATTGCAGGATTTTTCTCCATGTAGTGGACCTTAAAGCAGACATATCATGCTTTTAAATCTGTCCTTTTTACATATAAATCATCTATTTATGGTCTATGTAAAGCGAAACTGCAATACTTGGGTCAGAATTCCTCATTATTATAGCCCCACAGGCCCCCTTTCTACCCCTTTTCTGATGTGCATCTGAGAGCAACTCGTTTTGGTACTGTCTTTTTAAATGCACGTCATACCCTGCCCCCTCTCCAGGTTGCAGAGGTGACACTCGGTTAAACTCCACCCCGTTCGGCCATTTTTGTAGTTTTATAGCAGAGATACGATTATCTAGCTGCACAGAAACTTTTTATTTACTCGTTATTCACAAAATGTCAACAACGGAAGACTTGTCCATCCAGCCTTATATGTTCGCGCCAGAGTCGGAAACGGAGCGAGATGAAAATGAAGACGACGAACCTGCAGAACAACGTCTTCATATGGAGGTATCGCAATGGTGTGAGGCTGCAGCCTCCGGAGGTCGCATATCTAGGCTGCATACGTCATCAAGACGGTCTTATTTCAGAATATTAACAATTATAAAGTTTACTATTATTCTTAGTTAATCGTAAGTTGTTGTAATATGCTCATGACTTGCAAATGTGATGCTCAGTTAACTTAAACCAGGCTTGATGCCCAAAAGCGATCTCCGCAGGCTGCAGCCTTCGGAGTGAGAAACAGCACTGCTAAACCATGACCACCGTGTACTTTACTTTTTTACTTTAAGTTATAAACTGCTTACCGAAGTGCTCTGCTCGTCGTCTCCAAAGAAAGAAGTAATTGACCCCTCAATCAGACGAAGTCTATCGGAAAATCCTTCTTTATACTGGCGGAGATTGGTGAAGTAGTTATCCTTAAAGTGCCTCGGGCACACAAAAATGACTTTACCCACAGATGTGAGTACATTTCTTACGCTCTCGTAACTTCTGCATCCTTGAGCTTGGACTACAATATCGCAGCGAGAAATATAAAATGGCGGATTGCTCGTAGTGTTGGGCTGGAAGTCGATGTCCTTATTTAGCAGTTCCGCTGGAAATACTGTGACGTAATTGTTCAAAAAACGTAATAGATAATAGAAAAATCAGAACCGGTTGGAAAATATGACCAAAACAGAATATAAAGATATCAACAAAGCACCTGAAGAGACTAATTTCAACTTTTATGTACTTATAAACACTACAAATATACAACAAAATGCATTTAAGAGCCAAGAAAGTGGATTTAGCATGATATGTCTCCTTTAACGCTTTACAGTTTCAATGCAGTTTAAAATTGCACTTTTAATGCAGCTTCAAAGGGCTGTAAACAATCCCAATCAAGGAATAAGGTCTTATCTAGTGAAACAATCATCATTTTCTGCAAAATAATATATATATTATATATATACTACGTTTCCGTTTGGTACCTTTACAGGAATTCAAAACAGAATACAATTTTGGGTAGATTACAGTACACTGTAAAAAAAATCCGTAGAAATTACAATGTTATTGCAGCTGGGTTGCCGGAAATTTACCGTAGATTTACGTTTATGTTATTTACTAGCAAGAGTTTGTTCAAAGTAAAATACATTTTAAATATTAACAAGTCTTTATCTTTACAGAATAAAACTATACAATAACAGCCTCATGCAAAGCATTCTGGGAACCAGAAATCATCATAAACCTTTTTCTGTTTTTGCTTCAGATTTTGTTTCCCAGAATGTTTTGCTTGATACTGTTTTTTTTTTGACTTGTAAATGTTTAATGTTCATTTAACTTTGAACAAACTCTTGCAAGTAAATAACATAAATGTTAATCTACGGTAAATTACCGTAAACCCAGCTGCAATTTTTACGGATTTTTTTTACAGTGTACCTTAAGGACCTACATTGTTAGAAAAAAGTCAAAATATGTATCCTAGCTGTCAGTGGGGCGGCACCCTTTTAAAAGGTAATTGTATGGACAATTAGGTACAGATATGTAAACATTTAGTACTAATATGTACCTTTGAGATACTAATATGTATTTTTGAGGTACTAATAAGCTGTCTTTGGTCCAAGTATGTACTTCTGAGGTACTAAAATGAAATCCCCAGTGACAGAAAAGGTACAGTTTTGTACCTTTATTTCTGAGAGTGTATATACATAAATATATAATGTATGTATTCTCCATACTTGTAAACACTGGAGTGGCAGTTTCGCATACGTCATGCGTGACCTTTCGACGTGATTACGTAATATGTAAGGTCACACAGCTAGTGCAAGAAAAGAAGTTTTTGGTGAAAATGATGATCGTTACGCTAGACCCTTATGCCTCGATTGTAATCAAAGAGCCCTGTGAAGCTGCATTGAAACTGCAATTTTAAACTGCATTGAAACTGTTGAGGTCCACTAAAGTCCACTATATGGAGAAAAATCCTGGAATGTTTTCCTTAAAAAACGTAATTTCTTCTCGACTGAACAAAGAAATTTACATCTTGGGTTACATTGTGGTGAGTAAATTATCAGAATTTTTTTATGAAAGTGGAATATATTCCTTTAAATGTTAAAGAATGTTAAAGAAGTTGAATTAGCTTAATAGATTTTAACTTTATTTTTATAATTTATAGCAACTCCTCACTGGTCATGAAAACTTAAATTGATTAAACCTTAAAATTTGAAGTGCAACAAGGAATTTTTACAGTGCAAAAATAATGCTTGGCGTTGTAAAAATAGTTTCCTGGAAAAAGTATAAATTTACCCAAAGTATAATCAGCCACATATTAAAACATTATTTTGTTTTGCTTTTGAAATTTGCTTTTTAGTTTGATTTCCCACTGTATGGGGATGTACTCCCATGTTTACTATGCAAAGCTTTCTGCCCAGTCCACCCAGATGTTTTATGGAGAGAGTTTATGTGTGGTTTTCCATAAAAAAAAACATCACCCTTAGCTCCTCTAATGATGAGTTACAGGGTGGAAATTGGTCATGTAAAACTAAATTATGGCTATTTTGGGTGCATTAAACCTCTACTATCAATAAAAGTGGCTTTGTGGCTAAAACATAAAATACTATGACAAAAGTATGCAATATAGCCCCTTTAAATCACAAAGAGACTCTCTGTGTGGTGCCTGTAACACCACATATGCACACACCAGGCTGTGTTAAATCTCAAAACACAGACCTTAAGTGAGAAAAATATGTTTAAATTGAACTTTGTGACTAAAGGCATGAGATTATGGAAATTATCAACATTTAGGTTCTGAACTGTAATAGATTATTATTTGCCCTTTGGTGCTCTGTCTTTGAACTGTAAGACCGTAAGAAAAGTGAAGGTGTTTTATGCACCAGATGGGAAATTTTACTGCTCTTTGCAAAGCAGTCAAACGCTTAGTGTTAGATATATATGGGCTCTTTTTTTCTCTTCCCTTCCCTTCTCTTCCTTTATCCTTTGGGTAAAGGATAGACTCTCTGCGGATATGTGTGTGTGTAATTTGTCTGTTTTCAGCAATTCATGAGAGAACACGTGTAATAGCTGCTCTCAATTTGTGTCATCGCTGTTCGCCCATATAGATGTGTTGAAGGCTGGGTAGGTATATAGATTACATAGTTGACTTTTGCCACTTACTTCATTTCACAGAGACTCTACTAGTGCAGTCATGCTCTCGAACAATTCAGGTGGGACCAGTTAACAGCTGTTGGCCTCAAGACCTCAGAGGGGAGTCGACCCTTTGGATCAGTCAGGAAGCATAGAAAACTAGGCTTTGGCGTCTCTGGATAGTGTTTCCATGGTTACCAACCTCTTTCATTAATTTAAACTGAGGTGTGGTGGCTCAAGAAGAGAGAGAATCTACTGGGTGGTTTTGTATTTGGTAATGCTCGTACGCAATGCTCTTAAGTTGGTGAAATCATTAGCTTATGGGCCACACAGAATCGGCAAGCCTGTGCTGATTTTAAAGGGATTTCTGCTGATTAGATTTAAACAAGCGTTAAATGGGTTAATTTTTAAGCATTGTCTACAGTTGAGGTCATATGTTTGCATATCACTTGCAAAACATGCAATGTATTTCATAAAACATATAAGACCCAGAATAATAAGTTTACCCTTAAATCTCAATACTGTATGATGTTTTCTGTACTCAACAGTTTGGTGTTTTAAAGGGAATGGCAGATGATTGGTTTAGTGCATGTTACGCCCAAAACACATCCATGACTCATTAAAGGGAACATATCATGAAAATTTAAACTTTTTCTATGTTCAAGTGCTATTATTGGGTCCTCAGTGCTTCTGTCAACCTATTTTATGTGAAAAAGATCCACCTAGTAACTTAGTTTTGGTAAACCATTCTCTGCAAGCATGTGAAAAAATAAGTAATTGAAATTTGGCTCCCCCTGTGATGTCAGAAGGGGATAATACCACCCCTTAATCTGCACTATCCAACCACGACACTGCCATTTAGTGCAGAAATCGGCTCATTTGCATTTTAAAGGACACACCCAAAATGGCACATTTTAACATGTTATAATAAATTATCATAGCTAAAACTTCACATATGTACTCTGGGAACACAAAAAGATTTATTTTACATCTTGTGTCCCCTTTAAGAGAATAGGTGTGCCTGGAGTTCCGACTGTTTTTACGCCGTTAGACTAGCAAAGGTAAAATGGTACACACCCTAAGTGCACCTACACCATGCTATTCAGACCCATATCATTAAAATAGGGTCCCACCGACTTTCTATTGCGACTGCTTCAGTGGTGCGAAGTCCATTTTAAAGGTGTTTTTCAATTTTTTGTGCTGAATTTAATTATAACCTGCAACAGTCAGTTGGCAAAATCATTAGTGGTGTTGGATTCCTGCCTTTGGGCTCAGTGGGTTGTCAGTCGTGGCACTGGGTCTGTGCCCCTTGGCGATATTGTTCACGGTATCATTCAGACTCAACTGTGTTTCTGCAGGTTTCAATTAAGACTTGGGGCAAACCGGCTAATAAAGCCAGCTCAGCCACTCAAAATTGTAAACTTCTGGTCTATCTCTCTCACTTTTTATCTCTCTCACTTTTCTGCACACCCAAATTGAAATGCTTGTACATGACAACAATGTATACTATCTTATACATAGAATTTCTTGCCATATTAAAACTGTTTGGGCTGATGTAACAGCAAGAAAAATCGGGGGTCATGCCATCCTGGTACACCCCAGACCATCTGAAGTTTTTACAAAAAGTTAAATCAGCATTTTCTCTATTGACAGAGCCATTATAGGATTACGGCTGTGAAAAGACATCACGAATATTAAACAGAACGCATTTAAGTTCGTTCTTCCTACACGAAGCCCTAATGCCGGAGGATTTTGGAATAAGTCCAAAGTCAAAGCTTTTCCCATAAAACTATGAAGGAATTCGCTACAGTTGGGTAATCCGTCGTGATGAGTAAAGTCACCAAATCAAGGCAGCCAAGAGGTTGAGAAAGGAGTCACCAGCTTATGCCTAAAAAACTTTGCATATTTGTTAAAACATCCTGCTTGTGGTGAAAGAGGGATAAACCATAGAGTGAGACCAGCTTTGTGTGTCTCCGAGCCACCTGGTTACACAGCAGCACATACGATTTGCCCTTCAAAACCAGAAATGCGCCAAGAAAGCCAGAATTACGCTTTAAACTAGGGATGCACCGAAATGAAAATTCTTGGCCGAAAACGAAATTGAGAAAAATAAGGCAGAAAAACCGAAACCGAAACACCGAAATAAATTATTATGCCAATTATTAGTACAAATGCATTTATGGCTATCACTGTGTACTAACTTTACTAGGGGTGTGTGACAGATCACAAAACTCACAGTTCAGATCACATTACAGTTTTTGAGGCACGGATCGGATTATTTTTCAGATCAGCAAAAAGGGGGTGGGGAAAATCTAATAACAAATAAAGAAATTACAAACATTTATAAAAAAAGAACAAAGCTGCACATTAATAAGGGCTAACATTAGCCTTAGGTACAGAAATCGAATTAAATGAGTCATAACACTGTCTTTATTGTATAAATTAAATATATTATTATTTTTAGAGCTATTTGTCTCTTTGTTAGACTTAAGTAGGTGAATTGAGGTTACTGTCTCTTTAAATAAGCATAGACTGGTTTCTGACTGTAATTATACATACACTTAAGACATAAACAAATGTTTTTATTAGAAAAAGAATATTTGGAGATAATTTTGTTTATATGTGCCCTGTCAATAACAGAAAGAGTTTACGTTCTCTTGTTTGCGTCTCACTCGTGTGTGCACTATTGAGGGCACTTAAACGCGTGCACACACAGAGAACGAAGGCGAATCCCAAACAGCGCAGCATAAAAACGTTACGTTGTTTTTCATTGCTTTATTCGGCACATGTATGTTAATGGACTATACAGTATGAGACACATTTGCGCGACTCTCTCTAAAGTTTACACATCAAGAGTTCTGATCTTTGAAGAGCGTACTCACTGTGATGATCACGTCTGGACCGGACACAACCGCATGTGCCTCTGTGCGTACTTTAGCGCCTTTTTGCGGTTAAATACATCCACGCCGCATACATGTTGCTTCAGACAAGCACGTGCAGGTCGCGGTTTCTGTTTGCGTCATCACAACATTTTGGCCGTATTGTTTCGGTGATAAAAGTCTTTCGCCGAATATTCGGTGCATCCCTACTTTAAACACATCTTTGCAGTTTCTCTTTACTCGTGAGGTCATGTCAACCAAAAAAACAAGTGGGGCATGCTATCTGTTCTCCAACAAGTCTCTCGTTGCATCCAGGCAGCTCAGGTCAGGCTTTATCTTGAAAACAAATGAGACTCAACAGAGGGGGTTTAAAGCTGGGGTTTTACATAAACCCTGACAATCAATGAGACCAAACAATGAAACTACATGCCCATATGCTCACATGGCGTTATGCGCCCGAGTCACATCTAAAAGGCTTTAAATGCTTTAATTACATGTGATATGGACACTTGTCTCCCCTTTGTAAAGAATTGGACCACTACACTGAACATCTGTGAAGGTCAAGATGCTGACGTAACTATCACTCACGCCCCTGCTAATGATTCACCAATGCCACATCACGTCACCGAGCCCTGGCCACACCGTATCGCCTGTGGCTCATTAGAAACACTGCCATTAATCATTAACATGTGATTAAGATGTGGGTTTATGGCAATTAGGAATCAAATGTTATTATGGTCCAGATTGGAGTTAAACGTGGTATCTCCAAAGTGCAGCTCCGAAGGATCATATAGAAAGATCAAGTTTATGCACCATCGCAAACACAACACAAAGGATACATATAAATTACTGCTTACCTCACTCTTTTCACCACTTCAACCCCTCCTGTTTTCCCTAATTAGGTCCAGAGAGGAAATTTACAGCTTCAGTCGAGTCTCAAGTGTGAGCCAAACCTGTATCCCCTAATGCTCGCATAGATTATATGAACGTAAACTTGTGAACATTTCAGTTTTGTTTACTTTCTTATATGCTAATATGAATAATAGTTATTTGAATTTGTGAAAATAAGGATGGGTTTGCGATTGGGTTTGGGTATGGAATAAGATTGGGAATATTTGTATACTTCAGTTGCAGGTAATGTTTTAGCAAAAGAATCCCTTGAAGCCATTTGGTCCTTAACTACATTTTACATTCAAGCCATTCTGTGTCTGCCGAGTGTGCCATAAACAATTAAGCCTGTTAACAGCTCAGGGTCCTTCTGCTCATCTCTCAGAAATATCATTACGAAAAGCGTTAGTCACTTGACACATTAAGCTTATAGAAAGCCACCTGTTAATAAACATCTGCGCAACTACATCTGTATGTTTTCGATATTTTTTGTACAGCTTGTTATTATAAGTTAGCTTCTGCTGCCTATTGGCAGGGGGTTAATGTTAGTACTCTCATTTCTTTTTAAAAGTTTTCTCTCCACTTTTATACCGTGGTTTATAAGCAGTTCTCTCCAATTAGTTTCTACCTTCTACAGCAATATCAGCCACCGAAAGGAGAACAACAGAACCAGCCAGACAAAAACAGCTTTGATTTGAAAACCGAGCAAATCCACACAGTCCTCTGTGGAGACTGTCTAGTGTCACAACTTCACTGTTGCCACACCAGATTAGCGGGTAATTCATTGAGCCTCAACTAATTGATGAAATTAGTCACTGGAATCAAAAACCCTCTGCAGCGCTGGCTGATCTTTCAGCAGTTAAGCATGTAGGGATCAATTCCCACGTGACTCTGGGTGAGTTTTGTGGACTCCAGGTTACCAATAATTCTTTTATTGGATTGCTTTGAAATTCTGCCACAAAGAATCGCACGGAATGTTCCAAGGCCTTATGCTGTATTTGTCGCAGGCTGGAGGTTCTACATTACGACTGCAATCCTTCAGCTATGTTCTGAACAGACGTGCGCTCAAGGATGTTTTTGGCGTCATTCAATATAACCGCAAGAAGGGAAAGTGGTTTTCGCTCATTATATCGTTTTAATATAACAGACCTATTTGTACAGGTTTTGGGGGATAGTTGTCACAGTGGGATATGGTGGGTCGAGCAAAGTCGCTTTGCTGTTGTGATGAATGACACACAAAAAAAATGTTTAATCCAGTTAATAACTAGCAATGACAATGATTTTTATATGAAATACCCTAAATGTTTTTGAAATTTAAATTAAACTTCATTAATAAAATGGCATGGAAAATAAAAACTACTCAATTATAAATAGGGTAAAATTGTTATTTTTCTCCATGTTGTTGGGTCCTGGGATAATTATACATATTTTAGTGGGACAAAAAATGAAAAGAACCACTGTGTTAAAATATATACAGCGGGGAAAATAAGTATTTGACACACGATAATATTACGAAGATCTTGAGATAGTTCTTTGCTTTTACACATCATAAAGTCTTTCCTGTGTGCCTCCTGGGTAATGAGAACCCTTTATTGGACATTAGTTAGGACTAAAGCAGCTGATATCAATTAGTACTGATAGTGGGCAGGGTTTCTCTCGCAATACTGACAGATTTCAGTTGATCTTCTGGCTTTATATGCCATTTTGCATCTTGTTCTCTTTATGTGTTCAATACTTATTCCCTGTGTCATTTCACTGTATTTATTATGACTCAACTTGTATACTTAAATGTTCTGATTTCTTTGTACAGTATGAATTCAATATTTGGCTTGATGGATACATCTGGTGGAAATTTTGTGTCAATAGCCCACTTAGAAATACCCTTACTGATAAAAAATGCTGATGTGTCAAATACTTATTTTCCCCGCTGTAGTTAAAGGGACACTCCACTTTTTAAAAAATATACTCATTTTGCAGCTCCCCTAGAGCTAAACATTTTATTTTTACCGTTTTGGAATCCATTCAGCTGATCTCCGGACCTGGCGATACCACTTTTAACATAGCTTTGCATAATCCATTGAATCTGATTAGACCATTAGCAGCGCGTAAAAAAATAACCAAAGAGTTTTGATATAACTTGACTCTTCTGTATTTACATCGTGTACTAAGACCTACGGAAAATTAAAATCTGCAATTTTCTAGGCCGATATGAAACTATACTCTCATTCTGGCGTAATAATCAAGAACTTTGCTACTTTTGAAAGTATCCAAGGGGACTATTTTCGGGCATTGCGTTATATCACCAGAATTAAAGTATAGTTATTAAAAAATCGCAACTTTTAATTATCCGTCGGTCTTAGTACACAATGTAACTACAGAAGAGTCAAGCTTTAAATAGGAAAAATATCGAAACTCTTTGGTTATTTTTTAGCGCGATGCTAATGGTCTAATCAGATTCAATGGATTGTGCTAAGCTATGCTAAAAGTGGTACCGCAAGAAAATCAGCTAAATGGATTCCAAAATGGTACAAATCAAATGTTTAACTCTAGGGAAGCTGAGAAATTAGCATATTTTCAAAA
This sequence comes from Paramisgurnus dabryanus, assembly GCF_030506205.2. Lineage (NCBI taxonomy): Eukaryota > Metazoa > Chordata > Actinopteri > Cypriniformes > Cobitidae > Paramisgurnus > Paramisgurnus dabryanus. The sequence goes on from NC_133353.1 coordinate 24,458,765, forward strand.
AAGTGGATTGTCCCTTTAAGTTGTCACAGTGGAGACTATGATAAATTAACCTGTCTTCTCAGAAAAACACAGTATAAAATTTGTATACAGTCAGGACCGGTACTGTATATAGTTGACCCTTGCCTAAATGTACAATATTGCAATATAATTTGATTATGTTCAGTTGTTTCCCCAACAGCTAAAATTTTGACATGGAATTTAGTTTGATTAAATTCATTATGTGTTGAAACCAACATACAAAACCATTATTTGAGAGAAATCACACTTGGATTTTTGACTCAAAACCTAGTTACTAAGATATTGCCCTTGTGATACATTCTCTTTATCACAAGTAGCCTTGTTCTTCTTTCTATAGGAGTATGTGGACAGTGATTTGCATTGCCATTTTATTTTTTAATTTCCCGCTAACAAAAGTTATCACAGGCCTTCATTAAGCTTCAATTTCGAGTGAAAAAGCAAGCTGTTCCCATTTACACAACTGCAGGCATCTCAACGCATTACAGCTAAGAGTGGGTTGCCATGGTAACCGCCGAGCATCAATTCTACAGCTTTCTGAAACTCAGCAGCTAAAAGCTCTTTCCGACACAAATGCACCACGTTTAGGTCCTTACGTACCCCATAACTATCTATTCTTCTCGGCCCTGTCGTCAGGACCCTTTTTTGTTTTGTTTGTGCCATCAATCATGCATGCGACAAGCTCTAATGCACTGTGTGTGAATGACTGTGTTTTGCAGAGACAAAGGCGGCCTGCACTTTCAACGGAGTGGAGTACCACGATGGCGACATGTTCAGGATGGACGCCTGTCGCTTCTGTCGCTGTCAGGGAGGAGTATCTGTATGTTTCACGGCCCAGTGTGGCGTACTGCACTGCGAGCGCTACTATGTACCCGAAGGAGAGTGCTGTGCCGTCTGTGAAGGTTAGATTTGATTTCACTTCAATAAAAGCAAAATCACACAAGGCCATAAATACAACTTTGTAGGTGATCATATTATGGGTCAGAAACTTGGATAAATTAGAAAAGTCATGTTCTCTATAAACTCTACACCTTTATACATAATTCATTAAACAAACAGTCTTTAGCATGTGCCTTAGGGTTTGTTTTGCATTAACTGTTTATAATTATTTATTCAAAACATGATTACTTGGCATTTTAATAATAACCAGTGGCATCCAAGCCCAAAAGTTAATCGTAAAACAATTATGGTGTGACTTTTTTAACATCACGCAAGATATTGGGCATTTCATGTTACGTGATAGGAAAGAATTTACCGATTGGACGTTCAATTTGCAAGATAAATACTTTGTGTGTTGTGAATTCAATGAGCATCGAGGCTAATTAGTTCAGGGAACGGTTCATTGTTTTATTTTGTAGACAACCTTTAATAGGCTGCCTGGGAGCGTGTAATTTCGATTGCTATGCTTCTCTCATGGGTAGATTTTGTTGTCCAATACACTGCGCCTCGCCACGTTTCTCGCTCATGTTATATTTATCAGATCGTGGTCATGTTGAGATTAGTTTGCGAATGATTTTGCCGTTATGTAGTTAATTAAAGTGAAACTACCCCATTTCCCTGTAGCTTTTCTCTTGAGAGTTTTACTGGGATGGAATAAATGAAATTGCCCAACTTAAGTAAAATGCTCAGAGTATTGAATTGGTCTATAAGAGCAATTCATTAATTGTCTGATATGCAGCTACATGTACGGCTATGGAATTACTGTTATACAATCTGTCATCATGATAAGATGGATTGTTGGCCACTTTTTTTCTTATAAACAGATGCTGTCGATTGTTGCAGCTACTGTAAAAGCGGTCCCACACAGATTGAGACCTTCCAATAAGTCTTTGCTGTAAAACATATATGCAAATCACTCACAAAGTGCCATCGCCTCCTACATCTTTGTTTATTATATATGTCAGCTAGTCTCACAGCTCTGCTTATCACATTTGTCAATTTAGCAAATCTTCAATGTCAACACTGAAATTTTTTTAAAAAGAAATCCTCTTCCCCTGACTGTCCAAACAGACTCCATCTTCCCGGTGCTGAATTTTGCCGGCTGCTTTGTGAACGGGCAGATCCTGGCTCATGGAGACCACTGGCGTGAGGACGATTGCACCTTCTGCCAGTGTGTGAGTGGAGAGGCGCGGTGTGTGGCGGCCGCCTGTGGCCACAGCTGCCTGAACCCTGTTACGGTGCCAGGGGAGTGCTGCCCCGTGTGTGAGGGTAAGAGCAAATTTTTGCTTGTTTTGCATTGGGTTTATCTTTCTTTTACTGTCCACCATTTTTCATCCAGTTCCATGGTTTGCAAAAATATTGTTGGCTAGTTTGAATGATGGCATTGAACCAATACGTTAAAGGTGACATAGAATGATTGAACGGAGTATTTATCCTTGTTCTGTGATGTGACATGTAGACAAATTTTTTTTAGTTTGGGTCTATAATGCCTTAGAAGCTTCCTAAAAACCTCTCTCAGATAGCTCTATTAGGGTGGGGGATTTTAAACAAGTGGTTTTGCACCTATTTGGCTCCCCCTACTGGCTTAACTTGCCATCTCATTACTGATTGGCTGACTTTGCTGCCACTCAAAAAATGTAGCCAATTATTTGAAAGTGGAGGGGCAGTTAGATGCCTGTGATGTCATAAGCATCAGTTTTTCAGATTGGGCCGTTTTATGGCTGACATTTTTAAAAGAGGAATTTCTATGAGACGTTTAGCATGTCTAGCACTTTTTGTATGTTTGTGAATGCGGGTGGACTACCATTATTCAACAAAGACAAGGTAAAAATGGTTTTTCATTCTCTGTCCCCTTTAAGTGTTGGCACAATGCAAATTTGACTGTAAGTTGTTACAGTCAGAGATAAACAGCAATATATTTCTTCAAAGAAAGTTATTAATCATTATTGATTTGCTGCAATGAATCGAAACTTCTCAACACTAGTGTTTAAAAAAACTGCATACACTATGTAGTTAGTATTGGTGGTGCTTGCTAAGTCAAGGATCTCTAAAGGACAGAGTCATATATATTTGAGTGTATGCAACCACCTACGACACCTCAGCGCCATGGCAGCGACTTCTGCATGGGCGTGTGGCACTCACACACGTTTTCTTCAGAAAATCTAGTTTAAAAAATTCGCTCTATTGTTCTCCCGGCACACAGGTGCATGTTTTCGAGTTTCGATTCCAGTCACACACGGTATGTGTGAATAATCTACTAGGCTGTGAGAGCAAAGCAGGCAAGTGCATACCTGGATCTCCCACTTCCAACCCAAACACATCCTCAGCCTCATATCCCTTCTGTCTCACGTTTTTACCGTCTTTTTACTGTCATGCAATGCTGTGCCAGAACCCCTCGGTGTGTTTTTCTCCATTAGACCTCACTGCTCAGCCTTGCTATCAGTGGAATTTCATATCACGACTGCCGGTGTGTATTTCAGACTGTGCTGGCAGAGCTGGCGAGGTCACCCCAGGGACTTTCTGCAGCTGGCTGGGTTGTTTTCGCGGTGTTTGTTGCGGGTGAAAGCTTTGCCTCATTTTGTATCTCATCATGAGCTTTGATTAAGCAGTCCGAGGTATGGACGCATACCTCAGTATGCAGGAATGCGGCTCAGTTCTCCGGGGCATAGGCTGCATTCTTCAGAAGAGGGTTTGGAAAGGTTATTATTTTACACACACACACGCTGGAAGAAGCAAGCGAATGATAGATGAGTGGCAGGTATGTTGGATAATGAATATCTCCGGGGATTGGCTGGGTGCAGACTGATGACATCATCCTTTTGAAAAGAACTGGAGAATATAGATTTTCTCACGTCTCTGTTCGCCGTTTGAAGGCGTGAGACGTTTTTTCCTGTTTTGCTCACCGACTCGGAATCACCAGGAAAGGAAAGCGTGTTTTTGGAACGATTAACAATTTTATTAACCTCTACTAAATGCCAGCCTGACAGTAAGCGTGTAGGAGGCTGTGAAAAAAACACAACTAAACAACTTTGGGATTTTGTGAGGGAGATATTTCCCCAAATTGGCGTGTTGATTATGATCAATGTCGTTCCGGCGAGAATTGAGTCATGCCGGAGATAATAGGATTCTCAATGTGTCTCACCTTTAACCTCCTTCCAATTAAAGATCTGAGCAAATGAAACAAACATCTTTCGCTCTAGCTCTATTTATTCAAAGAGGAAGATTGCTACGCCTCTGATGTGTTGGCAGACTTGTTGCTAATTGCTTACTACTACCGTTTCTCATACTGAGTGCTAGGCTAAGTACAGCTGGAGGTGTCACCTTTAGCACCAAACCAGTACATGCAAGTCAGTGTGCTAAAAACTTCCACAATACCTTAGCAACACCCATGCCAGCATGGAAAGAACTGTTCACATTTGTTTTTCATCTTCATTGGAATGCCAAGAATCTGGTTAGCGGCCCATAAGATTTGAGGTCATTTATGCAGGATGTACTGTAATAGGGGCAGAAAGCGCAGAGAGAAGTAGATGGACGGAAAGTGACAGCGACACGTCCACACGGCTGCAGCGAGCGTGCGGCACGCTGGTGTTCACCTATTTTCAATAAAACTTTTATACGCCTGTCGGCCTATAAAGAAGTCAGAGGTTCAGATGGGTCTGCCCGACCATGGAGAGCATTCGCTATGGTAGTGGGGTGAAGTGTGGCTTTTAATACCAAGTCTGCACTCCCGAAAGCGCCACTGCATTGCAATCAGATCTTAAATTCAGCGCTCTCTCTATATTTGAACTCTCTGTGTTTCTCTGGGCAGTGCAGAGCGAGATCAAAGGCAGCATGTCGGCCTGCTCATCATCACGGGCTGCAGTGAAAGGTTAAGCACAGAGAAAGTATTTGAGTGTGAAAATGTTCAAATGCTTTAGAAATCCTCCCACTGTGATGGGCAGGTGACTAACCGCTTTGGGCTTCAAATGAATTCATGACTGTATTTTGCTAGTTGAATGGCATAGCTTTGTGCTTGAAAGCAGGGCCGTCATCGAGGGGCACAACTGGGAATGTTATCTTGGAACCTCTGACGCGTCTTTACACATCATGTTTCGAGTATGTCAAATGTAGAGATGTCAGTGACATTTTGTGCGTGATGTGAGGCATCAGTGCTGAATAAAAAGTTTAATAAAGCAGTATTTACAATGTGGTATATAAATATTTAAATGTATTAGTAAGTTGATGTGTGTTCAAGTATGTCTTTACAGTGCAAATGCTCATTTTGGACAGTGCAAACATACTGGAATGTAAGATAAATGTGCAAGTATGCAACTAAAGTGCAAATCCTGGATGTAGACTGTGAACAGTTGTGCAGAGTACGTAAGCAGACAGTGAATTTTTTTATTGTAAAACGCACACCTAACGTCTTAAAATAACCACCAGAGCAATGTTTGTGGTAAGCAGAATAATTGACTCCGGTCCTTTGAATTATTTGAAAATAATGCTCACTCTGCTTCGTGTCATGCCGCATTATCACCTTGTGCTTTTTTCCTTTTTTTTTTTAATGTCCATCCATATCTTTTTTTCAATTTATTTTATTAAGATACAAACAGAAAATACTGGAAATATGTACAAAAAAAATGTAAAATTAAATTTTCAGACTAAATGTCTTCTTTAGGCATCGTCTGTGTTTAGTGTGACCTCTCTTGGCACTAAACACATGAGCGTTTTTGAACAGAATGAAGTAAAAAGACTAATTTCTTTAAAATTATGAATTAGGATTTTATTTTATTAAGGTTTAAGAGATCCTGCAGTTTCCTGATATTGCTCAAGTGGAAGCGGAGTTTACCCTAAAATCTTGACACATCAGTTTACATTTTATACAGTTTTTAATACTATATACACATTTCCTGTATTTTCTGGATGTATTTTTCTATTAAAGAGACTGAAAAAACAATTATATATGATCATTATAACATTGCAAAAACAACCAATCTAATTCTGGCATGGTGACCTAAGACTTTTGCACAGTACTGTATAAGTTGAAAAAAATTTCAACTCGTTTTTAGGTGTTACCAACTGAAGCATTTTTTTTGTAACTGAAGTTGATCCAACCTTTTTTCAAGGGCTTTCAAGTAAACAAAATTAAAAAATGTAAACTCTTTTATCTCTTTTGTGAGGTAAATGTTTAGATTTATAGGCTCGCAAAAGGGGTTTTTAGGTCAATTAAAGAGTAACTAAACCCTAAACCAACTTTTTTTAGTTAATGATCTGTAAGAATGATGCTTTATTAGTGCTGTTCATTGATTTTAGTAAGTTTTTTGACATTTGGATATAAAGTGTTTCAATACTCCAATATATGGTGTAAAAACGTCTGAGTGCTGCCCTCTTCAGGTTGAACGGAGGCTACTGCAGTTGAATTTTCCTATTGGATGTTGGGTCCAAGAAATAACTCGTGACGTAAGCAGTTTCAAGCTCACCACGCCCTTGTTACGATCTCACCACACACTTAGTTCGTCCCCTCTATCTCCGTTGGGATCTGCCCACTTTTCTTGCATTTTTCAAATATTGCAGTGGGTGGAGTCAGGCTCTGGCCAGGGGTTTAGTTACTCTTTAATTGAATTATAACAAATACGATACATTTATTCCGTACATTTATTTTGTTTATGTAATATGAAGAAATGGTCACTAAACAAATCAGTGAAGGAATCTGGGTGAATCAAACCCAAACTGAAGTGAAAATATTAAAATATATTCCATTCACTAGTCCACTTTTATCGAAATTAATGTTTTTTTTTGTTAAAGCCAAAGGAAAAGTTGTAGGTTAGCTGTGTACGGTACGCTCTTTAAAGGAATGTTCCAGGCTCAAAACAAGCTCTATTGATAGCATAGTTCTAAACATTCTGTGCTTTAATGTTTGTACCGCTACAGTGCCTTCCCACAATGCCTTTCCTTTGTTTAAGACAAGTCAAAATATTTCCTGTGGTAATGCCACAGATGCAGTTGATAGGGCTTAGCTCCTTTTTGAACCCGTAACATTCCTACAATGCTCAGTCAGTGCCTCAGGTGTGGCCCATTATTTTTTTATTTTTTTGAAGAAGCTTCCTATGTACTGAAGAACAGCCGTTTGGACTGTGTCCTTGGCACACTGCGTTACCTGTGTTTTGAAGCCACACACACAGTTCTATTCCTGTGGCCTTGTTGGTTCTTTCCATAACAAAGCCTGACGTCTGTTACTTTTGGAGCCGGAGTGTCGGCAGCCTTGTGACATAGATTCTGCAATGAAAAACAAAGATATAACTCTAGAGATCTAATGTTGTTTTTTCAATCATTGTATATGTCGTGTGACTGTTCACTCTACTTTAAAATTCATTGCCGCAGACAGGAATAAACATAAGTCTGTTTTCCCCTGCGAAAATAAAGGGTGAAAAATCCCATAGCATAATATCATGATATTTTTACAATTTATATATATATATGACTTAATAAAGAAGCGTGGTTGTTCTCTAATGTTGTAGTTATGACATCTGCTAAACCTAAACAGCAATGACCTTATTTCTGTTTAAGTAGACGTGCAGCCATATGCATTCAACAGTCACTGCGTTTACATGCAGCCAATAACCCGTTCAAATCCGGAATATTAGCAATAACCCGGTCGCGCACGTCCATGTAAACACCGGCAAAAACCCGAATATGCTCATATTCCTGTTTTTAAAATCCCGAATATTACCCCTGGGTTACCTCTTTTCTAACCCGAAACTTTGGTCATGTAAACTCGCATCGGGATATTCCCATCAAAAGGAACATTGATTTGTGTACTGCGCATGTTCTATTCGCAAGGAATCTTGGTCTTTTGAGTAGAGGAACTTCTTGTATGCGCCAAAAAAACCCGCAGGGAGTAGAGGTAAGCATGGCGAGAGAGATGCGCCACACTTTTAGAGCGAGGAGGAAAACAATTGCAACAACCGCGTTTTTCACGTTAAATTAATATATAGCTATTTTTGTTTTTCAAAGCATACATGTATAATAAAGGCCAAATAGATTGTCAATAGTTATGAAAGTAACTTGCTTTTTTTGTGTGAATTTGAATTCAAAATGTAATACTATGCTATTCATATTTCGTTAAATACAGTGAATGAATGAAAAAGTTAAAGATGACAGAATAACTGTAGCGTCGTCTGCATCTTGATTCAGTTTCTAAGATTAAAATTACTTTAATTTAACTGATCAACACAAATACAAAGCGGCATAACTGATTGCTTACCAGCATTAAAACCACTTAGAATAAAAACCTTTGGTTTTTTCTTTGTATACAGCGTCCGCTCCGTGGATAAGGATGTTGCAATAACGCCGGTGGCTTTATTATTAACTGACTGAATACTTATACCTGACATTTAGATATGAAAGTTTATCATCAACAGTACCTGCTTGAAACATTATAAACATTGATGATCATCTGCCGACTCGACTGTTTCTGCACGTTCTCAGTCCGCTTAATTAACGGCTTTTCATTCTATCCGCGTGAGGTAAACATTTTTGTTCTGTACTTTTTTACTTGCATGTATTTCTACATATTTTCGGCCAAGTAACACTCAGGATATACTGTAAGTTATTATAGATAGCATATAAGCTTGTTCTGAAAGGATGACAATTATAAAAATTATCCATCCAGCTTAATTTAGCCAAAATAATGATTTATTCGTTTTTATACTTTATAGATGTTAATTTATCTACTAATATATTATTGAAAATGCCATAAATAAATAGCTATTCATTGCCTTCTGTAAGCTATTGCATTCGTTTTGTACATTTATAGGTGCATAAATACTGTCTAATTTTTAATTTCTTTAAGACACGGTTGTGTTCTGTATTTACCGATGCTCTGTAAATATGCACTTAAAAAACCTTCTTGTTAGAAAATCGTTCTTCAATTAATTTTTTTTTTCAAAATATATTTAGCTGAAGGCTAGTATAGCTTGTTAATCTTTTTCTCATAAAAGGAAAGACATGTAACTTAGCCTACCCTGCTTCTACATCGGTGCAGCTTGTTCTGGATTTAAATAATAATTTTATTTTAGTAAATGAAGGCGGTAAAACCGCATTGCGCAATAGTGAGCCACGCAAAATCACCGCATTTACCTTTTAATCACAGTTTACATCGGGATATTGCCAATTCCATGTATACAGGGGTAACTCTCTCTGCTCACGCATGTAAACGGGTTATTCCGAATGTTTCAGAAACCCGAAACCCGACCTTAACCTGACCATAACCCGAATATTTACAGCATGTAAACGTAGTCAGTGCCATATGTGGCCTTATGACAACAGTGGGAAATTGAGAAATAAGAGGGCAGCTGCATTTATACATGATATTCCCCTCGACAGAGCTCTTAAATAGCCATACCTGTTGGCAAGGACTAGAGATCTTTGCTCTGGCTGCGGCTCACATTTACATGTGGCATGTTGCACGCAACTGTTTGTAGAGGAGGTGAATGCATTCCTGAGCCGATTCCCATTGCTCCAATCACTGCGCTTACGTCAAGTCGAGCCAGTGAAGAGAGAGCTTTTGATATGAACTGTGATGAGATATTTCGTTTATGTGCACTGGAGCAGGCTCAAAGATCAATTTCCACCCACTCCGGAGGTGTCAACTGGTGCTGCATACGTCCCATTGCAGGTGGAGCGTCTACCTCCATGTCCTGTCCTCTGGGTCTTGTTGGACACAGCTCTGCTCTCTGTCCCCCAGGTCCCAGGACAGCTTAATTTAGCTCATCCACCAGCTGCCCCGCGCTCTGTGCATTTTTATTTCCTAATTATTATTTGTCAGAAGACCTCATTTCCTCAAGGTGACACCCTCCCCCTGTCATAGGAAAGCTATTGTACCATACGCAGTGTGTTTAATTAAGCAAATGAAAGCTGTCAGGTTGGGTTGAGCCCCCTAAGCTCCTACATAGCTTTTGAAGAGTTTCACACCTGACATTTTCCATGTTACATATGCGTTCACGTACGCAATTTCTTTTTTTTTTTAACAGAATGTGCATGGGCTCACACAAAAAAGAAACAATTGCTTAAAATGGATTTTAATGTGTTAATGGAAAGGCATTTTTAATGAATCAGATAAAAGAACAACAATGGTTTGCCTGCATTTTGTGTTTATCACTTATTTTTTATTTAATTACTAGACATAATTGTACATCCTTAAATTTGAGGACTTTTTATAAAACAATTAAAAAGCCATTAAGGCCTAGTAAAAACATAATTTGTTTACACATAGGCTTGTATATGGACGTATACTGTATGCAATGCTGTAATGGCACAGTGCTGGCAACATATATACACTCACCTAAAGGATTATTAGGAACACCATACTAATACTATGTTTGACCCCCTTTCGCCTTCAAAACTGCCTTAATTCTACGTGGCATTGATTCAACAAGGTGCTGAAAGCATTTCTTAGAAATGTTGGCCCATATTGATAGGATACTATCTTGCAGTTAATGGAGATTTGTGGGATGCACATCCAGTGGACGAAGCTCCCGTTCCACCACATCCCAAAGATGCTCTATTGGGTTGAGATCTGGTGACTGTGGGGGCCATTTTAGTACAGTGAACTTAAGAAATCTATTTGAAATAATTCAAGCTTTGTGACATGGTGTATTTTCCTGCTGGATGTAGCCATCAAAGGATGGGTACATGGTGGTCATAAAGGGATGGACATGGTCAGAAACAATGCTCAGGTAGGCCGTGGCATTTAAATGATGCCCAATTGGCATTAAGGGGCCTAAAGTGTGCCAAGAAAACATCCCCCACACCATTGCATACAAGTAAAAAACAGACTGTACTACTATGCTAATCTTCTAAATTGAAATATGGTGGCATAACTTCAAATCTCAGTGGTTCTGACATGTTTCTTGCCTAATATACAGAACCATCCTGTATATGAAGCTGAAATGAAGCCATTTCAATATAAAGTTGTGAATTCGTGTTTGACTGAAGAAAGGAAGTAATGCATCTGGAATGGCACTGGGATGAGTAAATTATGAGAGAATCTTAATTTTGGGGTGAACTATTTCTTTAAGACTCATGCTTCAATCAACAGTGAGTCATATGTTAGCACTCTGATGGTTCAGTAAGCACTCTGATAGATTCATTCAGTGAGGGATTCGTCAGACTGATTTCAGCCAACAATCCATAAATTAGCGAATGATTTTGCTTGATTACCGCTTCAGGAGAGTAATTCGTTCTTGAATTGGTTCATACAAGGCACGCGGTATATTTTTAAATCCAGACAACACAATAAAAAGGCTTGTTGTCTGCTATTATTACAGTCTATTTATCTCATCACATACAATTCAGACTGCAATCTCATACTTGGGCGAAATAGGCTTCAGATTCAACAGCGGTGGAGCATCAGCACTGACTACTGGTGCAAGAAACACTGTTATGACAGCAAATCTACCAAGTGCTGAAGCTATTAAACACTGTCAGGAAAAAGATACAAAACTGTAGCTTTTTGGTTGCTGGGGTGGTACCCTCAAAGGTTCATTTTTGTACGTTTATGGGCATACAGTGCCACACATTGAAATGTTACAATATTATACCATAAGGACTAATTGTGTACCTTTAAAGGAAAACACCACCGTTTTTCAAAATTTTACTATGTTCTTACCTCAGCTTAGATGAATTAATACATAAAAAATGTTTTCAATGCATGCACTTCATCTATGTACAGCATGTCGTGAATGTGTTAGCATTTAGCCTAGCCCCATTCATTCCTTAGGATCCAAACAGTGTGGAATTTAGAAGCCACCAAACACTTTCATGTTTTCCAAGACTGTTACATGAGTAGTTACACGAGTAAGTATGGTGGCACAAAACATTTTTAATCAAAATTTTAATTAGATTTTTAAGCAGTTAAAAAACTAGAACTATATTTTATGGCAGAAGAGCACTTAGTTTGCAGCACTTTGACCTCGGGCGCATTAATATTGAAAGAAGTTTGAGGGAGAGGGGAGTAGTCAAGAGTGATGATGTTACTGCGCGCCGAGGTCGAAGTGCTGCAAACTAAGTGTTCTTCTGCCATACAATATAGTTCTCATTTTATCTGCTTAAAATATCGCCATGTTTTATTTTGTGCCACCATACTTACTCGTGTAACTACTCATGTAACAGTCTTTAAATAGGGAAAACAAGTATTTGGTGGCTTCTAAATTCATCCCTGTTTGGATCCTAAGGAATGAATGGGGCTAGGCTAAATGCTAACACATTCACGACGCACTGTACAAAGATTAAGTGCACGCATTGAAAAAAGATATGGATGTCTTAATATGTCTAAGTTGAGGTAAGAACCTAGTAAAATATAAAAAACTGTGGTATTTTCCTTTAAGAAACAATTTTGTAACAGTTGTAATAAATGTTAGGGGTACAAAACCGTTAATTCTACCTTTAAAAGGTACAAAATGGGTCCTAAAGGTACAGTAATGTATACAAAAGGTACAACATTGTGTTATGTTACATGTAAAGGTATAGTTCCTTGGGGTACCAGCGACTAAAATGACCTTTTTTTCTCACAGTTAAGGATAAGTTCACCCAAAAAGGAAATATCTCTTATTATTTACACCATCCCATATGACTACCTTTCTTCAGCTGAACACAAAAATTTGACATTTTTGTTGGTTAGCGAAATCTTGTAAATTCTTACTGCTCAAAACAAATGATGACATGCTAACATCATCACCTGTCATTGGTTTATCTCAAAATTAACTCACTTTATGTTGTATCATCAAACCTATGTGTTTTTTATATTTATTTCTTCAAACACACTTATGCTTCCCTTTTCTGTGATGTTGAATAGTGAAGATGATGAATAGGGGATTGCAATATAAGAGTGCAATTTCTATCTTGAATCATGTCAGAAATAACAATTTTGTCACTTTACATTCATTTGCGAGAAAAAGCTCCTACGGACAATCTGCTAAACTATCTCATGTTTTTAATAGAAATAAGGACATGATTTTCATTTTCTGTGTACTGCCTTTAAATTACATTCTGTGTTATTGGCAAGGAAAAATTAAATTATAACCTTTTTTATGTTTGTCTATACTCGTCAATGAGATTGCTGCAGCATTCAACTCTGCATGCAAAATGGTTTTGCTGGAAGAAAGAGAAAAACCAAAAGAGTATCTGTCTGTATAAGATATTCAAAAAGCACAAACCAGTCACTTCTCTCGGTAACTTCAAAATGTACTAAAATCTGTTTTTCAGTAGAGACATATTACAAATCCACAGTGAAAATGTCCATTTCCTGTGATGATGGCTTATATTTGGAGCGCTGCCATCCACTGTATTTGTAGTCATCAAGACATTCATCCATTTTAGACCTTGACAACTTTATCTGTCTCTCCCTCTCTGTGTGCCCATCTGGCTGGATCCTTTCCGGTATTTATCTGTGTACTGGGGACACAGCATGGTACAGTTTTCCGATGGTAAAAACAGAAATCAAATAGCAACTTGTCAGAGCTGTCATAACCTAAACAGCGAGATGATTTTGCCTGTCACTGATATACAGTACCGCCAGCTTCTATATTAAACGGACCCGTAATCTTTTAATGGTTTCAGTCAAATCAATTATAACCAGTGGGGATCCAGGATGTCGTTGCAGACGAACAGAGGGGACGTAGATAAGATGCTTATTGAACATTTGATCACTTTGTTGTGTTGTTGGGAGCTGTCATCTTACTCATGCCTATTAACTGAAGAAGCAAAAAGAAGAGTTTATGAAAAATTGCTTTTGACTCCCGTGACTCATAAGCGTAGTCCCGTTCGGGATCAACATTTTCTCTTTCTGTTTGACTATCTCACTTACTCATAAGTGACTCACATCCTCGGGGGAAAATATTTGTGTTTTCAGAGCCCACATACATCACAATGGCGCCCCCTGCCTGTGGCTCACTGGACAACTGTACGCTGATGGAGAAAAGCTGTCCGTATGGATTCAGAATGGACTCCAATGGCTGCAAGATGTGCAACTGCAAGACCAGTAAGTGAGCTGCATGATGTTCTGCCGGGTCATTAGAGAAGTGCTTTATCTTCTTCGGGTCTTACAGATGCTGTCAGGCGGTATTTAGCTGTATTCTCTCCAGACCCTGACTGGCTTTAGTAGAGATGTTTATGAGGATCAACAGCGAAGGGCGAATGGATTAAGAGATTGTTTTGTATGCTAAGAGAGGCCGGGTAAATCAAACTCTAAAAAATATCAAAAAAAGGATAACAATGCTTGGTTTGCTGAATATGCTCCCAGAAGGATTTTAAATATATATTGTAATATAAATGTACCCAACCAATCAAAGTTTTGGACACACATAACTGAATTCAGTTTTTCATCCTTCTCAACTTTTTGTGTACCTCTAAGGCAGTGGTTCTCAAACTGGGGGGGGGCTTGGGTTGCTGGGGGGCCACAGTTTTATGGCATTTTATGAAAAACATTTAATATAAATTTTGTGTAATTAAACCCCAGAAAGCTATACTGTAGCTACCAACCAACAGGACTACATTTTATAATTTACAATTTTTTGTTTAATTCAAATTCTAAGTTGGAGAAGTTTTATGTCTAGAATTTTCTTGGAGGACAGCGCAAAGGGATGGGTGGCACATGCCAACCACTGCTCTAAGGTTCTATGAACTCAATAGCTGCAATTAACTCAATTTCTGAGAGTGTGTATGTGAATTTCTGTACAAAACTAAAATTTATTTTCATGAATTGAAGCAGATAGCATACACAAATCTATTAAGGGGGTCATAACGAATCGATTAAATCGATAAAAATCGATTAGTGAAAGCGTTGGCAACGAATTTCATAATCGATATGTTGTGTCGCCCGACGCTGAGATTTAAGTATTAAAAAAAGTTGAGTTTAACGCAGAGCGGAGTGAACACACTCACGGTCTCTCTAGTGCACTGTGTTCTCTGTTGTTTCCGGATATGTCATTCAAGCGCAAGTCCACCCCTGCCAGGGATTCCCTATGGTCTTAAAGCCCGTAAACCTTTGCATGCGCAGGTTTATAAAACACCGCTTTGATTCAATTTGCAAACTAAAAGACGTAAAAGAGACTTGTATATACTTAGAATGACGGACATAGAATGCATTGCATGTTGCTTGCTTATTTTGTTTAAAAGCATGATCAATGCCAGTCTACATGTCTTAATAACAAGGATCTCTCTCTCGCTCGCTCGCTCTTGATCTTCTCTACCATGCACAAATAAAAATGTCACTAAACTTATTGTTTTTCTTACCCCGTTGGCAGATAATTTTGCTTCGGATTTGTATTGTTCTTTTATTTTTTTATAAATTATTTATTGTTCTGGCAGCTCAGGTGCACTTTATTTAAAAAAGTCTATATATTTGGCAGATATAAAGCATACATGTGTATGTTTTTTGTGTTAGTCCATTTTGATTTTATTATTATTACTTTAACAGCTCAGAGATGTTCAAGGAACAACATGTTTGTGCACTTTCTGAAGATTTCAGTTCTGTTTTTGAATAAATGCTTTTTATTATCCGATTCATTGATTAATCGAAAAAATTATCGACAGATTAATCGATTATTAAAATAAACGTTAGTTGCAGCCCTAGGTTAAGGTCCAAAAACACATTATTTTCTATAATAGATCATCATTCTAAAAAAGTGTGGTGATCTCTGATTGGCCATTTTTCTACAGAAATGTTGTGTGACAGAAATGTAATGGCCCTTACGAAAAAAACAATGTTTCCCTGACATGGTGGCGTCGTCAATACTACAGCAAGAATAAAAATGACTTCTTTGCGTATACATTTGGGCGGTGTTATGCAAGTCTTTCCACACATGAGATAGATAATTTTGGGGCGTGTTTAAATAAGGCAGGGTTTTTTGGATGATCCTTCACTTTAAGAAAGAATATCTCTTTGGGTTTGAGACTTCAATCTTTGCAACTTTATGGATAGTCTATATACACAGAAAAGACAAGAAATTGCATCATATGACCCCTTTAAGGGTGGGAACTAATACATCAAAATGTTTTCATTTGTTTAAAGGTGCTCTAAGCGAATTCACACGTTTAAGGCCATAAAACATTTTTTGTTTCATAGAGTAAACATCTCCTCACTATCTGCTAGCTGCCTGTCCTCTGAACACACTGTTAAAAAAGCGGTCTCTGTAGACAGTCCAGGCTCCACAAACTGCAACAAAAACAAAGTGGTCAAACCTACAACCACGAAACATAACAAAGTGTTCCAGCCAATAAACAACAAGAAGGATTTGGGAGTGGGGGTTGGGCGCGTTCATGACGCTTTTAGAAAGCACGGAAGGAAGGTGGAGGGGAGGAGTTAGCTACACTCCGTTTTGTTTGACAACACTTCGAACGTCAACAAGAAGTGACGTCACACAGATTTGCTTAGGGCGCCTTTAAATATTATTCCAAAATATTCAGAATAAATCTCTCTCATCGATCTTATCTAACGTTAGCTTTGCCGGTGTTAATTCTTTGTGCCTCGTGATCACGTGTTGCGTGTTCATGTAGGCGTAGATGTCTTTTAAACCAAGCATGCGTGGAAGGGATTTTTTTTAAACCTCAGGAGGAAAAACTCTGGTTATAAAAATACCCGTGTCCGTGTGGACTAGGCCTTTAGCTCCAACCCCAATTAAACACAGGTGAAGCAGCTAATCAAGGTGTTCACAGTTGCTTTATAATTACAGCCATGTCTGTTGGAGCTGGGTTGGAAATAGAGTCTGCAGGATAGTAGCTTACCAGGAGCGGGGTTGGAGACACCTGCTCTATAGGATGTATATTATTGGATGTGTGTAATGAATGTCTTACTAATTCATCTCTGCTATATTTTCCAGGAGAAGAGATGTGCAGTGCTCTAATTGCCAGTTGCACTCTCAAATGCCCTTTTGGCTTCCAGACCGACATCGACGGATGTGAGATTTGCCAGTGTCGCCCACGTCCCAAAAAGTGCAAGGCTGTGTCCTGTGGCAAGAACTGCCCGTTCGGATACATGTGAGAGTTCTTGAATTATATGCTGAAGTATTCAAATGCTATCTGAGATTTACATTAGCAAGATGGTCAAAGTTCATGTTAAACATTCACTGATTATTATACAGATTAATAACCAAATGGCAGGTGCCCAAAAAGCTAGACTGAATCCTAAAGAGCTTTTTTGGCTGTTAAATATGCTTACAATAGGCGTTCATAAATAGTAAGACCTAATTGTTCTCCCATACCATTTAAATCAATTGACAGAAAGTATACCAAAATTGACATAATACTTTGACAGGAAACTTGACACGCAATTTTTATATTTTTACATAATGCAGTAGCTGGGTGCACTGTGTGGTAGAAATTATTGATCTACTAAAACTAGAAATGGTCATCGGCAGCATGATTCGAGGTTACTTCCAAAATTTGGAGCTGGCACCCCCTAGTGGTAAAAAGATAAAATCATATTAAAATGCATATAGCTTTGAATTAATTTGGCCTATCTCGTGACCCTCTTTCAGTTCCTTGAATCATGCCGTTTACAAGGATACTAATCGTACCAAAGTCAGCTTCACCGCCTGTCTGTCATTCCTTTATCTCCATTTCACTGATTTCATAATATCATTTATTTCATGTATCAGTGCTATCTAATATTATAAAACTGTCAAAAGAAAATATCAGGACAGGCAGTATTAATTTGTTGTCATAAACATAGTTCCACACTGTTCCTCACGTAGTCGAAAGAAAATTGTGAATGACAAAATGATCCCTTACTCTATGCATTGCTTGTTGGTGCCCAGCTGCAAGTTTAGAGTTGACAGCTAATTAGGTCCGACTCAGATCAGCGCTTCAGATTGTGCTCCGTAAAGGATGAGTTGTGATAGCGAAGCTGAAGGCCTAATCTACCCAACACTGTGTTTCCGTGCCATCGCGAATAAACATTGCTTCTCCACATCTAAAAAAAAAACTCACATCAATTACACGGGCAGATCGCCAAGCCAATTTGCAAAAACTTTTGCCAAGTCGTGCAGTCAGCAGGTTAAAGAGACGCCTTGCGATGCATTAAAATGAGACCGAGAACAAAGGTGCTAAGTAGTACAAGCTGCTAGACTATCCAATGAAAGGAAGTATACAGAAAAAGAATATTTAAAAATTTGTATTAACGTGCGGCACAGCAGACGCAGAATCTCTCCTGCTACAACAAAGTGTCCAGTTGTCAGGTCCAAAACTAAATTCCAACTTTCAGTACTCATTTGAACACAACCAATTGCTTAAAGGAATACGCTAGACGAATATTAAACTTACCCCTTGATTTACTCACCCTCAAGCAATCTGAGATACATAAGTCCATCATCTTTTAGATTAAACACATTTGGAGTTATTTTAGTAAATGTCCTTGCTTTTCTCTATTTTTTTACAGTTTAACAGTAGAAAACAGGGATCAGGAAACAACATCTGACTTTGAAGCCCAAAAAAATGCATCCATCCTTTACAGAAGTACTCCACATGGCTCTAAGGAGTTAAAGGGATAGTTCACCCAAAAATGAAAATTCTGTCATCATTTACTCTCTTATGAACACAAAGGAAGATATTTTCAGAAATGTTTGTAACAGAACCGTTTGTGGACCCTATTTACTTCATAGTATAATTTTTTCCTACTATGGAACTCAGTGGGGTCCACAAACGGTTACGGCATCTTCCTTCGTGTTCATCAGAACAAAGAAATGCATTCAGGTTTGTAATAACACGAGAGTGAGTAAATGATGACAGAATTTTCATTTTTGGGTGAACCATCCCTTTAACTCTTTCCCCGCCATTGACAAGTTATCTCGTCAATTAAGAGAAAACATTTGCATGAAAAAACATGTTCCTGATGAGTTTTTATGGTTATCTGTAATACCGTGACCATCCACTAGATGGCTTTACCCAATTTAAAAAAAAATTCTTATTATTTTTTAATTTTACACTCCGTGGATGTTTTGATAATCAATCTGAATCTGATCTCAAACCAAATTCCTTCATAAAAATGCAATTATTTCAGCTTTTGCTAAAAAAATTTTTTTTTTTGAGGAAAAATACCCATATTTAAGAGTTTATAAGCACAGAAAAAAAATAGATAGGATAAAATGTTTTTCCCCGTTTTGTTTGTTTTTTGTTTGTTTATACATGGATATCAGCTGACGTCACTCACTTGTCTTCCGCCATTTTAAGGACTTGAAGTGGTCGCAAAAGAACTAGAAGCTATGCCTTCAATATGCTGTGAGCATCAAAATCGCTATTTTAACAACACTAAGAAGGCTCAACACAACATGATATTTTGCTCGAAGTATCGCCTATGTCTCTACACGTGAACTCGAGCATTGAGAACATTCATTGTGAACAGAGAGTTAAATAAAAAGACGGTTTTGAACAACTGACTTTGGATGATTTGGCGTCCGCTCGCCGCCTTCTTCCCAGTCAAGATGTATCGATCTCCAATTGCGACGTAAGGAGGGAGGATTGTAAAGATTGATATCTCCTAAAGCATAGTTCCATAAAAATGCACGGATAAGTCGTTGTTTTGTCGCAAGTGAAAAACAATATTGACCTTCTAGTTGAAAAAGGAGCCTCATATGAGATTCATTCATTCCCCTTCGGAAATCGATTATTTACGTCTGGCAGAGATGACAAGCGGACACCATAACAGCCAAAGTCAGTTGTACAAAACCTTTCTTTTTAGTAAACTCTGTGTACACAAACAATGTTCTCAATGCTCGCGTTCATGTGTAGAGATCCAGGTGATACTTCGAGCAAAGTTTCATGTTGTGTCGCGCCTTCTTATGTTGTAAAATAGTGGTAGTTCGGTAGCAGCGGACAGCAGCTGGAGGAACGCATCAGGGATCGAGAAAGCATCACACCATAACGAAGATATTTTTTTAAAGTAGCGTTTATTTTCATGACAGTCGAGATCCGACATTTTGTCTTTCGTAGCCCTTTACTGTATCCGTAAGAATCATAGACAGTAAAAGATAAGAGATCCGTAAATCGTAGCAAGGTAGCCAATGCTTGTCAATAGCCTACTGGTACTCGGTAGGTCCTAAAGATGGCGGCATGATGTAAAAGGTCACGTGACTGAAATCCATCTATTGTTTGTTTGAAAGCAGAGGGTCGGTTCTTTCATTTGATATATTTGATTGTTTACATATTTTTAGAAGAACATTTTTCTGGAAGGCATTTTTTGAAACTTTTGTGAAAATCACAAAAAAAATGCTGGCAGGCAAATTTTTAAAAAAGGCTGGCGGGGAATGAATTAATAAAGGTCTTTTGTGGGTAATCTATGTGATTTTGTCAGAAAAATATCCATGTTTCAAACTTTATAAACTGTAATAACTAGCTTCCAGTAACCACGTCATTTGGGACTCACGAAAGTCACTGCTCAACGTACCCATGGCAACCAACTCACCACGCTAAAACTCTGTTTTAAATCGAGTCCAAGATGGCGCTGTTACCGGAAGCTAGTTATTATTACTGTTCATAAAGTTTGAAATATGGATATTTTTTCTATAAAATCTCATCCATTACCCACAGAAGAGCTTTTTTAACCCCTTGGAGCTGTGTGAAGGATGAATGTACTTTATTAAAGTCAGAAGTTGTTCCCTGATCCCTGTTTTCTACCATTATAAAGCATGAAAGAGCAGGAACATTTACTAAAATAACTCCAAATGTGCTCGTCTGAAAGATATGTGTATCTTAGATTTTTATATTTGGCTGGAGTATCCCTTTAATGCCAGACCATGTGGGGTAAATGTTACTTCACAAATTTAATGATTGTAACGCTTGTAAATCTCTGAAATGCTAACTGTAAGCTGATTGGCTGTTTTCTTAGTACAGCAGATGTCTGAAAACTTAGTTGAACCTTTTAATATCTCCAAATCTGTAGGTCAGGGCTACTTTTATGTTTACTATGTATTATGGTAGTAATATTCAAAATTATATATACATGTATCATCATAAATGGCAAAGGGATTTTCTTTGATATCTTCTATCGAAATGAACCTGTGGCATCCTGGTTAGTTTGAATGCTCTGGGAATGTTACGTTTTGGTGCTCGTATAAATAATACAGGTTCTAATCTTGACCGCATCATGACCAAAATCCATTCTATTATGACCCAAACCTAACCAAGTGCAGGCAACAAGAAGGCAGTGTTGGCTGGTGCTGCATCTTTATAGCCTCCTATCAGACGGTTATTTCCTCAGGTGTGGTTGAGTAAAGAGGAGTCTTTATTTATCAGAGCTTGGCTTCTGGCCTCTCGTTGTTTCTTTCCACTTCAATTTTACCGTCATGAATGAGCACACAAGTGCAAATGCTTGCATCTCAGATTCTAATTTTAGATATCTGTTTATGCCCCCTCAAAGATAGGGCCGAGGTTCAAGCTCATGGCCTGAATAATGCATGCGGCTTAAACGTGAATCCCTCCTCTTCCTGCATGAAAAATATTGATATTCTCTACTGCTGACATCATACCCGATAGCCCCTTATCACTAAACCAAATACAGAGTGCACATGGCCGCTTCTCAACCCTATTTTTCGGAAGATAAGAGTGGATGGGAGAGAGAGCGTGCCTGTAATGGACTGTGAGGGCTGTGGCCAATGTGCCCTGAAAAAGTTTTTTCCTTGGCCATCAGGGAGCGTTTTGATTGGTCGTTTTGGTCAGTCATCTTTAATGTGCCATCTGCTGGCAGGACTCCAAGTAAGGTCAACAAAGTCTCTCTCTCCATTTATGTCACCCATTCGCTATTAACTGGTGACATTGGACTGTGTCTTTCGCACCTGGTGTGTAAAGCCAGCTCAGTGCAAAAGCATTGACGTGGCAATGACAAAGTCTGCTTGAGAGATTGTACTGGCTCTGTATATATTTCGGGGGGGTTAGGTTTTGGCGGACTTGAAACTTATTGTAAGATACCTGAAATTCTGCGTGCTTTAGCAAAAACTACATACACTAATAGGGTCTAGAGCCATATCTAGGGATGAGAATATCATAGAGACTTGGGGTGTGCTTATTTGACTTGGATCAGTAAGCTAGATAAGCATTCACCTCTTAACCACCCTAAACACCATAGCAAAGTAATAAAAAACACTTAGGATTTAGAAAAGCATCCCACTTGCAACACTCCATTATCATGGTGGCGAGTTTAGCATGGACAAGTAACATTAAAAAATAAAACTATTTATTTACATTTATTATATTTCGATTTACATAATGCACATCGCTCATCTCTTTTTTCCCTATCTTTCTCTTATCAGTAAGAACAAGCATGGCTGTGACACCTGCCGTTGTAAGAAATGCCCTGAGCTGCCTTGTGACAAGTCCTGTCCAATGGGATTCCAGCATGATGAGTTGGGCTGTCTGATTTGTCAGTGTCGAGGTAAGCCTCTTCTTTCCTTTTTGTTGAAATGATTACATCATATTTGGTCAAATAATAACTACACAATCTGATGAGATTAGACACAATTAAAGCCATAAAATGATACAGTACACACACCTACAGTTAACTTAATGTGCTGGGTTACTACGATGCTCAGCAATGTAAATGACCTACACACATTACATTGATTACGTAAGGGCTAACGTACAAGCCAGACAGTTGTTAGCACAGAATAAATCCCAACCGGGTTATCAGGACCCTGACACAAACTAAATTAAAATGTAAATTAAATCTCATATTTAATTAATTATGCATATTTTTATTGAATTCATTCAAACGTTTTCAATAGCACCTGTCAAGATTACTGGCAGTAGCGAGATAAGATTGTGTAAGTTTGAGATGGTTGTTATGTGGGAATAACAAACCCTGGAATGTCGCCATTGGCCAATCAGAATCAAGCATTCAAGAGCGCCATGTAATAATTATTGTTAAAACCAATTTCCCAAAAATTATTTTATCATAACGCTGTTGTTTTATAAAAGCACTGAGCCACTTGATACAATAAGCAATTAGTTGGTTTTTTTAGTCATAAATGTGCATAAAATTTCTTTCATGTTAATGGCAAGTGTCAGTCTTATAAACACCCCTTCAAGTAAAGTGTTACCCAATATTTTTACCAAATATTTCTATATAAATAACATATAATTCCAAAAAATAATAATAAGCTCCAAAAATGACATTTTTTTTATAACTAAAATGGTATCTAAATAAAGTTTTTTTTCTCATAACACTTGTTACAAGATGTTTCCGAGTGTTAGTTTTTGCCCCTTACAACTGGATTGATATGCCGAGGTGCTATTCCTATAATTGACAGAATACATTGAGGTGTGAGCCGTGCGCTGTGTATTTCTTGGACCGAACACAGAAAACCGCTGAGCCTCATATTCGCAGAGCCCAGGGTCCGGCCTGACTCATCCCCCATATTTCAAATTTATTTTGAGGTCCACCTGTTGTATACAAAAGCTAAACCCACAGTTCCTCACATCCCTCCATTATTCATACGCCTCTGGTTTCGGCTTCAGTAATGAAGCTGGCAAGTGAAATATTCACAAGCTCGGTCCATTTAATGAGACGGAAGAGCAAGAAAAATACTTTTTTTAATCTTCCTGCCGATTAATTTTTGAAAGCGCGCATCCTCCTTATATCAGAGAGACAGGATTTTAATCAATGTGAAATGGTTGTGATATTGACTGGGGCCTGGCTGGGGCTCTGCTGCTGTTATGGAGAGGCAGTGAGAGGTGACGCTCTTGGCAGATTGAATGAGATTTGAGAATGTTTTGTGCTCTGGGGTTTGGGGCAGGGGAACGCGGCATCGCTTGCATATTTTGTCATTTCACGCTGACTGCGAATCAGCCGGTGAAAATATCTCACTGAAGAGGTCAAATGTCTGGAATACAAATGTAGGAATGGTTCAGGGAATCCTCGGGTTTTTGCTTCGTATTAATATACCAGATAATCTTTTGGGACGTTCGACAAAATTGTGCACTGGGTTTTAGATAAAATTTCCTTCAAATAAAATTAAGTTATGGTCTGTGTATCCAATAAAAGCAATAGTTGCGCATTGACTGCTAAGGATATTTAAATGAAACAAAGTGAAAACTTGGTCAAGTATCATCTTTGATTATTATTTTATAAAATTAAGAAAAATGTACATGAAAACATGTGATGCACATGGTTCACATGAAGCGACAAACACATATGAAAACACGAGCAACACACATGACACTCGGAACACATATTTTAAATTTGCGCCCCTTGGAAGAGCAGTCACGAGCTGCCACTGCATAATATAGACATCATGTTTATTGTTCAGTCATATGTGTTTCATTGCAGATCACAGCTCATCATCTGTGGCTCCATCAGTGAAACTGGGATCCTGTCTGTCTATGGATGGCCGGAGGCACGAGAACGGCCAGAGTTGGCACGACGGCTGCCGGGACTGTTACTGTCATGCCGGGAGAGAAATGTGTGCCCTTATTTCTTGCCCGGTCCCCTCTTGTGACAACCCCACCATTCGAACTGGCCACTGTTGCCCCACCTGCCCAGGTAAGTTTGTTTAATTGACACTTACTAGGATGACCAACTGTTTGCAAAAAAACGGCACATACAACTCTGTGATGTCATATATATATACAAAGACTCCATACATGCCATACAATAGCCTTGTGTCTGTAACTTGCCTAATTTGCTTTTATCATTATTTAACCTGGTGCTAAGCATCTTCATGTGGTCATTTTAATAAATAAGATTTGCGAGCGACGGCAGAGAAAGGTCTGTTCTTATATGTTTTGATAGTGTGGAGGTAAAAATGTCTTCCCAGCAACCCATTAATACCCCTGTTTCTCTCAGAAGAAGAGTCCAGTTCTCATAAGCCGGAGCTCAACGAGGCATCGGTGTGTTTGGCCCCCGGCGGCGAGTACTTTGTGGAGGGAGAGACGTGGAACATTGACTCCTGCACTCAATGTACCTGCCATAGCGGTCGCGTGCTCTGCGAGACGGAGCTGTGCCCGCCCCTGCTCTGCCACAATCCAATCAGAACGCAGGATTCTTGTTGCCCTCACTGTTCAGGTGAGCTGTGAAGATAAAGTTCAGAGAAATAATAAATATTGACTGGGTCCAGAAACCTGCTTTCACTTACCGAAAAGCATTTGTTTGAAGTGCATTTCGAAAGCTAAAAAAATAAAGGTCATGTGAGAGTAAAAAGAGTTATGATATTTGAAACGTGTACGAGCAGATTTTCATTTTAAGCGGTGCGGTGTTCTGAGAACTTTTATGAGACCTCAGACACTTTATAAAAATATGACAGGAGAAACATTTACATTGGCGGGAAATAATGAAAACTGCATGGGCACAGCCGTGCATGATCAATGCTTCGAGAGGCAAACCAGATGAAGTTGGAATAGGATGAATGCAAGTGAAATGAAAATGTTCCAGGTTTGCTAAATGAAACTAGAAAATGATGTCTATCGCAAAGAGTTTGAAAACAAATAAATAATTTTTATGTTGTCATTCAAAAACCCAGCTGAAGTCTTTCTATATAAAATAATGCTTTAATATTCTTCACATCTTTAATATCCCGCATAAGCCATGCAGGCTATTGAATGATGTTAGCTAATAGCCAAATACTTACGCACTTACCGCTCATTAAATTTTGTTTTGCACTAAAATAAATCACATTTAACAGGTGCATAATAAATTAAAGTTTATACATCTTGTGTCTTCAGATGATCCAGTCACCCCTCAGACGCCCAGTAATGACAGTATGCCCAGTTACTGCAGGAACGAGGAGGGTGATATCTTCCTGGCTGCTGAGTCCTGGAAGCCTAACGTCTGCTCCAGCTGCGTTTGTCTGGACGGATCCATCAGCTGTTTCTCTGAGTCATGCCCACCAGTCAACTGTGCCCGGCCCGTGCTTAGGAAGGGCCAGTGTTGCCCTTACTGTCTAGGTATTTTAATATGATATGTTAATATCACTGCAGAATTTTGAATATGGCACTACAGTACAGTACAGATTGGACACCTCTGTCTAGAAACAGCCTATACAGCCTTTGCCATAAATTATTAGCATTTAAAGCTGTTATTTTGGGGCTATGTGAACAGCACTTGTTATTGACACATCACATAAGCTATGGCAGTCTGCCATCAGGCCATTTAGAAACACCGGTTTGTTGTCAGAATCCATCAAGGGTCTGATAAAAAATGCTGATTTGCAAGAAAACATGTGAGAGGGTTTCACATTTGAGCTCTTTAAATTAAACAGATGCGAAAATAAAAAAGCACCTCTCCATCCAAGCATTACCTACTAATGTATAGTACTTGGTCAGTACTTACTGAAAAATGTACAGCTGTTGAAGGGTTTTATGTGTAAAAGTTCCTACTGAAAGAAAAATAAATACAATAAGGATCTGTTTGTATTATAGACTGAGTGATTCTTATATTTCTTCACCAGATGCCACACCAAGAGCCGTATGTCATTTCAATGGAAAGACGTACATGGATGAAGAGCGATGGGACATTGACAGCTGCACTCATTGCTACTGTCTCCAAGGCCAGACCCTCTGCTCGACTGTCAGCTGCCCCGCCTTACCCTGTCATCAGCCAATCACTGTAGAGGGCAGCTGCTGCCCCTTGTGTCCAGGTGAGGATTTATGTACTGTACATAAAGTTAGCAGGCGTGTACACCAAACGGTTTACAAATGGCAGGCGGACGCCAACTGTGGGCGCTTGCCAGCTTTTTTCAACTTAAAGCTTTGGTTGCCACTTCTGTTTTGTTTATCAGTCGTTGTACAATGCGCAACTTGGATGTCGCAGTATTATCCCACCCCTCTCCTGTGATTGGACAGCTGAGTGAAAAGTGACATAGACGAGCTTTAATGGTTTTACATTTTTCAACTCTGGGCGCGGATAAAACGGCGAGCCCTGGACTGGACAAAACCTGCCAGTTATCTGTATTTTTTGAATGCGTGGCTTACGTTGGAAAAAAAATTTACACCGCCTGCAGACGTAAATGCCTTGGTGTACACGCCCCTATTATTTCATCTAAAAATGGAAAGCTTTTTCTGTTTTGATCGACAACATTGTTTTGGGGCTTAAAAACACAAACAAAAATGGGTTTTATGTAGGGATGCACCGAAAGGAAAATTCTTGGCTGAAGCCGAATAAAATGAAAAACTCAGCCGAAGGCCGAATATTGATTAATTTTTTTCCTTATTATTTTGCCAATTGTCTCACAATTGCATAAGTTACGTTCAGAATGTCTTTTTTACTATATTTATTTTACATTATTTCATAATATTTTTTACATTCCAGCACTCATTATAGGGCCTTTTTACACCTCACTTCTCTAATCATATAGATATAGATAGACTGGTTAAAATTGTTCCACATAATCAGTGACACGTGCGCAGCTGGAAAGATGCAGTTTGACGCCACGTTTGGTCACAGTACACACATCTTGGTTTAGAAAGACGAGAAAGAGACGCAACGGTAAAGGTGCAAGTATAAGAAATTCTTATTAAATATATATTTATTTTAAATATAAAAGCGCTTAAAGAAGCGTTTACTTGCGTTCTAGGCGGAAAAACAAGTCAGTGGGAAGTCAGTTCATGAATAACACGACACAAACTTAAAAAAAAGTCACATTTACTTCTCAGAGGCACAGAACTGTTTCTGAAACTGACGTTCTCCCCAAACTGAAATTAAACACAGTGTTTCGCGTTTTCCTCGTCTGTGTCATGTTGTTTGCACATGTGATATCAGGAAGCAAAAGAATGTGCACGTGACGACGAGAGGTGATGCGCTGCGCAATCGAGTTACCCCTCCCACTTCGGAATGTTTTACTGAGATTTCTATTCCCGTCCAAATTGACCATCAATATTACAGACATCCTGTGGTAAAATTACATTACGCCATCTACCCCTGTAAAACTAATCCCGTCCGAATAGGGCTATAGTATTCTTTTTTCCTACTATGGCAGTGAATTGGGTCCACGAACGGCTTTGTTACAAACATTTCTCAAAATATCTTCCCTTGTGTTCATCAGAACAAAGAAATTTATACAGGTTTGTAACAACACAAGAGTGAGTAAATGATGACAGAATTTTCATTTTTGGGTGAACTATCCCTTTAAAATCCTTACCAACATGTTTGCTGCATTTGCGTGCATCTCACTCTGCGCTGGTTATTACATTAAAGACCTCATTATTCTGTAAAAATGTATTCGGCCTTGCCGCCTTTTCACTTTTCAGCCCAACACCGAAAAATAGTTTTTTATATGGCTGAATAAATTGGTTTGCCGAAGATTCGGTGCATCCCTAGTTTTATGTAAAAATCGTCTTAACGTAAACTACAAAAACATAATCTCTGACAACTGTAACATCATGTGCATGTTTGGGTGCTTAGTTGACACACATAACAACAATGGCGGCCTATTTTTCAAAATATTTGAGTTTATTAATGTTTATTAACAAAGTTTACAAAATTACCTCATTGCCTCAAAACAAAATTGCTCAGCTCTTTCGCTGTTTTGATTGTGTGTATTTGTCGCTTTGTAAAGAATGCATATACGGGCAGGCGTCTAGTGTTTCTTTACAAAGCTGCATCACCACCTGCTGGCCTGGCATGCATGATACAACTTTCCTAGCCATTTCGCAGATCCAAGTTTATATTGACAACACTGTGACGTGAAAACACACGACAAAATTTGTCATAAACGCAAAGGAAAAACTTTCTGGTTTGCAATACAATCGTTTTCATGTTAACGTCTCCTAAAATCCAATGGATAAAATTATCTGCAATGCCATTTTGTGCATCGTACCCCATCTCTTTATCTCGTTACTAATTCTCTACTAATCTCTTTCTCTCTTTCTCTCTCTCTCTCTGGCTCATAAAGCAATGTTTACTTAGAACCTCCTCTCTAATTGAATGGGTCTTTTGTCTAAATACGAACTCGTTGAGATGAATCATTTAAAAGGATTGATTAAGTCGAAGCCGGACAGAGGCTAAATTAGCTCTCTTTGCATTTGGGAGATAATGTCATTGATCACGCTCCTCTTTATTGCTGTGTCACTTGGCTATGGATCAATGAGAGGGTTGAGAGCGGTGTCGTGTGCATTCTGGGTAATCGCTCACCCTTTGGTGCTTACCCACTCAAAGACGCAGCTCTGAAGATGAGCTTTTAATTAGCCTGCGGCCCACAATTTCACGCTGACCCGAATCTGTTCAGAGTGGGTACTTCACAACTCCTTTTATTGCAGGAACGACGTTTATGTATATGTGCTGTCACGAGTGTGTTGCTCTGTAACTAAACACACTTTGCTTTTTCTGTGTCTCTCTGTTGTTTTAATTACAGAGACTTATGCTCCTACAAATGTGCCCATTGAGAAGACAGACCAACGAGAGGACAAGCCAAGACATCAACCGGCCTGGCCCACTCACAGCGAAAACGATATCATGCCACAGTTCAGAGGTATAAATTTAAGAGCTGAACGCAAATGCTTGTAGCTACACAAGCTCTGCTTCTGACATTACATTTTCCCTAGATGTGAGACTAGGTATGGTGAAATAAAAATAGGCAATGCATCTTTTGTGTTGTTGGCATCAGCACACAGAAGCGACATTCAATGCGACCATGTGTAGTGAGTTTAACAAATGAATTTCTCTTAAATAAATAGGTCAGTAAATGTACTGATGCCATTGTTGGAAAAGGTTACATCAAAATTCTGTTCTGCATCTTTTAAAGACCTTTTGAAAAATTGACATCATGCTTCATAATCATCAGCGCTATCCAGAATACCATTTTTTTTTTTTTTTTTTTTTGTATTGCAATCATTTATTTTGATCTCTAGTTTACTTATGGAAAATATGAGCAGGTGTGTCTGACAAGGAATTTTCTGTAATTGCTGACATGGATCTGTGACTAAACCTGCTTTTACCATCAAGCCATACATTTCTTGTGCAGTAGATGGGTACTAAATATGACTTACTGTGGGTTCACACCAGATGCGAGTTCAACGATTTGCGCGAGTAGATTACATACAAAGTCAATGCAAAGACGCAATCAGACGCATCCTCGCGTGGGGTGATGCGAATGACGTGATATGGGTGGCGAGTTTGGCATCAAAACACGCTTTTCGCCTCAAACGCGTCTTCGCCCAAGTTGAAAATATTCAACTTGAGCGAAAAAAAAAAATCGCATGACACGAAGTTAAATCCCGCGAGTAATCTAGAGTTCGCAGCATAATGTGTTCAGACCAGCCGCGGTAGAGGCGGCAAGCGCAAGTGATTTCAATGTTAAGTCAATGTAAAGACGCGTTGACGAGCATCTGGAGGTCTAAACACGCATATGAGGTGGAATCGAGTCTACCGCGTCATGCTAAACGCCTCATTTGCGTGTCTAGTTCGTGCAAAGGCGCGAATTGAGGATTGCCGCGGCAAACGCGCAAGTTGAAAATGTGAACTTTGGCGAAAAAAAGCGCCGCGTTAACCAATCAGGAGCTTGCTCAAGTAGTGACATGATTACAGGAAGGGAGCGGAGTCACAGAACCCCCTCCCATGACGTGAATTTCCTCCAATGGCTTGATGACTAGAATCTCACGCGATAAACGACAGTTCTCCTTCTCTGCAGAATGCAATAAATCCACTTAACCAATCACAGCGCACCATTCCACGCATTGTAAACAACAATGGCGGTGCTTTAAATACACACTGAATCCTAGTTTTCCTCATCTACTTTGTACTTCGTGATCAACAAGCAAACAAAAACAAAATAATACTTTTGAGGGCATTGATAAATCTGTTTTGGTTTTCTGTGGCACGGAAGAAATGCAAGCTACTCAGGAGACGGAAAAATGCCGTCTGTTGCTTGTCCTCACACGACAGCATCAAGCTTCTGTCATGTTAACACATTGACACGCGAAGCCAACGAAAATCGAGCAGGACCAAAACATTTTACAGCTGATCGCTGTGAAAATATCAGCGACGACGTCCCAAGTATAACCGCAACAATGACAGTATTCTTAATATGACAAAGTGTTTTGATTGATGCCATTAATGCTTATTTAAATCGGTGTATACCATTAGTCAACTAAATAAATAAAACATGGCAAAGATGAATGCACATTTATATATTGATTCAATAGATTTATAGCATTTGAAAAAAAAAACTTGTCATTGATTATAAATAATGGTTTTCATCTTGTCACTTTCTTGGTGTAGAAAACACGTTTTTACTGAAATTAGTCAAAAATCAAAATGGATTTATTGCGTTTTTGAACCAAACTCTTCATATGCTAACATGTCTGTTGTGGGTTCTTCCAGGTGACTTCGGTAGCCTGCAGATGCCATATCTAGATGGCAGGAGGCCATTGCCGAGTGAGGATGCTGGTCTGCACTGGGCCTGGGTGGCACTACCTATACTAATGATGATGCTTACTATCGCCGCCCTGCTGTTGGTCAACCAGCGAAAGCAGTGGATCCCAGTGCCTTGCTACCGCACACCCACAAAGGTACATATAAACATAGGAAATGTTATTTCTAAGCTAATAAAATGAATGGGTGTATTCACAGTTGGATTGTTTGATCTGAATCAGTAGCATTTATCATATCAATCCTGCCCTTTATAGCCCACGTGTCTCAATAACCAGTTGGAATACGTTGACTGCCAGAAAAGACCGAAGGTCCAGGTGGACAGCACTCAGCGCATGCTCCGCATCGCGGACACCGAATCAAGATACAGCGGTTACTACAGCATGCAGAAACCCAACAACCTGCAGGCTGACAACTTCTACCAGACCGCGTGAGAAATGGGAGAGCGAGAGAGAGTGAGTGATCGAGAAAGAGAGAGACTGAGCCCGTGTTCAGCTGCTTAAACCTTTGCGGCGCTAATAAAACTATAAAAATGCCGTCAATCCAAGCGGACAGAGAAGATATCCTGGTAAAGAATATCAATTATAATATTCACTTAAGTCACTCCAAGCAAAAAATACAGTATATATCACACGTCAACACCGACAACTTTCACCAGGAGCAACAAGCTGCAACTATGTAACCGAACCAAACATTAACTGCGTGTTATTGTTCAATTGGAAAAGACTCTTCCAGAGTATTTTTGTGAATCGGAAATATGATAGGTTGAGCATCTTTTTTGTGTGTGAGTGTAAGATTATGTGGATGTCCAGGCACAAGTTGAAGGTAGTTGTGAAGTCAAATGCGTGTCGTTGAGATTAGGACGACAGGGGTGTTTTATTTTTTATTTTATTCGTAAACAATATTTTTCCTGCATTCCTACTTTTTTTGTTGGAAAAGAGAGAAAGAGAGAAACATTTTGTGTGTTAACACAATGCTGAACCAAAGCTTCTCTGTCTGAAGTACCTGATCAGCCCAGAGAGGGCGCTGTGGGACGCTTACTTCCCTGTGACAGAGGAAATGCTGGACTGTCGTTAGAAAAAAGAAAAGAAAAGAAAAGAGGGAAAATAGCATGCAAGATAGTCTGTTTACAGCAGACACATTTTTGTAGGAGATGCTACTGTGTAAGATTTTTATTTCCCCAGTGCTGTGGGTGAGTTTGGCCGAGCCTTTTTTGCTCTTATAAGACGAATGGAAGAAAATGGAGTAAGCTACTATACTCCGTGGACATACGATCTTCCTGGTAGATGGAGGTGTGGGGTCTCTGTATTGTATTTTCGCTTACATGTATGAGCGTTTTCTCATTTAACCGTACAAACACCATTTGTTCTTTCTCCCAAACTAAGGGCAAATTGACTTACACTTCTACCAATATATATTTTACTGAAACGAATTGGAGGATTGCGAAGTGATAAAGTAAACGTGAGAACATAGAGATAGTGGTTTGGATTTGAGGTTATGCTTTAGAAGTGCTGCTTTTTTGCTTTGATTCATTAAACCTCATTTTGTAGGGATAAAAACCAGTAGTAAAGAATCTGTGTGACCTTAAAGAAAAATGTAGGGGCTCTGTCGTGAAACAGGAGCAGAAACATTTTTGTGTAAATTGTAAATGTTATATCGAAAATTGTCGACAATCTATGCAAGAACGTTTTTACCGATGATATATTAGTAATCTGCAGCATACGATTCACACAAAAATATTAAATCGTCGACAATATAAATTTTATGGAGAATTACTACATAATAGTAGTTCTGTGAACAATTCCCAACATTTCCGATAAGTAAAAAATGTTTTTTTTTTAAACAATTTATCCAAAGCTGGCTCTGCACATGTTTTAATGAATGAGGCCCAAAAGATTTTTGGTAGGGGGTTGCAACACACGTATTCTGCTTCTAAATACTTGTTTTTAATTTCTTTTATTTGTACTTTTCACCAGACTGCCTCCTTTCATGGAAGCTTCAAAATGTTACTGAGGCACCTTTGTGTTCTGGTTTTCTAAAAAACCAATTTGGCTTAAAAATCCAAAACTATTATAGCGACCTTTATGTACATACAAAGACATGAAATATTATGTGAGTATATATGTACATGTGTATGTATATGTGTTAGCATGTGCGCACACACAAACGCACATGTACGCACACGTGACTTCTCTTCATATGTAAAGTTCTTAGTTAATTTTCCTAATGAATGTATTTATGATCGAGAAAATGACGAGATTTATATAACGGCAAGCGGAGGATGACAGGCATTCCGTTGCCTTTTTGTTTGACGTTAAATCAAAGCACAGCTGATGATGATACAGAAAGAAAGACAAACATCTCATTCTATCCTTTTAATGTATGTATTTTTTCCCTTTTGTTTGCCCAGTTCTCAAAGCTTTGCTCAGTTGAACTCAAATACATTTTTATATTGCAAAAATTGGATCACTCCGTAAAGATTGGAGTTTGAACAATCAGTAAAAAAATCACATTGCCTCATTGGACGATGAAGCTCTCATTTCGTTTTCCCTGTCGTGAGTCCATACAGGTATCAGAACTACTGGAATGTTGATGGACATAAGCTTTTGAAGTGAGGGGCGGGGTAGTGGGCGGGCCGAGGGGGTGGGGCTGTAGCTATGTGATAGTTTGTCTTGGTTGTATCTTTATCTGTATGTGATATTGTTTGTAATACAACTTGGCACTTTTTATATATATATAGAAAGAGAGAGAGAGAGAAAAGTAACCAATGTGTTTCTTTTGTTTTGTTGTTTTTTTTTTTTTTTGAACAAACCTGTTTAAAAGAAAATGTTTCTCATGTTTTTTTTTTCCCCTAAAACCTTGTGGGACCCTGTGCAGCAGTAATTGGGTGAATCTCACGAAAATTTGTTAACAGATAAGAAGCACACATACGCACACAATCGTTACGGTTTTTCCATTGTGACATCATTTAATAACATTTAAAGAGCACCTATTTCATTGCTAAAACACTTTATTTTGTGTATTTGGTATAATACAATGTGTTCGCGTGGTTTATGGTTAAAAAACACATTTTCCACAAACCGTACATTTTTGTAGCTCCAGATTTCACTCTCTTCCTGAAACAGACTGATTTTTGTACAAAACTCTTCGATTGGCCAGTTAATCTGTACATTGTAATTGGTCTGACTACCTCTAACGTCAGCCGGAAATGTGATGCTCCTTACCATGTTTAAAAGATTTGCTCACAATGCAATGCTAACAGGAGTTAATTTACAGGCTGTGAGTCCAAGCGGGAGGAATTATGATAATGCCGGTCTTTCCTACATCACCAAGGAAGTAAACTGTTGCCTACAATCCGTGTGTTTATTGTAGTCCAAGAAATGAGATTTCCTTTGGTGTGTAAGTGTGCATTAGTACATTACGTCTCCAAAGGAAATGTGAATCGGACCAGAGGTGCTCTTTAAGCAAATTCCCCCCACGTTTTCCATACTTCCCATTATACAGTACATTGTAATACAGTAGATTTTGTGCAGTATAACAGTACATTTTTTGAACTTACTAATATTTTTAAGTTGAATTAACTCAAAATGTTAAGGCAACAATGTAACTTACTTATTTAAGTTGAATCAACAAATATTTTTTTCCAATGACAGTTTTCATAAGATTCACCCGATAATGCAAAGGTTTCAGAAATCAAATCTATAACTGCAACACCATACAGTATGTTCACAGTATCATTTACTGTATTATCACAACAGTCCCAAAAAGTCTTGGCTTTATTTCAAACACATAAATATGCAAATACAATTGAAATAGCACAAAAGCACTTGCTTTTGAAACCGTAGACTGAATACGCAGATCTGGAAATTTCACTTCTGTTTATTCTTTAACACGTGTTTCTACTTTGTTGAAATAAAAGTGTCAGTCCTGTCTTTTAGTAACGATCAATAAAAAGCATTAGAAAACAGCAAACAAGAATTATTATTATTATTATTAGAGCAATGGAGTATTGCTTTGGAGGATTCAATTACACATCAACCCCAACAAAAATAAGCTAAGCTAAAAAAAAAAAATAAACAGCATTTCAACAAGATGTCATCAATATTTAATGAGCAATGTGAGATCTGTGCATAGCCCACTATCAAGTTCAAATGCAATTTCCACACACAAAACAATATTTCCACCTTATTGCCTCGTGTTTGAGGTTATGGAGGAAAGCACAACACCATCTGGATTTGGTTCAGACAGACCTGCACATTTTTAGGGGGTTCTACTGGGTGGATTCTTTAATTTTTTTGTGCATTCTCCAAGTATTGTTGTAAATACTTGAGTGTCACTCGCCAAAACAACTTTAAAAAGGTAAAAATAAAAAAATGAGGTTTGGATAGAGGTAAAAATTTGAGATGTAATATATTGTCTATGACCTTAATAATTTATTGATGAACAAAAAACTGATCGTAACGAAAGACGCAGTTTCTGTTGTGTCTGCCTCTTAAAGAGCGTTTCAGAGTTTAAGA
Organism: Paramisgurnus dabryanus; assembly: GCF_030506205.2. NCBI lineage: Eukaryota > Metazoa > Chordata > Actinopteri > Cypriniformes > Cobitidae > Paramisgurnus > Paramisgurnus dabryanus. The sequence goes on from NC_133353.1 coordinate 24,494,561, forward strand.
CTTCAGAGAGAATCAGTTTGTTCTTTACTTTTTGGCTCTAGAAAGAGCAGAGAAATGTCCATTTTTCACAAGATGGTAAGCAAGTGTATAAAAATTTGTCCCCGTGTCCCCTCTCCACCCTCTCATTTATTCTTTCCAAATGAAATATCAGCCCTTCTGGAGTTTGTATACTACTGGTGTTTAATGTTCATGTAAAAATAATAATGTCAACATGGGTCATGAAATCTCAGATTTATAAAATGGGTAGATGATATGTTGACTCCTGTAGCACAGCAGATTTTGTTTCCAGTTTCTTGTATTATTTTGTTTGTTTCTTTGCAGCACAATAAATACTTTTTAAACAATTGAGAGTCTTGTCATGTTTATTTCCTTATTTTGAAGAGTTTGAAGAGTGCTTATTTTAAAATTAATATATGAGTTTGTGCTGTGTTTAAATACTATGTACATTTAAACACACACACATTCTGGTTTCCATGTTTTGTGGGGACATTTCCCCCAACCATAACAGAACACTTTCTGCTACCTTAGATTTTCAATAAACATCATTCTGTTTAATTTATAAGGTTGTATTCTCATGGGACCTCAAAATGTCTCCACAAGGTCACTAAAACACTGGTATTCCTCATTTGTCACCACAATGTGATAATTACCAGGTACACACACACACACACACATATATATATATATATATATATATATACATATACATATACATATACATAAATTTCAGAATTTTTTATTTATATAAATTTTTTAGTTAATATATATATATGTATATATATACACATGTAAATGTTTCTTAAATACATACATGGATGTGTGTGTATTTATATATACATAATTATTACACACAGCACAAACTATGCAAAAAGAATACTTTTATTTTGTATGAGATTAATCTAGATTAATCTATGCCCAGTACTAAAAAATAGCAATTCTTTCATCTACTGAATTGTGCAAAATTAAACTAGGATTGTGTAAAAAATAAAATGTGTTTTAAATTTAGTTTATACTTTACCTTAGTTTAAATAACATCAAATCGCCCACACTGTAAAAAATACTTTGCTGCCTTAAAAATTTTTGTTGAATCATCTCGGATTTTCAAGTCATTTCAACATACTATTATTTATCTTGACTAGAGATAAGTTGTTATAACTACAGGTGAGTTGTTATAACTTATAAAATTAAGTAGACTTTTCTCAACTATATTTTTATAAGTTGTGACAACTCATCTCTGTGGTTGACATGTCTTGTAAATCTGAGTTGATTTAACAAAAAATTTTAAGGCAGCAAAGTATTTTTTACAGTGCATATACTGTACAGTACAGGGCAGCATAGCCTACACAACACAAACTGAATAAAAAAATGTCTCGTATCTGTGATTTATCATTTAATTTTTAGATTTACATTTAACTCGCCATAGCCTAACGAAAGAAAATAAACACAACCCTAATATTTTTAGAATAAAGTACTCAAAAATTATAACCTATTACAAATTTCTTAGGGCCAGCAGATGGTGCTGTACAGACTTGTGCATGTGCCCTCAGATGAAGCACTAATCTTCACACAAAGATTATGGAAAAATACATGGAAAATGTGTGGGATTTGTCTGTGGATCATTTGATTTTGGTTTATTCACACAGCCAGTGTTGTCTGAAATCTGTGCAAGCGTTCACACAAATCCCATAAAGACACATATGATGTAACATGATGTGTAGCCTATTGTAATTATTTCTAATTGTGCACTTGGTGAATATTGTCCACAGTGTTTAAAGTTTGCTAATTATTTAAATTCAGTTCAATTCAATTTTATTTATATAGCGTTTTTTAAGAACTGTTCATTGTTTCAAACCAAATTTAAATTAAATAGAAAACAAAGAAAAGCACAGAAAAACAAAGAAAAGGGACTAGCTGCCAGTAACTTACTGTAGATTTTACGTTATTTACTGGCAACAGTTTTTTCAAAGTTAAATGAACATGAAACATTTTCAGTCTTTATCTTCTACAGTAAGATACTGGCAACCAGCTGCATAATTACAGCAAATTTTTTACAGTGTGGCTCGCCATTTCAAGATGTGTTCAGTGCATCAATGTGAACCTATGTGCATCATGCATCATGTCAAAATACACGTCAATAAGGGTTTATGATAAAAGTGGCGCTCACGTTCACAAGACACTAACTTAACACTAAACTCTGATAGCACAAGATTAGTCGAGTATCTGGCAAACGTGAACAACTCTTTTATCATAAACCCCTTCAAAGCGTCTGTAGCAGGCACATGTTTTGACATGACGTGTTATGCATACAGGTTCACAAGATGCGCAGAACACATATTTTAACATGACGAGCCACACATATGATGGGCTAAATACGTTTTGACGAGCTTTCCTTCGTGCACTCTCAAAAAAAGAAGTCACCAGCCACCACTGCTTATACTGCTTTGTTGGACAATTTTTTTTAAATAAACATTTCTTTATTTTTATCATGTGTAATGAATGGTACTGTCTTCATTTGTAATAAGAGCAAAGCATGCTGGGAACTCAATCCTCTTCATAGTTATAGTTAGTCAATGAAAATGATTTGTGTTTTCTCAACACAAATAGATTAAGTAAACTTCCTACTTATCATACTTAAGTAAACTGAGCAAGCAGTTAAAGACGGGGTGCATGATTTTTAAAAAACACTTTAAAAAAGGGAGTCAGGCCTAGAACCCTATACACACTTGTAGCCAATCAGCAGTAAGAGGCATGTCTACTAACCGACATCATTGCCTGTGTTGCGTATTTGTGGGGTGGGTCTATCAAAAGATCCAAGAAGGTCCAGATTCTATTCGGGTAGGGGCGTGTCTGTTTAGGTGATTTCAAATATCAACATTGGCTTTCAGAGATCATGCACCCCGTCTTTAAGCTTATTATTGTAACTTAGTATTTTTTTAGAGTATTTTCAAAAAGAAAAGATTGTTATGTCAGAAAGTTACTTATTTACGTCAGTATTATGCATTGCAATTGTGTTTGAACAAAAAAAAACTTAAGTAAATGTAAACAAACAACCTTTAAAAAAAAATTCACTCTAAAAAATGCTTGGTTGTTTTTGACCGAGGGCTGGGTCACTATTGGACAGAACACATTGCTGGGTTAAAATGACCCAAATAATGGGTTGTTTTAACCCAACTGCTGGGTTGTTTCAACATGCAGTGCAAAAACATTTTTTTACTCTAGAATGTTGTACATCAAGTTACATGGAGTTATTCAAATTGATTTTTACATTTGAATAATGTAATAAGTAAGATAATTTAATAATTATAAGCACATAAGGGCATTTTCACAACATGATACATAAAACTGCATGCAGAGCTTTTTATAAACAGAAATAAAAATGAAATATATATATTTTTCATTAAAGCATAATAATTCACCATTCGTATGTGTTTTATAACAGTGGCTGTTTTTCATATGCCAGAGGTGTGCTGGGAGGTTATTGCGGTCGTTTATCTATTGAACAATGTTTGACAGCAATAATAAATCAGACCATACCTACAACACGCAGCTAATTTTTAATCAGTGCAGTAGCACAACAAGACCACAGAGAGGTGGCAAAGAGCTGCAGAATTATTTTAAACTTTATTCAAGTATTTTAGCAGCACAGTGCAAAGGTAACAAAACTTTCTTTACAATACAAAACAAAATTTTTAAGTAAATTATTCAACCTTGTTACAAATTTACCTTTGCAGTTTGTCTTTCCGCACAATTATTTTAATATAGTTTCATATATACCTCAAATACCAATAACATTACTCATTCAGTATATATCTGTATACTACAGTAAGTTTAATGTAATTAGTAAAGTGGTGGCAACAGTGTTACCAGTACATTGCTGTAAAAAATCATCAAAAATCAATATGACTGAGACACACTTACTATAGACGGGTTGCACGGCGACGTCACTAACTGGTTGCGCGCGCAACCGAGGGGCAGAAAGAAGAGACGTGCATTGTGTTGTATGCTAGTAGCGGTGTCTGTAAGTCAAAATGCCAAGGAATTTTTGCGTGGAAAATAGTACCAACAGAGTCAGTGCTGGGTGCCTGATGTTAACATACCAGTAGATGCGACTATTACGTTACTAGCATTATAATTATAAAATTATAATTCATACATGTATCACAGTAACACTGCAAAAATAAAGACAGAAAAACAGATACAACTAAAATCAAGTCTTATTTATGTACAAACATTAAAGAACGCTTCAATAATTAAGGTTGTTGCAGTAGCAGATCAGCTCACCAATCGGTCTTTCTGCCCCTTTGGTTGCGCGCGCACCCTGCAATGTTTGTAAACTTGCAACCCCTCTATAACACATGACTTAAATTATTTATGCGCGCATGACATTGGGTCCCAAGGACATCAGTTGACATTTTCCAGCATACTGATCCAAAGCAATGTGCATGGTCTCACGGTCACAAAAAAGTGAATCTTGAATTTGTAAATGCATAACAGGTCTGTTGGCATTCAGTAATGTTGATGTTGAGCTTGTAAACTTTATGTCGTGCTGTATTTCAATTTCTCAGCATAACACATGACATCACTTAAACAGTTATAAAGGTATTAAAAAGGTTACAATCAGATTTAATTTATTAATAGGTTTAGTACAATGAGTGTAAACAGTGAGTAATACCTTTAAAGTATTTATTAATCTTCTTTATAGTTAATTTTTAAAAAATGCAAATGAACATTAGTTTACAACACAGATTAACAGTTTAACAATCCGAAATGTGGAAATGCAGTAGGAAATGTTAACAAATGGAACCTAATTAAAAAGTGTTCCAAAAAAAAAAAAAAAAAGAAGCCAAGTCCTCTTTAATTACACACAGTCCTCCAACAGTGCATCTGCTGTTTAGCGAGTAATGCCCCATGTGGTGAAATACGATTACACTCTTTAAATGTGTTTAAATGTGTATGTTGTATTTGCGTAGCAGGGTAAAGGTTTTGTGATGTCTGTTTGTCTCTCTGACCTTTTGTCCATTTTCATTTTCATAATTGTCCAGGCATGGCAGAAATGTCCATCAGCTAATCCTCTTACGGTGACTCTAATGCCCCCTCTGTCAGAGCAGCACCATGTTAATGGAACAAGCTGCTCAGAACCAGCAAGGTGGAGAACGGCCAAATCTTCACTGGCAAAGATTGGGCATCTAAATGGTAAAGAGCCACTAGCATCCCTTTAGTAGGTATCTCAAACAAGGGCACCTCAGTCGCAACCAAAACTTTCACATTACAAGCCAGACTCTGACTGACCCGCTAGAAGTGAAATTAAATGTCATTATCTAAGATCTAAGCAATATACGGCATAACTTACTTTCATTTCTCATATATCACAGTAGTAATATAAAGAGTATACTGTATGTGTGTTCCTGAAGCTCATTTGGTAGAGAAGTGCATTAGCAGCACAAAAGGTCAAGTGTTTGTGCTGCAGGGAACACACTTATTGATAAAATGTACACCTTGTAATGCACTGTAAATTGCTTGGACAAAAGCCTCTGGCAAATCTGTCAATGTAAACAGTAGTTATATATACAGAATATGTGTACTAAGGTAGTGATATGTATTACAGTTACGAATATGTATTTACAGTATATGTGTGTGCGCTGAGGCTATTTTTTTATTGATAACATACTCCTCCTCATTTGCCAACAATGTTTTATCCCTCAGCTGACTGTCCTTACTGGTGCCTTACATCCCAAATTCTCATCACCTGACCCAGTGCTTGAAGAAGTTACTCAACACATACACACACACACACACACATACACACGCACGCACACAGTCACACACTGCTGGAGAATTCAGACCATCACATGACTGCTGAGCTGCTGTTTCTAAGCACACCAGTACACAACAGACCAGTAGTTCCTTGCTGTTCAGTAATAGGATTAAGTTTAAAGTCAACATGAAATACAGTCAAAATATTTAGGTAAAAGGGTCAGCTTTAAAACAACCTTAAAATTACATAAATTCAGACATTAGATACAGTATGGACAGCAGAATAGTTCTGTTAGTAAAAGTGTTAATGTATTTAAAGATATTGAATATACTGTAACAAGACTGAGCACTCCTATTACTACCATAGCAGGTCAGCGACATTGTGTGGCTGGTGGAACATAAAATAATATCTGCATTATACATTTTTTCATTAGGCTATTTTTGGTGCCTCCTCAGCACTTGGGGCCCTACGCACAGCGTGTGATGTGCGTGGTGGGAGCGGTGGCGTTGGGCGGTAGGTTTATTTTTGTTGAGCCAAACATGTCAATCAATTTTGAATGCACATTAGTGAAGCCTCAAACGCATTTGTTTCTAAAGCTTGTGCATGCAAAAGACTTCCAATCTCAACACTGACTGTGAGGTTACAGTCGAGATGACTGTACATTAAATTAATTACAAAGTTGTTAAAGTGCCAAAAAGACGTTTGACTGTTGAGTTAGCGCTACATGCTAATTGATGCTATTTACTAAGGTTTAGGCTAAAGTTCTGCTATTGACTTTACAGTTACGTTTTGGAGGTCCATACTGAAAAAACCACAAACTTAAGTTAAGACTGAGAAATGTCCATTAACAATCTCCAAACAATTAGTTGTTCCTCAAAATCTGTATTTTCGTCTGATACAGGCTCAAACATATAAGGTCTGTTTACTAATGTGAGCTAATGGCATGAGCCTCAGAGCAGAGCAAACAGAGCTGAGCTCAATATTATTTTTCATGACCCTTCCAAATAAAATCATAATAGAACATTTTATTCAAATGACCAATCCTAGGTTTGTAAATGGACATGCAAATATTTTCTGGATAATTGAATACCTTCTATGTAAATATCAAATAAAAATGTAATATATTTCAATGCATTCTTTGGCACCTTTAAAGAGTAACTAAACCCTACACAAACTTTTTTTTAGTTAATGATCTGTAAGAATGGGGCTTTATTAGTGCTGTTCATTGATTTGAGTAACTTTTTTGACATTTGGGTATAAAGTGTTTCAATGCTACAATATATGGTGTAAAAACGTCTGAGTGCTGCCCTCTTCAGGTTAAACGGTGGCTATTGCAGTTGAATTTTCCTGTTGGATGTTGTGGTACCGTGTGATGTAAGCCGTACAATCCTACGTAAGCAGGTTCAAGCTCACCACGCCCTTGTTACGATCTCACCACACACTTTGTACAAGCTCAGTTCGTCCCCTCTGTCTCCGTTGGGGTCTGCCCACTTTTCTTGCATTTTTCAAATATTGCAAGTGGTTGGAGTCAGGCTCTGACCAGGGGTTTAGTTACTCTTTAAGGCTTAATATAATTTAAATGAATGAGAAACAAAAAAATTCACCCCCTTACAGTTGTCATGCCGCTTGGTGTAATCAGTGCTATCAGATAACAGTATAGTACTGTAAAGTGTGAACCATCAAGAGTCTATTTTGATTTCATTGTTGCGGTACTGTTAGGGTGTAATCGCACTATTGACACTGACATGAACAAAACTAAAGGGTAAAAGTATAGTTCATAATGTTTAAAAATCTAGCTGTCACACTACTGTGAACGCAGCAGGTTGTGAAGATATTTTGATGTGTAACACAGGCTAGTATGAGGTTACCTGAGGTGGCTGGAGTTCTCTATTAAGCATGTGTGGAATAACGCACATCCCAGAGGCCATTTAGCTCTTTCCTGTATTACCTGCCTGTGAGCCCTTGAAAAAATGACTCTCTTGATGATCAAGTTCAAATAAAAAAATTCAATTGACAGCCCGAGAGAAAACGCTAGGTTTCTCGTGGGGATTATGAGAGACCTAATGTGGAAACTTAATGAAAAAGCTAATGAGCAGTGGTGAATCGAGTGAACATGGTTCCCAGAAGCAACACAGACATGATACAGTAGGTGACTTGTCACATGTCATTAGGTTAAAGTCTCTCATTTCACTGTTAAAGAAGTCTTTATTATGGATGTTGAGTTCGGCAATAGTCCAGTTTATTTAAATCTAAAGTGGGATCTCATTACAACTGACATAAATGCCTGTGAACGTTTTGAGTGACAGCTATTTTTGAGTGACAGCAATAAATCTTGCTTGTTCATCCCTGGCTAATCATTTTGACCACATAGCCAGCAGAATGGTTAGCAAAAGCATACAGTAGGCTAGTCAGAATTAATGACAATAGCCTACATACATATGAGCAAAGAAGGATGTGGAAATAAATCTGCATTGTGATCTTTCATTACAAATTCACAAGAAGTCTAACATTTCATTAAAATGTGACAATTGAAAATGGTTGGAAATGTCATTATGAAATAAATTGCCTATCTTCAATACACGTTGGTCACAATTGATTGCACCCTTTAATTTTGTATTTTTATTTCTTACCTCAATTTTGCCAATGTACCGGCTCTGAGTTTTCTCCAATTATGTCAGACGAGGTGGGAGAATACATGGCATGTGTTCAGGGACCATATTCCCGCATTGTACGTTTTGGAGTCAGGTTTGGATTTTTATCTGTGGGTATGTTTATGTTTATATGATGTTTGTTTTTGGATGAGAGCAGGGGCCTTATTTATAAAATGCTTCATAGGAAACATCGTAAAATTTATCTCATGTACGTACGTCTCCTCAGACCCTGACGTGGCACTTAGCACTTTTCCACGTCAAGGTTTTTATAAATATGGACTTTGGCGTGGATTTTGAAAATTGCTAACTTTAGCCTACTAGCACTGAAATCATAATCCCACCCAGGGCCGGCGCTAGCTATAGGCAGAGTAGGCAAATGCCTAAGGCCTCAAGCTTGGAAGGGGGGCCTCCATAACTGCTAAGTCCATGTGCGCTGGTCCGACAATCACTACTTACAGCATTAAATAAAGTTTTAAGGTGAGTTCAACTTTATGCAGCGCCGCCACTGCAAGAATTAATTTTGTATTTAAAAAAGTTTGTATTTAAAGTCGAACAGCAAATAAAACTGGCGTTACCTAAAGTAAACCGTCTGTATATCTTGTAAGTCCTCTACACTTTATTTTAGTTTTCAAATCATGAAAGTAGTTTGTCTGTTTAACTTCCAGTGGCAGCTGATTTGTATGGATATTTAAGGTAGTTTATAAAAAGGTATTGCAATAGTCTGATAGATAACTTTATACTGTATATTGGTTAAGTAAGAGGGAAATTCTTCTTTATACCAAGTTAAAATAAAAAAAAAACAATAAAAGTTTCCCAGGAGGTGTTCACCTGTAATTTTTTTAAGGTTAGGGTTTTTGCAATGTATTGTTGTCTTTTTAATTTTACTCTTTGGAGAAAGCAAAACTGTTATCCTGTGTTATCCCAAAAAGGTGGTGTTTTTAATAAATGTGACTGCCTTAAAATTTGTAACACATGTGGTTTTGCATAATTTCTAATTACATTTTAGCATAAAGTTAATCAATTTGTTGATAAAACTTAATAAAAAGTAAAAGTAATGGAAAAAACATGTTTATTAGTAATGCTTATCTGATTTCTTACGCAGTGTGTGAGGGGCCTCCAACATAAATTTTGCCTAGGGCCTCCAAATATCTAGAACCGGCCCTGATCCCACCTTCCATTCAAATTACCATCCAAAGCCACGCCTCCTTCAAAACACATGAACATACACAGAACATAAGCCCACATCTCATTTTTCATTCATTCCTTCAGAAAACTTTGCAGTACAAAGTAAATAACATTACCAAAATGACGAACACAAATAACTGTTTTAAATCAGAATTAGATTACACAAACTACATAAGCAACACAATGTTCCATCAAAACAGAATTTCTGAATCCATCTAAATAGAATCATACCATGTACCTACCTTTCCAAAAGAAACACTGCAACCCCTTTGACCCTTTGCCTCCCACAGCTGTTTCCATCTTTTGGCAAAGCAGTAACGTTGCTGATACTAATTCGGGTTTTTGCTGATCCAGACAGTTTTTGTCGTTGTTGTTTTCAAATTGTCTTCGGGTTTGTGGCTCCTGTGCAGGTGCCACTTGTCAGTTCAGCGGGAAAGTTTGTTTGCCTGCCATTCTCCCTCTGTTTACAGAGCGGATGTAAACACTCTGATGACATATGATGTCTGCGTGAACAGAGTGCACAGTGGTATGCAAAATAACTTTACAGAGAAGAATTGTGTCCTATTACCGTATTTTATTAATTCCGAGGGCAACCCAGACAGCAGATGACTCTGGACCAGATCCGCAGCCAGATCCACTTTTACATGGTGTTTGGACATAAATGTGTGTTGGCAGTGTGTGAACATTGTTAATGTGACATCATGAAAACAAAGCCCCACTCATGGCCACTGACTGACTGGTTAATTTTACCCAAAAGCTTTTCTAAATGTGTTTGTTAGCACATTGTAGCGCTAATGCAGCTAAATATACTTTTGTCTTAAACTGTATTTACAGTAAAAAAGCGCTCTCTTTTTTTTAAGAGTGTGAGGAGCAGTAGCTCATTTGAATTTAAAGGTACAGAAATGAAAAAACAGCGGTTTTTTTTAAGATCATTCTCCTCAATTGGAAAACTTCACAAGCTCCTTGCTTTCAAAGATGCTAAATGAGATGCTTATATTATCCAAATGAAACAGCTACGTTGTGGTGAGCTTGGTGCACAAAAAAAGATTTGAAGCCACATGGGGAACTCTCTTAAAACTTGGAAGTTTAAAAATTATATCCTCTGTAATCACCTCCTTCTATTTATGTAACAGTTTTATTTACTTCTCCAATGGTGATATATCTGATTTACAAAACAACTGTGAATATTGTCAGTTATGCTTATTCTCAATAATTATTTATATATTTGCTGATTAGGGCAATCCAGATGTTTCCCTTCTTTTTTATTTATTCATTTATTTATAAATGTGTACCCTTGTTGTCTTATGTGGGTTATTGATATACTTTTGCGTTTGTTAATATAACTTCAAAACTGTAAATAAAATATATTTAAAAAACAGCTTTTTTTGCTCCCGCCCAAATAAGGGCATTTTGGACATGCTATAATAAATTATCTGTGGGGTAGTTTGAGCTGAAACCTCACAGACACATTCTTGGCACATCTGAGACTTATATAACATCTTGTAAAAATGGGAATAATATGTGACCTTTAAGACAATAGACCAGTAATTCTCAAAGTGTGGTCCGCAAAACCCCCCCAGTGGTCCGCCAAAAGATGACCTAAACTAGGCAAGTGTTTATACAATCTTCACTTATTTAAGTAGATTTTTAATGCACTTGCAAAACTGTGATATCAGTTCTTGCCATTCTGTTTTAATAATGTCAAAATGGATCGATGGCTTAACCAAAGAGGAGTCAAAAGAAGGATCAAGCGTCAACTGAAAGCAGCTAAAATCCACAGATCTATTAGTTTTGTAATGTACTAGTTTTTGTTTCATGTGTAAAATCCCTGTAATTTCAGTGATTTTGGACATTAAGGGGAACATTTTTTTCAGCATTTTATTATTACCATAGTTAAAACCATAGACTTCATATACCCACCACCTCAGTTTTAAACTAAGGGCTCTTTGGAATGACATTAAGTGGGACCTAGGCTGTTACAGTATGTTTAATTGCAGTTCAGTTTTTTTTCACATGTGCAGTTTGTTGTTCAAGCTGTAACTCATCTCACATTTACTTGTTCAAATGAAATAAAATTCATATAATAATTTCTGAACATAGCATTGCATTTGTGTTTAAAAAAGTAGTTTTTGACTTGAAACAGTTGCATATTAAACTTAAATTTAGCTTATCTTTCCTATTTTGTTGTTTTTTGGGGGCGTGTTAGAGTGGGATTCTGTTAGGTGGTCCTCAGAAAAAAATTGGAAGATAAAGTGGTCCTTGGGCTGAAAAAGTTTGAGAAACACTGCAATAGACACATGTCTCTTCCACGCCGAAAACATCACCAGTGTACTGAAACAGCTTAATTGATGCTCTGATGGTGGAAACTTTTTAATGTTTTTAGCTATTTTTTACACCAGTTTTTAACAGACAAATGTAAATATAAATGGGAATACACAAATACAGTATATGTTTTTATGTTTTGAAACAAAGGTCAATAGAATGAACAATGCATATTTATTTTCACAGCTTTCTTTTCTCATATAAGGTGCTAATGATTCTGACAAGAACAGTATGTAATAAAAGCAAAGATGAGTTGGAATAAATGGCTTGTGGAATAAAGTGCTCCTGTATAGTTAAGTGGTAGAGTATTGCATTTACAGCATAAAAGGTTGAGGGAACACACATACTGATAAAAAAATAATACTTTGTCATGCGCTAAGTCACGTTGGATTAAAGACTCTGCCAAGTGCATAAATGTAAATGTAAATGAATGAAGTGGAATCACTGCACTGTCTCATGGCTGATTTATTTTTGTTAAGCTTTAATACAAATGTGCTTAACATACATGTTACACAGCAAAAATACATTATGTCATGGTAACCATCACATGTCTTTCTAAAGGAGTGGTAATATCTCAATGTTGTCCTGTTTTTTGGGCATTGGTCAGTCGAAACAGTGAGTCTTTCATCAAAGTTTTATTCTAACATTCGAGCCGAAGTCTTTTATGAATATTGTCTGTAGAGGAAGGACATCTAAACATATGATTCAGTCATTTTTAATAACAGGTCTTAACTTTGAAACCTTTTTCTGAAGAAAAGCCCTACTGGGGAAATATAAATGAAATAACTATTGTGTGATTAACTGCATTACATTATAAATTACATTCTCATGCTGCAGCACACAATTCTCATGGGCACATTTAATAATGTCACATATGAAATATGCTGCTATGGTAACACCTGGGGTGGTACTTTCAGCTACAGTTAAGATCATATCCTCATAAAATTGAAGGATCATTTTAGCAGGACCCACAATGCTTCACCTGAGTCTATGCCATTAAATTATTCATCCTTTCAAAAGTTCATTGTCCTGTTTTATAAGTGAACACTACAATTACTTAAAATGAAAATTATGTTGAAGCAAGTAACAGAGACTGGGCCACTTGAATACTCACAATGAATAGTTATCAGGGTGAGATTACGCTTGAAACTTATACATATCGGTAGTACTGTTTCCTCACAGCAAGATGGTCCCCAGTTTAAGTCCCAGCTGGGTCAGGAGGCCTTTCTTGTTTGCATGTTCCCCTATGTTTGTAGACAGTAGATTAATTTGTTAATCAGTTCTCACCATCAATATAGATGCTGGGATTTAAAAAAAAATTAAAACACTTTTACATCATTCTTTTGGTTCCCTCCTTTTCCCATGGTACCTCACATCCTAAATTCTCATCAGCTGACCCTGTCCATTAGGATTGAGTCATAGAGTTACCCAACACACACACTGCTGGAGAATTCAGACCGGTCACATGATTACAGTCAGGAAGACAGTGTGAGCTGCTTTATGTTCACGGGATCAGACCAGCATCACTTTTTCCCAGACATGTTTTAGATTAATCCAGGACAAGGCCTTAGGGCATTTACAGTTAATAGTTTTTACAAAAATACCTTACAAAAAACATTATAGGTGTGCATCTTGAGACAAAACAAGGCACACTGATATGGTTAAAATATTGCAGATGTTTTCAAATCAAGGGAGCTCAAACATGCATTTTAGTCTGGGACTATGCCCTGTCCGGGAAACCGCTCTATAGTGTTTAGTGAATCTGTCTAACAGATCAACATTTGTGTTCCTTCAGCCTGCAAGATTGCAGAAAACTAACTGCCATCAGCCACTGTAGATCTGCCAGCATGCAGCATCCTTTTGCTTCTTAAAAGGGAAGATTGGTCTGGCAATGCATTTAGTCCATGCAATTGAACAATGGCTCATCAGAAATGGCAGCATTAGCAAGTTACCTACAGTAAATCGCTGATGTATTTTAGTATAGATGTGTTTAACTTTACATGCCTGTTCAAAATTACCTTCCAGTGGCTATAGACTGTATATTGTAGATTTTATGTTGTTTACTAAATAGTTAAAAAGTTGATTTTAGTAAGAAACCAGATTTAGTAGTCAGTCAGTATTTTGCTTTTATCTGGAATGCTTAAGTCTCAGTACAGATTAATTCCTCTGGTTGAGCAGCACATGATTTACTCCAGGAAAAAAAGGAGGGTGAGAGATACAGTATAGAGGAAAAAAGAAAGAAAAAGAGAGAGAGAGGGTCAAAAAGAAATAACATTAACATTTATTAATAGAGAAAAGAAAGTGGTGAGCAATATTTATGCAGTCAATGAATGGTCAATGGCCATTCTTTTTCCATACATTTAAAGGGATAGTTCGGCCAAAAATTATATTAAACCCATGATTTATTATTTTTTTTATTTGTTTATTTATTTCACACACATCATCATTCTAAAGGCAATATAGTAATTATATAATGCTAGTGTGCGAAAAGGGAAAACCCCAAAGAAGCTACTGAAAGCTTTTAGTAGGGGACCCAACAATATCATACAACATATAACATAAAGTAACAAATAAATACATCAAAACACATTCACTACAACAACAAACAACAGACGATCCCAGCACAAATATAACACTTATAATTGATCAAGAAGTATACGTAAACAACAGTTTTCCCTTGAGTTTTTCCTTAAAAACGGAGACAGGATGTAACATTTTAAGGTTTTCCTCCAGCTCGTTCCAAATCTGCGGGCCTCTGCACACTACACTCAGGCTCGTACATTTTAATCGTCTTATTTTACCAGTAATTAAATGTTTATCCCGTGTGTGATAAATGTGCTGGGGTCGGCTGATTGGAACAAGTTCACATAATCTATAATTTAGCTTATGTACAACCTGGAAAATCATACAGGCATTCTGAAAAATATTATATTCGGCAAGTCTTAATAGACCAAGGCGATAAAACAATGGACGCGAAGGGGTATTTGGCTCAGACCACGTTAATATTCGTATAATTTTTTTCTGTAAAGACTGTATTTTACTCAGATAACTTGTAAAAGTGTTACACCATATGACATTACAATAGTTTATATGGGACTCAAACAACGTTTTATATAATATAAGAAGTGCTGACTGTGGAAGAAAATTTCTTATTTTGATAAATAGTCCAACATATTTTGATAATTTTTTTATTAACTGATCAATATGAGATTTGAATTGTAGACATTCATCACCCCCAAGCTGTCCGAGTAGCATATGTCCATCGTTTTTCAGACAAACACATTTTCGGATATTTTAGAAAACGTTTGAGATCTTTCAGTTGATTAAATGTAATGTTACGGGGTCCACGACCTTCAAGTCCAAAAAAAGTGCGTCCATCCTTCACAAATTAAATCCAAACGGCTCCAAGATGATAAACAAAGGTCTTCTGAGGGTAATCCGCGCGGTGTTCTTGTAGAAATATCAATATTTAAAACTTTATTAACGTAAATAACTACCTTCCGGTAGCGCCGCCATCTTAGACTCCTCTGTATTCAGGAGAGAGTATTAGCGTAGTGTACGCACTTTTCTTAGTGACGTATGACAAATTCGGAGGGCGGGGGCACAGAGCAGCAGCAGAGTAGCCTCCGTAGGCTGCGTAAGCTCTCATCCTGATTGCGGACGCGACTAAGATGGCGGCGCTAACGGAAGCGAGTTATTAACGTTAATAAAGTTTTAAATATGGCACAAACAACACCGCGCGGATTACCCTCAGAAGACCTTTGTTTATCATCCTGGAGCCGTTTGGATTTAATTTGTGAAGGATGGACACACTTTTTTTGGACTTGAAGGTCGTGGACCCCGTAACATTACATTTAATCAACTGAAAGATCTCAAACATTTTCTAAAATATCCGAAAATGTGTTTGTCTGAAAAACGATGGACATATGCAACTTGGACAGCTTGGGGGTGAGTAAATCATGGGTTAAATATCATTTTTTGGCCGAACTATCCCTTTAAGTCTGCCAAACAACACCTTTTTTAGGACAGGAGGATTGGTTAAATATATCTGAAGAGACCTGCAAGAGTGGAACAAAACAAAGACTGCATCGATTGAGTGCATATGCACACCAATTATATGGAATTGGAAACTGATGTCTGTACCAGAGATTTGCAAGAATATAAAGCTTTCCATTTAAAGTAAAGATTAAACTTCCAGCTGAGAAAAGCTTTTAAAGCAATGGCCCAACATACCAATGGATAAACTAAGTTACTCAGAAGAAGAAATGTCAGGTTATTAGGTCAAAGCCTATCTTAACTGCATTAGAAATGCTATATGGAGACCTGAAGTGGTCAATACATACATAAATGTTGAGGTTTTGTAAAAGAAGGATGTACAGTACCTACAGTAGGCTACAGGATGGAGACGAAATGGCTGCAAAATGTAATGAAGTCAGTCACATGGACTGTATTGGATGAATCCACATCTCAGATGTTGTTAGGATGGTTGTGGAAGTAAAAAGCCATTTCTGGTTCGCTTTTTTACTGATTAAATTTACACATTTATATTAAATGCATGTTTTGGTTATACTAAGGCAAAGACACATATCTCATGGGATTTAAAGGCAACACATGAAGAATAGGTACAAAAGGGGACAAAAGTTGTTACGGGGGCGGTATACCTTTTCAAGTTGCATTCTTCTTAAAAGTGCATTCTGTTACATTGGTATACCAAAATAGGACCTTTTTTAAAGGGACAATCCCAGTGACAACTTTTATACCTTTTTATTTGAAAGTGCAACTTGCGGTTACTGCATTAGGGTACCACATGATTTAAACTGCCTCAATATGATTTGTCTTGTAGGGCCTCACACAATGAGAGACCCATGAAAAGCTTGGAAAAAATGTTGCTTGGTCATTCATCAGCATGTTAAGCTGCTTTATACCAAAAGTCTGTCAGAGACTCAGAGTGACTCACTATGGATTAATTAATGATCAACCCATCATTTTTAAAGGACAAAGTTAGGGTGAATGTGACTTTTTATCTAAAAAAGTACCCTACAATATTTTTTATGTATTTTAACTTATGATTAATACAAGACTGGATGACAACAAACAAAAATAAACATTCAAACATAAAAATAAATCATTGAGAAATGTATTAACTTTCTAATCATTTGAGTATTTCTGATAAATGAGAAATGGTCAAAAAACAGTCCCAAGCTGTCACTGTGGCAGTACCCTTTGAAAAAGTCCTAATGTGCATTTAGGTATACATTTGGAACCAAGATGTCCCTTTGAGCTATACCTCTGAGGTACTAACATTAACTCTATAGATTAAAAGAATACAGCCCCAGTGACCCCATCATTTTTTTTTACTTTTCTGACATTGTAGTATTTTCTAGTGAAATAATACAATTTAATATTTAATAAAAAAAAATAAAACTTCATATAATGTTAATGGTAATGACTAGAATTCAAGGTTAAAAAAATGTTTGTCAACCAAAAATGTTAAAATCAGTTAACACGTTATTTCCTAATTAAGTAATTCTATAATTTTTGGGGTACATTTTATGTAAATTTATGATTAACTTCCGGTTTAATAGGGAATTCAGAATTTGTATTGTGAAGATGTAGTAGTCTGGTGAGTGAATATTATTATAGTACTAGACCCTGTGTAGATACGTCATCAGCATCACGTGAACGCGCGTTACAATCTCTCACATGTAGAAGTCACAGGCACACAGCACATCAGCTGCATAAGAAGATAGAGAGAGAGAGGTGAAGCTCAACTTGAGTGGATCTTAAAGACGTTTAAGCATGCTTAAATGTTGACTTGCTAGGAAAGAATTAGTCATGGCTGTTTAAATATCCGTGAATTAACGAAACGGGCATTGTTCCATAGGAAAAAGCTTAGCAGTCGACGGGGTGCAACCGGGGACACCGTGCTTTCCCCGTATGG
Source organism: Paramisgurnus dabryanus (assembly GCF_030506205.2). Taxonomy (NCBI): domain Eukaryota; kingdom Metazoa; phylum Chordata; class Actinopteri; order Cypriniformes; family Cobitidae; genus Paramisgurnus; species Paramisgurnus dabryanus. Next base: position 24,512,415 of record NC_133353.1, read on the forward strand.
TTCCTATGTAAAAAAGCAATATGTCTTTTAAGGCTTATCGTCACCAGGCAACTGTATGTTCAGTAAATAATTTCAACCGAGGATAAATCGTAGCAGGACGCAGATCGTCACGGGTTGCTTTAATAATATATCTTGAACGAACGAGTGCGCGGAGACAGCTGGGACCGGCGCTCGCGCACACATGCACGCGCGACTCACACGCGATCCGCTCGCTGGAAATGAAGAGGACCTCATCCCGGGTCTGACCAAATCCGGCCGATTTCCCACGGTCCCGGCCATCCGTGTCGCTTTGTTTTGGAGGTGAAGGTTTTATGGTGCACGTGCAAAAATGATCCAACCAACGGCACACGCGACCACAGAACCGGACAAGAGCTGCAGTATATCAAAAAAGAGCATGATTACCAAAATATTTAAAGTTCGCAAACGGAGAGAGATGCTTTTCGTGCAGGTGTGTTTCATTTGCAGCGTCCTGTGCGTGGCGTGGTGCATGTCGGCGCTGCTCACAAAAACAGGTGAGTGATGTCCTGTATGTTTTAATGAAGCTGATGATGGTGTGCATGATAAAGTGTGGGCTCGTAAGAAATGTGCTATTATTATTTTTTATCTTTAATACGCTGATTCAAGAATGCAAAACGCACTTGTATTTTTTGGGACGTCAGACGTTGAATAATTCACAGCGGTGTGAAAACCATTTAGAGAGTTCCAAATGGGAGCATCCCATCCTTCACATTTTGCAGAATTCGGACGTCGCGACGATTTAATGATTACACAAGATTTTGGAGAGATCCTGGCAGCTGTTTGATCTTCGCTTCATCCCTTATTCGTTGGGATGGTTTGTGGAAAAATATGAGAGGTTAAGAGGCGCACAGGACAGTATGTACAGCCGTCTCATTTGTGGAAAGCTTATTATTACATGTGCCGCAGTGACACGACGCATATTGTCCGTTTCTCAAAGCGTTCTTGTCTGTAGGCTACTTGTGTTCTTGTGGACTTGTGAAACGTCATGAGTGGCTGCCCAAGTAATGTTCCAATTTCACATCAACCCAAGTTCACACAAAATCCCCGGATATGTTCTTGACCCGCCTCTTTTATCGAGGATGTTGAATTTATAAAGTATGCTGAGAGGGTCAGGTAATCAACAGGAAGATCATAGTAGCATCTCAATTCTCACAACGATGCGTCCTTGCGTGTTCGTTCATTCAAGGTTGCCTGTCAAGACGTCCGTTCATGGAATTATGAAACAAGTCTCTGTTTTTCTTGTTTATAGCCTATCGGTGTGAGTGACGATAATTTTATGCACCTTGCATGCGATGACAAGCAGCCCATTCCCAGCTGTCTGTGTTTGAAGCGAGCTACGATGGGCGTGGTCTAATTTCCTCCGCTTGTGTTCACACTAAATGTCATAAAAAATTAGAGAAAAATTACAACAGTGGTTGACAGCAGTAATGTCATTGGCAAGTGATAATGGTCAACACTTATAGTACAGACCTATTATTTTTGGCATCTTGCTGTTTGTGTCATTGTCGTTGTTGTTTTAATTGCTGTGAAAAAAGCTGTGCTTTACGTCACATGATGTAATACGATTTAAAGTAAGTTCGTCAAAAAAAAAAAAGTTATCATTTGGGATGTTCAATTGAGTTTAGATGGCATCAGAAAACATTGAAAATCGATTGATTTTGATGGGCATGGTAAAATCCTAACACACAAAAGGAAAACGCAAATGTTTGCAAAGCCTACACTATGTGACCCCAAATTTGAGTAATTTATACTAGGGCTGTAACGATAAATCTCGTACCCCATTAAAAAGACCTGTATAAAATCGATTCTGCTTCGCAAGGCTGGGATTCTGTGTTTAATGCGCAGCTTGTGCGTGTACTATGGCGTTTTGGTCAGTAAGAAGTCCTTATCAATCTAAAATCATTATGAGTCGGAGTCGTTTATAACGTGCATTGTAAAAAGCAACACTCGTTAAATAAAATCATTTAAAATATTATTATCATGAAAATACCTGAAATAATCTGAAGAACGGCGATATAAATATCCTTCTAGACATTTCCTGGAATCGCGTCGGTAATGCTGCTACTTCTGTGGCACAATTGGAGTTTCTGCACGAGAGCGCCCTCTGGATTTTGGATGTGGCGCCATTTCATTGTAATTCATTAAAATTCATTAATTGAGAAAACGCGCATTTGCACGATAAATCGTTACAGCCCTAATTTATACATTGTGCAGCAACCTATTCTGTAGTCATCCTTCATACCTAATGAGAGTGTCGAAGTTGCAGGTTAAGTTGAAAATCCAATTCCCTGTTTAATTTGAAACTGACACAGCTTTTTACACAGCCTAACATTTATTTGTATGCATTTTATCCATTATTTGCTCTGTCTCTCTCTTTAGTGTGCAATTATGCCTTCATCTTTTTCTTCCATAAAGTACAAACGAACTGGCAAAAAAAGATTTAATTAACAAAACAAATAAAAATTTTTACTGCTTTTTTACTGAATTTCATATTTTTTTAATTTTGATTTAACATGATTGATGCTGTTACTCTTTCAAAGAATGTTTAGTATTCGTTTTAGTATTTAAACGAGTTTGCCTTATGATAATGGTGGCTTCACTTGATTCAGTCATGTTTTTTGTAGAAGCAATATTTTGGTTTTTAAAGTCAAGTAAACTTGATTCAGTCATGTTACATTCAAGGCCGTAGCCAGGATTTTTCAAATACCGAGGACATTTTTTTTATTATTTACCTTTTTTCCATATTACAGAATAATAATAAACATGTCCAAACTACGACATAGCACAAATGTAACTGTGTCTGTGAGAATTTTGTTGGTGACTAAAAGCATCCAAAATAAATCAATCGTTACATTTCATCATCTGAAGTGCAAGTCACCCTTTGCCTAGAAACTGCAAAACTGTGTCATTTTTTCAAGAAGCTTCTTAAATTTTCAATTTAGGATGAATTTTTAAGAGTATAGAAGGAGTTTATATATAATATGGGCTCTTAGTGGCTGCTTTTTCTTTACTATTCAGTGTAAGTCATCTATTTCAAAAAATATATTTTTGGTTTCTAATAACAAAAATTAATCTGTTTGGCACAGCTATATTTTGTCTACAAAAGTAATTTCAAGCATTTAACCATAAGCCTTCAGATTTAATGATTTTTAAGAGAATAGTTAACATTTTAGTTAAGTGACCTTAAGTGTAGGTTTTAATCTCATTGGTAGCCGTATTGCATCCCATATTGTAGGCTATTTGCTGCATAACCTTTAACTTTCTCACCTTCCCTCCTTCTCTGCTCATCTTTTGCTGGATTTACAATGGAAGAAAGCGACGTCGCGTCGTCCTTTTTTTTTTTTAACAGTCTATAAGTTGGACATAAATCAGTCCTTCCACAACAACGCTGAGTTTTTTTGTTATTCTTGCGGGCAAAAATCCTTGATCTTGCGGCACGTTTTCTCAAAAAATGCGATGGAATATGCAGGATATTTATGCAATTTTATGCGATGAAATTGCGGGAACTTGCAGAAATTGCGGGAACTTGCAGAAATTGCGGGAACTTGCAAAAACTGCGGGAACTTGCGAAAACTGTTTGCAGCTTTTCAGTGATGTTCACGTCACATAATCATGTCACTTCATAACGTTCCCATGGCAGCAGTACAGTAAATGCAAAAGTTTTCAACTTTCTGCTAAAATATATATGATTTTTGCTACGAAAATGCGTGGATTAGGAAATCATGCATGCCCTGCATATTTTGCGCACGGAAATCTTCAATTTATGTTGCGAAAGTGCGGCGTACTTGAAAAATGTGGCCCCTGCATAAATATGCGGACTTCGGCTGATTATGTGTTGAATCATGCGATCGCATTATTGCGTTTTTCTGGAGGGACTGATAAATGTGTGTGGCCGTGTGTGAACACAAGCACCCTACAATGAAAAAAATCTATTCGTTCTCATTAGACATTCTGTTTTGATTCTCTTAGCCAATGTGATGTCACACTGCTAAAGCCTCGCCCACGGCCCCTGACTGACAGTATTGTATTACCATAGTTTCTGCCTTGGGTGAGTTGGATGTTGTCTGTTTTTTTCTGTGCTTTTTTTGCGAAATTAGATCTATTTTAACCAAATTATCTCTTTTGATAATAATAATAACCATCGCCAACTATTGTCATGAAAGTCCGCTATTGGCAATATGTCTGACGACCGTTGATACCCGATACTATCGTCTATTGGCACAACCCTAATGCATAATATGTGCTCATTAAGAAAACTTGAGTCAAACGTGTGGAACCACTGTCCATTATTAAATGACTGAACACAATTAAAGTAAATAAAACTTGCATATATGTAGTATATTCTTGTAAGTCTTTTAATGCCCTATTGTAGTTTTGTTTAAGGAATGCACCAAATGAAATTTTAATCAACCAAGTAAGATTTTTAATGAGTTTTGAAAGCCACATTGGTCATGTGCTATTAGCATCTCATTGTAGCTTTCAGTTTTGATCATCTTTTGTTTTCCACAAAGGCAAAATTCAAGTAGTTCGGAGTTAGAATTGTAAAAATGAGAATGGTGATATGCACAGAACTCTTGAGATCTCCTCTGACAATTAGCCTGATACTGAATCTGATGTTTTTCCTCTTACCCCTCGAGAGAACCAAAAACTTCAGGAGGTATAACTTTGTATGTTGGAGTCACAAGAGATTTGTTGGATTATGTTGGAGACTTGTGTGTAGAAGTCACATCTGTAAGATGCACATTGATAGTGTGACAACCTCATGCATAAATGTAAGTGTAAAGATGAAAAATAGCATCCCAGTGCACCAAAAAAATTGAATCAGTACCCAATAAAAAACCACAGGGACACCTGTGTCTCCATTCAGTGACATGCATACTTTACCACTGTAGGCAGTACAGACCAAACCCCCTGTGAAAGAAGTCTTCTGGCACTCCCATTGTCTCAGAAGCGTAAACTTCTGCCTGCCTGAGTGATATTTGTGGGTGCAGTTGAGTTTAATTATGCCTAAATTACAAGCGGCTTAAGAGAGATTACCTGCACATGATATTGTAATGAGGATGCTGAATACGTGCCTTCCGCTTAATGGTTCTTCAGCTTATGGTATGTCTGATAAGCTGTCAGGAGTCCATCTGGTGTGCATCCGTGCACTGATTATAAAACCTTTAATCACACCTAATATGGGCCTGCATCCCAAATCTCATTCCTCCTCTTCTGAAACTGTACCTTTTGCATTTTCTGTATACTGCAGTTAGTGTGTGGGCATAAAATGCTGCATAATCAGCTTTATGGGTGTTGAGTTCCTTATCCTGGCCTCCTCCTGTGACACTTCATTAGACAACTTTACAAGCTCTTTCTGAATTCTCATAAGCTGTAAGTGGGTCATTTTTTTTTGGATGCATAGCAATTACGATTGGACAGGTTCTGCTGCAGAGGCCATTTTTATTAATTGTATGGGTACTCCAAAATGAACTGCATAGGGAATTTACAGAATGAACACTGGTCATAGTAATCTGCATGTATTAAATCAATGTTCACCTGAAAATGAAAATCATCTCAACCTTGCTTGAAATATGTGATGTTTTCTATAAAAAAAAATGATGGTTTCTAAGGATGGGAATGGGTAATTAAATAATAAAAAAATTATTTTACAAAATACATTTTGCTATGACGAAAGTAATATCACCAAATGAATTCAGTAAGCTATTGGACTCATTCAGATCATTGGTTTCATTGGTCTTTTTTGACAGATTCATTAGAAAGAACAGACAGAGTCATTTGTTTAAAGCCCCTGCTCTGTGAGTCAGTTTGCTGAGTTTGTAGAAGACATTTTTCTTTCCTTCAACTTATGCTAACATTTACATTTACATTGACAGGTTTTCGTTTTTAATGAAATGGTGGATACCAGGCGTAACACTACTCCAGAGTTTTTGACTTTCGAAAACTGAGATTTAACTCTGTTTTAAACCTCATTCACACAGACCTTTGGTCCCAGAAAATACCCGTAAAATTGCCATACAAGCTTCTGTGTGAAGGCAAACACGTCCCGTAAATCTTCTGGGATCATTGCCAGAAAGAGGATCTAGTAAGATACACGGAAAACCCTCTGTGTGAACAAGAAGCCGAAACAATGCCGTAATAGGCGTGTCGTAGTGCGTACCCACGCGTCATCACAACAAAAGTTATGGTTCAGCTCTTTAAAACGAGAGATTTACATGCAGATCAACATTCACGTGAGAAATGTCAGCAAACTGGACTGATGTAGATATCAGGGCTGCGTTCCCGACAACGTTGTCTCTTAGCGCGCTACGAAGACTCTTAAGTTAAACCTTAACTGCAGGTATACCTTTTCTAGGCATGTTTTCCGAACTGTACCTTAGCGGGTTTCTTAAAGGAACAGTATGTAAGAAATGTATATCAATTAATCATAAAATGGCCCTGATATGTCACTAGACATTAAGAAAACGTTTTCATTTCAAATATTTAAATCACTGACAAAAGTAGTCTGGCCAGGATATTGTCATTTAAAAAGTGGAGTTGCAGCACTCAACTGATGTTTATGTTGTCATTTTGTGTATTGGCCACCAGTTGTGTGATTTGCAGTACCAGTTTTAGCCACAAGTTTTGTGATTGCAATACCAGTTTTGGCCACAATCCTACATACTGTTCCTTTAAGGTATACTTTCCTACGTACAATGTTACCAGGTGCTGTCCATGGCGATGGTGCTGAATAGGTTGATATCGATCGCTCGACAATCAATTATTCACGTTATGTAATAGGTTTCGCTGCGTTATGAGAGAGCGGTGTTTTTTTATTAAAGAAACATTTCAGAAATAGTTCAAGTTAAATTTATTAGGAATATCTTGTAAAAATATTCCAAATTGCAAACAACTAAATTCAACCTTGTATATTTTATTTTATATCAAACCCGTGCAAAACCCCCAACTTCATTTCCAAATGTATCATGCGTAAACTGCTCCATTGCCTTCACTTTAAAGGATAATTTATATTAGGGGTTCCCAATAAGTGCGTTGCACAGGGGAATAAAGTGGGTCGTGCAAGTCACCTTGCTTGGCTGTGCATTACACTTAAAAATATAAAAACAAACTGTCTGTCTGCCTCAAATATAAAATATAATTGAACACGGAGTGTATTGCAACTTTTTTTATTTTTTACAAATATTTAGTTATATAGACTGCAATGTAAGCTTTTATTACATTGATGGCCCCTAGTGGAGTCAAGTGGGATAAGGTATAGCTAAGACCAACCTTCTGAAAGTATGAATTACAGAAGGGATACGTAACTGAGAACATTTTGGGAAACACGTATTAACGATAAGGTACAGCTTAAGGTACAACTTAAGAACGACGTAGAGCTAAGAAGGTTTCGGGGAACGCAGCCCAGATAAGTTAGCTCGTCACTTACTGCACTGAAGCGGAGATCATTCAGCAGCCTATAAGAATTTCGCGTCACATGCTCATTTGAGCTTATAATAAACAAAAATGCCTGCACGTCATCCAAACAAAATATATCGTTCAGCTCCTCAAAACAGGGGTTTTAAAAGCATATCAACGATTAAAATGTCTGAAAACTGGATCAAAGCAGAGATCAGAGAGCTCGTCAAATATCCACTCTGGAGCTGAGATCATTCACCAGCATAGAACGTACACGCTCCCTTATAGTCTTATCATACACACAAATTCAAACAAGGAGTGGTTTCTGGAGAGAGAAATAATAAATAATATGCAAACTTCAGACGTGCTTAGAAGAAAGCACAGGACGTGTCTTTCTGGGACACTGGCAGTGTGAATGAACAAAAAAACTAAGGATCCCGGAAATCCAGGATGCATTTTCAGTGTCTTTTCCGGAATGTCTGTGTGAAAAGGGCTTTAGTTTGAAAACTCTGGGGTTGTCCAAATCAGAGACTTAAATGCAAATGTGTGGCTGCCCACATTCGCTACCTGATTGGGTGATTTGTCAAACCCCTATCATGTGACCATTACGCTACTGAAAGATGGCAATGACCGGCCGCAATGACTGTGTAAACAACAACTTGGAGATGGTACTGCAGGCTTTCATGACTTTTAGCTCTTCAAACGCATAGTTTAAGCAAAAATTTTGGTGCATAAGTACACCGTAAAAATATGCAGCATGAAGTTGAAACAACTTAGTTTTTCAGCTCTGTCAAGTGTTGCATACTAAACATAGTTTGGAATGCTTTGTACTCAAGGCTCTGGGAAAATTGCTTTGTTACTTTTGTCGCGCGTTACTTTCATCCCGCGTTACTTTCGCCCCGGTTCTCCCCTACTACAAAATTTTTTTTTGCCTAATGAGAACATACGGCAGGGCTATTCAAATATTACCCTGGAGGGCCGGAGCACTGCATAGTTTAGCTCAACCCCAAATCAAACTTAACCACCTGTGATTGTCTAGTGATCATGAAGACCTTGATCAGCTTGCTCAGGGGCCGGTTGCATCAGCTGTGCGTAAGTTACAACGTACCCTAGTTACGACGTAAATGGGCACTATAAGTTACAACTTACGCACTACTAAACGTTTTTGCGTTGCACCATTAAACTTAGTTTAAACGTAACAATACATTGTAACTAAATATTTACGGAAGCCTCTGTCCATGAATAGCGGTCTGAATAAGATGTCAGCCAGATTAGATCACATCGATGCGCTCGTAATTGATTATGAAGAGCCGCAAGTTCGTCAACGAGTTTTCAAGAACCGTTTTGTTTTCTTTATATCCATCAATTAAAATAAGAATTTCTTCATGTCTGAAATTTGTCTTCCTGTTTATTTTCTCCACCATGTGTGGGATAGCTATTTTCAAATAAAAGTGTACTGTTTTGAGGTCAATAACGTTGGCTTTAATGTCTTTTTAAATTTCAGTTTAGGCCAGTCAAGGATGTGTTTGAAATTACGTGCTGTTCAGACTATTTCCTGTTTACCTATTAGAAGGCTTGTGATTGGGTTAAGAAAAATAGACGTCATTCTATGCGACAACTCATTACTTTACAGATAGCTTACATCTACTAGCTACAGTACGTTCTGCCTTAAGAACAAATGGTGCAACCGAATAAAGTACAGAGTTAGTTATAAACTAGCTACTGTAGTAGTTACTAAGCCTCTAGTTTGGACTTTATGTCTCAGTTTAAGTAAGAACTTAAGAACGACTGGTGCAATCCTACCCAGGTGTGTTTGATCAGGGTTGGAGCTAAACTATGCAGTGTTCCGGCCCTCCAGGGTAAGATTTGAATAGCCCTGACATACGGTATAAATCAATCATTAGTAATTGCAACAATGAGCGCATCTTTTTTTATTCCGTTAAATGGGTGGGAAATAAAATTCATTCACTATACTATCGCGATGCATTAGAATTAATGCCATTCGCATTCAGTTGCTTTATTCAAACTAGGTCGAAAGAAGCTTTTATCCCAGAATGTTTTTAAATATCCCAGAATGTTTTAAGTGTGATAAATCCTGAGCAGCCAAACTAAAACGTGTAACGCCTGTTTCACACATACTCCGTATGCAGTGCGTTTGCGGTGCATATTTTATGTACCCATGTTAACAGGTTAGAGCTTTCATACAGCATACGTATGTGGTCCGTCCGGTCCATTGCAGATGGGGTTCCCTGCAGTGTATTTCTGCTGTACTTCACGCACTGATTGAAAGTGATAGCGCATGTTTAGTCTTTAAAAATCATATACATAAAGTATGCTATTAATTTTTACAATTGTTTAATTATACTAACATATTCTAGTTTGCTTGACGAATCCCACCACATACTGCAATACACACTGTGAAACAGGCGTAAGAGTGAAATGCATTCGGTAGCATCAGACTGCGTAATCTGTGCATCCAATTTTAGTTATGCCTTATTCATCTAAACAGCCGACTTTCATCAGAGTATGGAGATATGCTTGTGCTTTTTAACAAGAAGGTGAAATATGCTGACTTGAGTGTTAATGTTGTAATGCATAAGTTGTTGTGCATGTACCATATATGAACCCTACATGCTTTTTTGAATGTTCTGTGTTCTATACAACAAAAATATAGTTAGCAGTTTCCTCCCTATAAGCAGATATATAAGTAATATTTTTACAACTTAGAGGTAGCGGTTATAATGTAAATTCATTGGGGCAGTTCGTTTTACCAGGGTTTTTATTTTTATCTCTTCGTGGGGTACAGTAGCTGTTTGCTCTGTACTTCTGTTTACACACAGCTTAATGTCTTCCACTAAAACACAAGATATAATAAAAATGTTGTCTCACATTAAACCACATTTGAACAAACACATAATAGGAAACCCATTTTTAATTAGCTCAAATGTTTGAAAACTGCAAATGGCCATTTTTAATGCAAATTCTCTCATGCACTTGTGTAATGTAGTTGTAAAATTAACAAGAGCTAAACCATTTATGTATTTTTTTTCATTCATTTTATTATATTATTTCATTTTTATTTGCCATTTTTATATTAAGTCCTTGATTTTTAGAGCTTTAAAATGTAGTTTATTTACCAAGTAAACAGTACTGTGTACTATGCTTTTGAAAAAATGGGAAAATAAAGCAAATATGTGATGCAATGCTTTTGTAAATATGCTATTATGTACATCATGTGTGAAACAGGTGCCATTTCCTATTTGAAATTTTGAAAACTTTTATTAAGAACAAACCTTTTTTTTTTTATAACTTACAACTTAAGCTATATGCTAATCCTCCAAGAAAACACATTTGCACAAAATCCTAATTAGTAATATATATTTTTTTATGCAAGGGAGCCTTTCTTGTACCACCCAGACAATATGTATGCCATTAGAGTAGTAATACAAGAAATAGATTTTTTAAATCAAATGTTTTCTTAATAGTAAAATGTCAATTTTTTTGGAAGCCATTAATGGAAAGTATTTTTAGATTTTAATCTTAAAAAAATCAATTCAGCATTTAAATGGCCTTATTGTTTGTACTGAAAAAAACATCATCCAACATTATTTATGTGATATTTCATTTCCTTTACCTAAACTTTTAACAAAATGACCCTGTGACGCCGACGGGGTGGTAACTGATGTGACGAGGTGGTAACATAGTGTTTCTCTATATGAACGGCTGGTTTTAAACTTTACAAACTGGTGAATGGGAAACATTAATAAGTCTCAGCTGTGTCTAGAATGTGTTTGTGAAGTTTCGCCTCAAAATACCCCACAGATCATTTATTATAGCATGTCTAAAATGCCACTATGGGAGCAAAAACGTGTTGTTTTCATGTGTGCACCTTTAAATTCAAATGAGGTACAGCTGCTCGTCCCCTTACAAAAAGAGACTGAGTGCTTTTGGCTAAAATATGTTTAATTTCACAGAGGAGAAAATGGCAGACAGTGTACAACTCACTAAGGGGAGAAATGATGGTAATGCAGGACTGTCATTCAGTGGCCATAGGTAGGCCTTTATCAATGTTACATCACATTGGTAAGAAAATCAAATTGACTAATGGGGATTTAAAAAAGAGTGAGTAGATTTTTTCCAGTGTAGGTTGATGCCCTACTAGACAGTGCACTTAGTGCCACCAAACGTTTTACCCAGTGGCGAGGCTACATAAGGGCTGGGGTGGCACCGGGCCAGTCAGATTGATGTCAGAAGAGACACAAAATATAATTAAATAATAATAAAAAAGCAGAAATTTTTAATAATCTCTTTAATAATCGTTAAAATACGCATAATTTAGAAATAAATATCTATTTATATAGAGAGTTTATAATTTGTTAACATTCAAACCATTTGACAGAATTTGACCACAATAAGAAGTTAAAGTGAGCTGTTTTCTGTGTGCACAGATGCACACACACACTCAAATGGACACACATTTCACACAGTAAGCGAGAAGTGCGTTTCAGAAAGCATGTAAACATAAAATCTCTCAGTGCTTGACAGTCCACATACACACAAAATGTTCTCAAAATTCCACAATCTTGGCAAGTATTCCCACAATAACAATCAGTTATGTCTTAAATAGAATGCAAACAGTTCAGAAAGAAATCAGATGTGTGTCAGTATACAGTCGTATGCAAAAGTCTGGGCACCCCTGACAATTTTCATGATTTTCATTTACACGTATAAATATTTGGGTGTTTGGATGAGCAATTTCATTTTGATCTATCAAATAACTGAAGGACACAATAATATTTCAGTAGGGAAATGAAATTTTTTGGATAACTGAAAATGTGCAATATCCATCTAAACTAAGTTAGACAGGTGCATACATTTGGGCACCCCAACAGAAAAATAACATCATTATTTAGTAGACCCTCCTAAGAAATAACAGCCTCTAGACACTTCCTATAGCCTTTAATGAGTGTCTGGATTCTGGATGAATGTATTTTGGACCATTCCTCCTCACAAAACATCTCCAGTTCACTTAGGTTTGATGGTTGCCAAGCATAGACAGCCTGCTGCTTCAAATTACCCCACAGATGTTCAATGATATTCAGGTCCAGGGGCTGGGATGGCCATATCAGAATGTACTTGTTCCTCTGCATAAATGCCCAAGTAGATTTTGAGCAGTGTTTTGGGTTGTTGTCTGATGAATATATAATGTAAGCACGTTATTTTCAGCTGTCTGCAGTAGCGTGCTCTATCCGTTTCCGTCACATGCAGTGTAAATTTCACAAGAGGGGCTCAGATAGGAAATTCAATACAAACGCCTGAAAAGGTTAAAAGCCATTGTGCAGTTATAACACTGTGGCTGCCTACATTCCCAAGAGACAAAGTTATTATTAGAGCAATAAGCTCTTTCACACTTCCACACGCGTGCCCAGTGTGCATGAATGGTCATGTTTCATGCATTTTCTGTTGTGTATAGTGAGGATGGAGATTTTTTTAAATGCTACAGTAGTATACTAAAAACAACACACCGTTTTTAAAACCAAAATGATCCTTAAGACAAAAACAAGCTAAAGTAAACTTTGCATTAGTGGTTCTGAGAAAGAACCCATTATGGGTTATCATCCTTAATGGAGGCTAAAGGTTTCAATGCCAGGATAATTGTATTCAAACATCATACATGAGTTGTCATTATGTGATGACAGAATTTTCATTTTGACTAAATTATACGTCTTACTCAGCTTGCCGCCATGTTGATTCCAAAATGAGGCTGTGAGAGACAGACATCCAGAGCGTGCGCTTTAAACCTTTTGATTTGTATCAGGATGCTGGTCATTCAGCCATCAAAACACAAAATGCATAATTGTACAAATTTCCACAGGACATAGGATCTCAAAAACATGGATTGTTAAAATACCAAGGGACATATGACTTAATTTGAGATGAGTATAGCGCATTGGGTAGCACTTTATTTTACAGTACGTGTACTTACCTTGTACTGTACATACAGTATATGGTAAAGAAGTTGTACTTACCGACAAATGTGTGGTACTTACTTTTAGGTATCTACATGGTAATTAACTGGTATTATTACTGTATTTACCAGTGGTACATACTTGGTAGTTATTATGTAACTCTAAAAAACCTCAAAAAAACCCCACCAGTATAGTGCAACAATACAATATTTTATGACAACAACTAAGTTTATATCTCCAGTTTGTATAAAACATGAGCATATGTCCCATATATTTTCTGTTATGTTTTTTTCAAGACATAAACATTAACTTAATAACGTGTGATTGACTTGATAGGAAGTTATTTACGTGATAGTTTTTTGTGCTAGTATTGTTCAAGTATTATTAGATGTAAAACCCCATATGAACCCAAACTTACAAATGTTATTTAGTTAGAAATGAATCCCACCAGACGCACAGAGAACAGCGACATTAAGAGAATATAAGTTATTTGGTGTTTTTCTGACGAATACAGTCAGTTCATAAGAACATTTTTAAATGAACTTTAAGATCATCAATATGAACTGTGAAGAATGAACTATTACAGGCTAAACATAATTGTACACATTTCGCTTCTAAAACTGTGCAGAAAACTCGACTGCCGCGACTTTGAAAACACCTTCCATAGATTTCCATAGATTCAGAAATGCATCTCCATGCATTATTCTTCTTTTAGTGATCTATTTAAAATCACGAGAATGTTTTCTGCCTTACCAGATTCAAATGGTAGGCTATTCGTTTTTCGAATAAATCTTTTTTTTTGCTTCATGCATTTATTTTTAGTTGCAAATGCGACCTGTAAAATTAAATAAACGCACTCAACTGAGTAATTTTATATAGCTACACATTATGGTATGAAAATGAAACAATCATCTAAAGCAGTGGTTTTCAAACTGGGGGCCGGGGCTTCCAGGGTGGCCGCGAGATGGTGCCAGGAGGGCCCCAGTTTTATGGCATTTTATGAAATACATTGTGAATTCTGTGTAATTAAACCTAAAAAAATAAGGCTACTAACCAAAAGCACTACTTTTTTGTATAATTTAATGTTTTTTTTTAATTAAAATGTTGAGTTTTAGAACAGTTTTTTTGTCACAAATTTTCTTTGGGGGGCCGCACAGGAATGCACCGTGCACACAGGGGGCCACACGCTGAAAAACTTTGGGAACCATTGATCTAAAGGAAGGGGCCCAAAAACACCTTGAAACTGTTCATTGTGCCCCTGCCAACAGGCTAATAGCAAAACAGATTTTATATACACATTGCCCTATACTCATCCTACCATATGTCCCTTCTTACAATCAATGATTTCTGAGGTTCTTTGTCCTGTGGAAATTGTAAAATGATGTATTTTCTGTGTTTTGATGGCTAAATGACCAGCATCCCGGTACAAAACAATACTTTAAAAGTGCACGCTCTGGACATCTATCCCTCAAGTGCTGTAATGAACTGTCAAAAAATGCATTGGCCTAAATGTGTGTTGTGAATACTAGTTTAATAAGTAGATACAGTAAATTTACAACTGTTTTTTAGACTTTACTATTCTAATAAAATCAGGTGAAGCATACAGAGACACACAATATTAATATGAAAGCCCAATTTAGGCTCTGGCTGTTATGAGAGAGTATGCATGACTGCTGCTTTATCACACACTTTTTTCCAAAAATAAAAAAAAACCCTTAGGGGATGCTCAATATGATACACTGCACATGTTGGAGGAAGTCAGATTAAAACAGAAAGCCAGGCTAATCAAGACCATAGTATTACACACTAACTAACCAACAAGTAATTTCCCTGGAATGGTAACCATTTATATCATGTTAATGAATATTTGTAAAGTTTACAGTAAGATTCAAGCAGTGACTTATGGGCTGTTATGTGATCTAAAACAAAAAATCATGCGGTTCTCCATAATCTTATATAATACTTAATGTAATGTGTACTTTTTTTTTAAAATGAATTTGTGATACTGTAGTCAACCTCTTCCCCCGCAGATTTATTTTTTGCATAATTTAATTGTGCCATTTGTACAGTATGTGTCCTAATTTTCAGTGTGATGTCTGTAACTAAATCAAAATCTCAAAAGTGTGTCTGTATATCTTCATTAGGTCATGGGCTGGTGCTGGAGGAAGAGTTTGCTGAACCCAGAGATTTCTTGGGCCGAAAGCTTCTGGCCGCAGCGGGAGACAATGAGACTGAGGAGAAGAACTGCACAGAGCCAGGTACTGTAATGCATTTATCACCTTATACAGTAGTGCTGTATAAACATCATTAGCATGTTGTTCTGTGGGTGCTGCTCACTTCCAGTGCAAACAGATGCTATATTTTATGTTTTAATAAACACATCTACTATAGTATTAATAATGGAAAAGACATGAAAACACTTCACAAAGAACATCAAGCCTAAATTTCCCTATACAATTAAACATAATCTTGCATTAATAGTGCCAGGTGACATTTAAAGTTCAGATTCATATAAAAAGCTTAGATGCAAAACCCTCTTAAGTGCGTCTGACATGTTTTCTTGTAAATGAGCATCTTAATGAATTCTGCCAAAAAAAATGTATTTCTGAACGGCCTGAGGTGGGGATTTAGCGGATTTAAAGCCAAAGTATTTGATGCCAAGAACATTCGGGTAACATCATTATCTATTTTTTGACGGAGGTGGTGTTCAGTGGCATTTGTATCTGAGCTCTTCATATGTCGTTAGGATAAGCTCCACTGTTTCAACACAGTTTTAAAGTTTTAAAACCTGTAATTTAAAAATTTTTTTTGATACATTTCTGGATAATTACTTGCAGATAATGAAAGGGACATTCCACTTTTAAAAAAATATGCTAATTTTCCAGCTCCCTTAGAGTTAAACATTTGATTTTTACAGTTTTGGAATCCATTCAGCTGATCTCCGGGTCTGGCGGTACCACTTATAGCATAGCTTAGCATAATCCATTGAATCTGATTAGACCATTAGCATCGCGCTCAAAAATTACCAGTTTTGATATTTTTCCTATTTAAAACTTGACTTGCTGCCGGACTTTGCTGTCGTAATATGGCTGCAGGAGGAACAATGATATTATTCTATCGGCCTATAAAATCATAACTTTTCATTTTCTGTCAGTCTTAGTAAACAATGTAACTACAGAAGAGTCAAGTTTTAAATGGTATCAAATAATATAAATAATATCGAAACTCTTTGGTTATTTTTAAGTGCGATGCTAATGGTCTAATTTGATTCAATGGATTATGCTATGCTATGCTAAAAGTGGTACTGCCAGACCCAGAGATCAGCTGAATGCATTCCAAAATGGTAAAAATAAATCTTAAACTCTAGGAGAGCTGGAAAATGAGCATATTTTCAAAAAAGTGGATTGTCCAGTCTTCATTTTTTTATAATTTTTATAGTACTGCTAAAGGTCAAAGTAAAGTCAATTTTTTTATGTGTATGTGAGGGTCCGCATACAGTGTGCTTGACGCAATTTTCATCATCAGAAGCTGTATTTTTGAAACCCTGCATACGTTGTACGCATACGTTGTGCATGCGCCTACAGGATAATGTAATGTATAGCTCAGGAGATGCATTTCATTTTGTCACAAAGCGCATGCATCAAACGTCTGTGTCAGTGTTTGAATTATGTTAAGGATTTTGGGGGGTCCCCTAGCTAAACCCCACCCCCCCAAGCCTCCATGTCATTGTAGGGTTGCCGTGATTTTATAAAGTGAGGTAATCCTAAATCAACATTTTTTGTTGGTCCTTAACTCAAATCAGTGCCCATAAAGATTACTAAAGATAATAACTAAAGATTCTTGCCTTCAACAAGGTGAAAATAATCCACACGCAGAGACCATAGACTGTTAAAAATATGGATGTAGGTTCCCTGAGGTCACCCGTAGGTTTGTGAAGAGCTTTTTTGTAGCTTATAGTATGCGGTTCTGCTGTCACCATCTTGGACGCGCATCACTTGCGAAAAAACGAAAATGGGTAAAGAGGCGGGACATTGGTGAAGCTGAGGTGGCTGCCCACTTAGCTTGATTCTATTGACAGCAGTGATGGTGTACAAGTCACTCAAGTAGCCACGCCCTTAGTTATGCAAAACTTTTAGGCTTAAAGGGACAATAAGTAGGATTTACCCCCATCTAGTGGTGAAATTGTATTTTGCATTCAAACGAACAGTGCTCTCTAGCGCCTCACCTTTCCAAATGCGTGTTGCAACTACGGTAGCTGTTATGTAATCACAGATCTCCTTGTTCGTTTCAGCTGGTTTAAGTGTTCTGAATGAAAACGCGTTGTGGGAACGTGTTGGTAGGCTAGTGCTTTTTGTCCCTTTCTGCTATTATAGTTTATCAATACGGCGGAACAACATGGAAGCCTCCTTGGACTTACCCATTCAATTTAAGTAAAGAGAAGAAATTCTAAGCTTACAAAGAAAAGTCAGATCACTGGGAGAGGTCATTTGACACCAACGAGGACATATTTATGAATAAAGACATTGATTTTGATTAATAAAACACTTAAAATTCTACTTACAGTCCCTTTAATATAATTTAAACGAATGAGTTACAAAAAAAATTCACCCCCTCACAGTTGTCATGAAGGGCAAAATTAGCTGTATAGACCAAAAACACTTTTTGTACCAGGATGTAAACACGAATTATTTTCTACTGTAAAGTATGTATACTCGATGCTTATAAGAGGACCGGGACCACCCCACCCCTCCTCAATTCGAACAATGGTCTGTGTACACATACGAGTCAAATAAACTATACACCAAAAACGATTTTACTCCGGGCTTTAATGTATAAGGAAACCCTGTTTGTTTGTTTGTTTTGTAAATTATATCCTTACACTTGTAACATTTCTAATATTTTTATAAAAATTGAAGAGAAAGGGGTGTATGTTTTTACATTCCCTGAATGATTTGCCGACTTTTATGTTTGGACACATTGATCTCTATGTGCAAATGAATTCATTAATCGAGAAATCCTACAAGTTCTTTGTCAAGGGTTATCTGCACAAATACAAAGGTAAGGTGATAAAATGTATTGTTTGAATGGGTAGCACTAAACTAACTCCTTTGGGTGTGTGCAGTGTGAAAAGGGTCTATTATATCAAAACGTATGGTGTGGTTTAAAAGTTTTTCTTTCTTTTTTTGTGATGTATACGGTTAACCACACATACTGAAATTCCATTGTATTGGGATTTTTAATTTATTTTCATGTATAGTATTGAGGCTTGGTGCCACTTTTTCCCTTAACTGACCCTTTCCCAGATAAAGCTCTTTTATGTCTTGTTAGCAATATTGGCAAGGCAATTCTGTTAGAGGACATAAATCTTGTATAAAATGTATGCATGGATTTTAAGTGCACTGACGTTTTAAGAAAACGTCAATAAAATGGAGTCCAGTCTTTCCCTAGTTGGTAGGAATTGTTCCAACAGTAGATTTAAGCTTTTATCTACTTGCCCTTACTTCAGTAGATCATGTGGGACAGCATTGTTGAAAAGAGAGGATTCTGAGGGAAGATTTGTGATTATGAGGCGAATACATTTATGGCTCTTGCTTCTGTAGTCTATAAATAGAAGCAGGAAGGCTTTATTTGAATGGTTTGTCCCCTCAACATCCCTGTGACCATGGGAGGTGCTGAGGAAAATTAGGCAATATTTGAGCTGTTATCTTAGGAGACCTGGCATGTTTGTGCTGCAGGGTTCTCATTAAGTGACGCTTGGATCCGTGCACACTCAGCAATGTGAGATTATGAAATGTTTCAGGGGATGCGTCTCAATTAGAATTGTAAGCTGGATAATCTGCTCTTTCAATTTGCTCTCTGCTCATAATGAAAGTTTCAAGGCGTGTGGAACGGCACGGCTGTCAGGCAAATTTGCTCGGGGCGTCGCCATGCGCCGCTGTCAAACTATGACATTGTGGATCTTAGAGTGTGAACACATGGCTGCTCTGTGTGTGTGAACACCAGTGATCTGAGGTCTTCGCCAGCTACATGAGCTTGAAAGATGAGATGTGTCCATCTTTGTCAGCAGCCTGTGGGATGAAGGCCAGGTAGAGGTCACCCTGGCTGTCACAAGTGGGAAATATTTGCTTGTGCATTTCCATCCCCCGTGTGCCTGAGTTTGCAAGAGCACGTCTTTCTCAGTAGTTGTGTTTACAAGCTTAATGGTCTTTAAGGAAAACACATTTTTTTTATGTTTTACTATGTTCTTACCTCAACTTAGACAGATTAATACATACCTATCATTTTTCAATGCGTGCACTTCATCTTTGCACAGCACGTCGTGAATGTGTTAGCATTTAGCCTAGCCCCATTCATTGCTTAGGATCCAAACAGGGATTAATTTTGAAGCCACCGAACACTTCCATGTTTTCCCTATTTAAAGACTGTTACATGAGTAAGTTTGGTGGCACAAAATAAAACGTGGCAAAACTTTATTGTATGGTGTAAGAGCACTTAGTTTGCAGGCAGCACTTCGACCTTGGGTGCACTAATATTTGCAGAAGTTTGAGCGAGAGGGGGAGTAGTCAGGAGTGATGTTACTGCGTGCCAAGGTTGGCACTTGTTGGATCAAAGTAAATGAGACATTTTTGAATGTTGGTGTTTGTTGGAGTTGGTTGGAGTTTGTTGTTGTTGGACCAGTGTGAATTGGCCTTAAGTGCACGGAAGAAGAAATTGATGAACGATGGCACATATTCACGAAATTCAGATTTAGGTGTCCAGCATCAGAATTTTTAAAAAGCCATTTAAGCCAATTTTTTTGCACATATAAGATTAAGGTCTGAACTTACTATAACTATTATTTTTTTAAAGGATTTAAAAAATATTTCCTATACATTTTTTTACATTTTTTAGATTATCATTATCAAAAATTATCATTACCACAACATGATATTACATTAAATATATGCATTTACAAACTCATGTTTCAGTAATGAGAACTAAAAAGTTGTCTAGGTAATATGACAAACAAAATTTCAACTTTTATCTGGAAAGAAAAAATAAGAACTGCTTACCTGGTAGCCATCTGGAGTGTCCCTTCCAACAAATCTTTTTTGAAAATGTTAGTTCCTTGAGGGCTTAAACAATAATTGAAAATTGTTGAGGAGGATGAGAAAATTGGTCTTACACATTTATATTCCTTATTATTGTCTCTACATTTATCAATGATCACCAAATACCACATGTTTTTTACTGTAAATGTTTAAAGTATAACTTGCACTGTAGCTTTTTATTTTTTTATTTATTTTTTTAATTAAAAATATTTCCATTTCAAAGAACCCAAATCCAGTCATGGACACGTTGTGGTAATGGAAATTTTTGTTAACAAAATTGGTTTGTGTTATGTCATTTGAAATCATGTGCAAAACAGTACATGAAGAGATGTTTGTAACTATATGCTTCTTATTTTGATACTCTTACTTTGCATTTACTTTTTTCATCAAAATGTTTCATGACCCCTCATACATCTTATTTCGCAAGAATCACCCATATGTCAAGCTGCAAGAGTTTTTACCCGGTTTAAGGGAGTGGTTTTGGTATGCACTTGGAGGCTTTGCAGTCAAAGACAGTCAAATATCAATGCAATGACTAATGTGCCATTTAAAAAGTGAATTTTTGAACCTAAACATAAGAGCTTGATAAACAATGCTTATTTACAAGAAAAAATGTCAGACGCACTTAGAGGGTTTTGCATTGAAACTCCTCATATAGAGATCAATGAAGTAAGTTCAAAATGACAGCACGTTGATAGTGACAAATCTCATTGGTTCTTGTATGTGACTAGTCATCAACATTTGCACGTTTCATCATGCTATGAGAAATATTTGTATTTGTAATATTTCTTACTGCCACAGCAATAGTGGGCATTGTGGTTGACTACTTACTATAAATTAAAAACTATATATGTCAGAAATATACTGTTTATTATGACTTTAACAAGCAATTTAAAGATAATACTCTTTCCACATTCAAGTAGATAAGCCTTGGACTTTACTGTATGACTTGGGTATCTATGTTTCAAATTCAGCTACAGAGTGTGATGACTTTCCTTGACAGGATTTTGAAGCAGTCTGCTTTGACAAAGTCTGCTGGTTTGGTTTCTTTCCCTGTCAGGACTGAAATGCTGCATGCAGATAACTTTAGTTTGGAATACACGTACTTGTGCTGCTCATGTAAACTAATGTTTTATTCAGATTGCAGAGTTCAGGGTACATACACTAGTATAAACATTAAACTAAGTCTGCAGTCGGATGGGATGTACAGTATTTCAATTGGTGAAAATGAGGAGTTGCTGATGTGCTAATGCTGAATACTGTGGGTTGTCCTTTTGTTTATTGGATTTTTGTGACACTGAGTTCAGATCCAATCAACATTTGATGTTTATTTTGCAAGGGAGTGTATCTCTGGGGAAACTGCTGATGTTCAACTTTCTATTACATTTGAGCTGCCGCCCAGATCTTGGGTGGCTTGTTTCCAGTGTGCATTACAGCATCCGTCCAAAAATGTCTTCTGTTTTCCCCGTTGCTTATCGCTTGACACCAACACGGTGCCAACACAAAAATCTGTTCTTTTGAAATCCAGTTTGATTGTTCAGCAAAAGTTCAGCGGTTGATTTCATTTCAATTATGCAGCTTCTGTTTTATTGCATTTAAACGTCTTGAAATGTTAGCGTCTGTCTCCAGAGGCTTTGCACTTTAGATTACTGAAGATGATTTGCACAAAGACAACTGGGGTAAAGTCTGCCCTTATGCAACAAACATATATTTCTCAATATATTACATGACAATATATTTAATGTGTCTCCATATATTGTGAAATTTACAAAGTAATATATATCATGATATATTATATAAAAATATATTATATATATGTAAGTGATATATTGCAATATATTATACAATACTGCAATTATTGCCGTTTTCATATATTGATTAAATACATCTCATTATACTATTTAATATATCCCATAATATATTGGAAATATATGAAGTAATATATTGATGCATATATTCTAAATGCATGTAATATATTGAAGTATATATTGGCAATATATGTAGTAATATGTTGATAAATATACTCTTAATGCATGTAATATATTGCAGTATATATTGGCAATATATGGAGTAATATGTTGATAAATATACTCTTAATGCATGTAATATATTGCAGTATATATTGGCAATATATGGAGTAATATGTTGATAAATATACTCTTAATGCATGTAATATATTGCAGTATATATTGGCAATATATGGAGTAATATGTTGATAAATATACTCTTAATGCATGTAATATATTGCAGTATATATTGGCAATATATGGAGTAATATGTTGATAAATATACTCTTAATGCATGTAATATATTGCAGTATATATTGGCAATATATGGAGTAATATGTTGATGCATATATTCTTTATGTATGCAATATATTGCAGTATATTGTAAAATACATGAGTAATATGTTGATACATATATTCTATATATATGTAATTTATTGCAGTATATTGATAAATATAAATAATTGTCGCTTTTAATATATTGCACGTGAATATAATATATGTGTTTATATATCTCAAAATATGCAATATTATATTTACAAATATCCACCATATTGTATTCCGATTGATATGCAAAAATGTATTAACAATATATGTACAGATATAGTGTCACATGTATGTTTACTATATTGTAGAATATATTTTAAATAATATGTAAAATTATATAGAAATATATACATAAAAATATGTACACACATTTATACCACATATTAACACAGACTAATGGATAATCTATCAAAAGCCACCTTTATTTTCTTTTAATCAGGCACACATACTAAAACTAATTTGAGGTAGAGAGCTAAACAGACCTATTACAACCACAAGAGATTTTGCACATGGTCAGACAATGTGGTTTGCTTTACATTACATAAATGTCTTGCATTACATTAACATAAATTACATTTTAAAAGAGTGACATAAAACAGAAAATATACAAAATATAAATGAAAGCAATTTAAATTACAAAGGTCTATTTATTTCAAACTTTCAGCAGTGCCGTTATACAGTTAAAAATACAATATAAACAAAATGCACAGACAATAATAGATATAAACAAACTTTCAAGGAGCTTTGGCAATGTGAAAAAGCAAAGACATAAATTACCAAAAGAACAGGCCTTTATCCTGGCTAGGAGTCCATCTTGGCTCTTCACTGGTTTAAATTACTTATATACCCATGCTTTTGCACTTCACCTGGTGTCTTAGCTCGCATATTCTACTGTTGATGGATTTTCTAACATCAGCTTTGGCCGTGGAAACTGGTTTAAAACAGCATCTGTGGAACAAAACAACAACGATTACTCTCTCCCTTCTCACTCCTTCCCCTCTGGTTCACAAAAATCTCTCCTGGAAGAGATGCAATCAAAACTGGAAAGCACCACCTCTGAAAACTATGTACCTTGTAAAGCTTGAAGTTTTTCCTGGGTTGAGAGCATGCCAACGATCAGTCTCCTTCTCAAGTTTTACTGGTGGTTAGCAAACAACTTTTAGGTGCATTACCGCCACCTACTGATTAGGAGTATGAGTTAGGACTATAGGTCAGGACCAGAGATGTATAAAGTACTAGGGACCCAGACTTGAGTAAAAGTACAAGTGCTCTATCAAAAAAGTGACTTGAGTAGAAGTTGAAGTGCTCTTTAAGCACAGCACTTAAGTGGAAGTACTAAAGTATTAAACATGTTTTGTACTTAAGTATTGCAAGTAGTTTATTTTAAAATATACTACTCAAGTACTGAAAGTAAAAGTACAAGTATTGTGTAATGTAGTTATTAAAGAAAACAGTCAAAAGTTTGAATATAATATTGTTTATATTATTTCAAATGTTTTAGCTAAAGGACACTCACAATTCCTTTGGCTGTAGCAGGAGTACAAAGACAGGACTGTTCAGATAATTTAGATTAATTTAACCAAATAATTAAATATTAGTCGATATAATGGTAATAGGTACAGTAAAGGTACAAGGTGTTTCAATGAACTTAAGTTTCCTTCTTTCACGCACACTCGCCCTTTCTCACGCATTCTCTCTCTCTCTGTCTTTCTCGCGCACTTTGGTTCTCTATTTGCTTCACTTTGTCCACAACCCCGGCTCATATTTGGGAGTGAGAGGGAGGGAGGGGTCCGCCCTTCACTATCTCCGATTGGTTTAGAACACGATCTGTGTGTGTTTCTAATGTGTATCACCGCTCTGGCAGTGATAATGTGGGTTTGGAATGATTCGTAACATTTGAGTGTAACGAGTAACTATGCAGCACATAAAAAATGTATCGGAGTAAAAGTATTAAACTCATCGAAAATATGTACTGAAGTAAAAGTGGAAGTAGGAGAAAAAATATATACTTCAGTAGAGTACAGATACTGTCTTTTAGTACTTAAGTACAGTAGTGAAGTAGTTCTACTTCGTTACTATACATCTCTGGTCAGGACCTATCAGCCTCATTGTTGCTAGTCACAGGTATGTGTCCTTGTCCTCTCCTCGCGCCTGAATCTCAGCTTCCTACTCAAGCATTATGCTCCATCGCCTTTGGCACGCATTCTGGTTGAAGCAGTCGGTGCTGAGTAGAGTACTGACAAACGTAGAAAATGAAAGAAAGGTCTCTGCTGTTTCAATAAAACTGTTATTTGTGTAATGCAGATTTTTGTCTTTAATATTTTCTTTAGGCTATATGCCATGCATATTCATGAATATGCTGTAGTTGTTTATTTGGAAAGTAAAAATTGTTAAATCATATATACATACATACATACATACATACATACATAGCACATCCATATATTCATGGGCATTGCTAGATATAAAGCTCTACTGGGGCACAGGCCCCCCATTTTTTGCTGACTTTTTTGAAAGCCTGCTGTGTGCAAGAAGTGTGCAACACTTCTATACAATGTCCTTTGCTCAACCCACTATTCTACAGTTCAACAGTTACTGCAAAAGATACATATATACAAGTATAATCTTCGTTATACCTAACATTATTACACATTTCTTGAAACTATGCCTCATATTCTCAAAACAGTAAAGACAATTCCATAAAGTCTCACACAATACTCCAAACATCATATTTTCAGGTCAAAATGAAGCTCTACACTCAAAACCATTCACTCTTACTGAAATACCAAACTTTTCCCTCAGACAACACACACAAGCTTTCAAAAACACACACACTACAATATAGTATTACACACTTGTGCAATCAATTCAAAACAATATATCCAAAACTGGTAAGTTGCTTGTGGTTCTCCCCCTCAAAAACCTTTTCACATGACCAAAAAGACACAATCAATGTATGCATTTTTATTCATTCATGTGCTATACACAGCACAACTGTAAATTGTAATATTTCGCCTCAACATCCCGTCTTAGTTCTGGGTCAGGCCAGAGAATCTCATCCACATCACAGGCTATATTGGTCCTAGCCAAACAGCAAGGGTAAAATCCTCTTGCCTGATCCACCCCTTGCATTCATCTGCTGATATGTCTAT
Organism: Paramisgurnus dabryanus; assembly: GCF_030506205.2. Lineage (NCBI taxonomy): Eukaryota > Metazoa > Chordata > Actinopteri > Cypriniformes > Cobitidae > Paramisgurnus > Paramisgurnus dabryanus. Next base: position 24,538,373 of record NC_133353.1, read on the forward strand.
CTGTATGGAAGGCAATTTGATGCATTTCTTTATTCCAGTAGCATAGTCCAACAGTGTATGCACACTAAAGTTACTGTATAGAGCAGTCTTACTGTAAGTACACCTATCTGTTTTCCTCCCTGAAGGCTCTGAAGATGGAGGCATAAGTAAAGCGACTCAAATTAGGCTTTACTCGTTGCTCAGCCTCCCTCATAGTCATACCATGGACCAGGACATGGTCAACTAGAGTGGCTTGTATTTCACCTTGAAATTGCTTGTCACCTTGCCCTTCATCTCCTTCCTCCTCTTTCACCACGTCCTCCTCCTCTTCCTCCTCCTCCACTATGTCCTCTTCCTCCTCCTTCACCACGTCCTCCTCCTTTCCCTCCTCCTCTCCCTCCTCCTATTCCTCTCCCTCCTCCTCCTCGACCTATTTCTTCATCATGTCCCCTCCCTCCTCCTTTACCATGTCCTCTTCCTCCTCCTTCACCACGTCCTCCTTCTTTCCCTACTCTTCTGCCTCTTCCTCTCCCTCCTCCTCTTCCTACTCCTCCTCGACCTATTTCTTCATCATGTCCTCTCCCTCCTCCTTTACCATGTCCTCTTTCTCCTCCTTCACCATGTCCTTCTTCTTTCCCTCCTCCTCTTCCTCCTCCTCTTCCTCGACCTATTCCTTCATTTCTCTGTGGATCCATTGTTTCAAAGCTCAATGAACAGATTCAGGCCCTTTTATGTATCTATTGAAGGATCTGATTGCTGTGTGTTCAATTTTGACTTTTAGTGTTTCCAGCTTGGTAATTGTTTGCTAAGCTGTGCTGACTTGAGTGAACAGTATTGAATGCTAGTGCTTTCCATATGACCAGATCTTTGTATAAAAGTTGTGTTCAAGATTAATACAAGTGTTAACTAAATAAGTTTTTTTATACAGAGATAGTATGTTAAAAGTGCATGTTAGTTCATATTCATGGTGCCTCAAAATAGCACAGTGAAGTACACTTAGATAATCTTAAGAACATCTTACATCTGTCTCAGCAACAATTCAATTCTACAGACTTGACAAGGTTTTCCTGAGATTTTTCCTCTAATGTTTCAGACCTGATCGGGTGAGGATGTAGTTTGTCTTACCTCCTTAAAACTCATCATCTCTCTTGTCTGCTTCGCTTTCCCTGCTTTGCACAAAACATGTTCATCTAAAGAAGCCAATAATGATCGAGTCAAAATAAGATTATTATTATTATTTAGAAACTTACTTTAGTCTGGTCATGTTTTCATAAGCTAAGTCACTCGCGTGGCATCACCTTTTGAATGCGGTTGTGTGCAATGCGGATGAGCGCAAGACGTGCGCGGACATGGATACGTGCGTGCACGAGTCAATGCGACTGCTTCGTTACAAGCGTAAATTGGGTAACTACATTGCATATAGATCCGTTTTTGCCGCGATTATCTTTGTAAAGGAATACACTATTTAACTGCTAAAATTTAAACTTGAGATTTACACCGGGGCACAAAAGATTTACACTGGGGCATGTGTCCTGGTTAAAGGGGTCTAGCGATGCCCCTGCATATATTGCAGTATATTAAATCATATAAAGACAAACTATTACATGGAAAAACATAGTGCCCTTTTTGGTCTTGGTTACAATATATTTTGTATCAATATATACATGTATGGTCTATTCATATACTGCAATATAATGGAAAATATACATATTAAATCCTATATATGGGAATATACTGCCTAATATATTACATGATATTTTCTATGCATATATTACAATATATTGGGAAATATAAATATTAAATCCGATATATGGTAATATATTGCCTAATATATTACATGATATTTTCCAATATACTGCAGTATATGTTTGTTGCATAAGGGTGGGCCATGGTGTGGGTTAGTCTTGCTTTATAAGAACAGACAACTCACAGAGGAAGGATTTTAACTGAAATTGGTAGGAGTACAATTCATAGATTGTATTCAAATAAATACATGGTCTTTGCTAAGGGATTAATTAAATTACATGATTTTTAATACTGAAAAGATTACTCTTCTGTATAGCTCAGTTATAGAGCATTAGCATTAGCATATTGCATTAGCCACACAAAAGGACACGTCCGGTTTGATATGTCCGGATGGATCTGAAAATGGAGGAGAACATTATTGTAGCCATATTTGGGCACCCCAAAATTTCAGAAATTTGTATTCATACAGATTCCAGACAAAAAGGCCATCTTTGAACCTCTCGCAATGTACGACATAGGACCACCGATGCAGAGCCACGATAACAGAAATCGCACTAATCATACCCTATGTGCGACTGCAAAAAATCCAATGGTTCTGATTTATGATTAGGTCTGCTAGCACAGACTTGTCCAAATTGTACATCAGGGCTGTGTCATCCAGCCATAACAGTTTAGGTTAAAAATCTAAGTACCATAGTGGCCATGTCTACAGCTCGACCAATTTATCGCTTGGCAAATTTTATCGGACGATATTAGCCTCGCAGCTATTTCTGTATTGGCTTGTATAAGTACTTGTTTGTCCAGCAGAGCGCTTCATTGTTTGCTACTGGCGACCCAGTGACACCAGCCAATACTTTCATTCAGTCAGTGGGTGTCTTGTTCAGGCTGGAAACAGTCAAGTTTTTTTTTACGACATTTTTACACCTGGCATTAAGACGCGTTTTGGTTGATCCCATTAGAAGTGGACGAGAGTGACACATTCCCATTTTAATTGGTCTCTTTTTTTCTAATTGTTTTGACAGCTTTTGCCATTAATACTTTGAGGGGGTGGTCTATGGGCGAGTTCTAAAACACGAGTGGGAGAAATGACGCGTTTAAACATACGCACTTATATTATGCTGCTTGTGGTGTTACTAAACTAGCATGGTCTACTATACATGTGAGAAAGAACTAGTAATGTTACACAACAGAATACTTTGATTTATTGAACATTATATTAGTTTCACATTATAGTTCATTAATCCAACCACCCCAAACTGTCTTTGCTATGTACAAAGCAGACACTGTTTGTCAAATCACCACAAAACACTTTACTTTTTTTGCACTGATATATGAAGCAATTAGATGACCTCTTTTATTAAACTCTATTGAATACAATAATATGTATAGTATATTTATAAAAGACTGTGCAGGTATATAGATTATAATGGGACTGGTGTTATAATGGTTATCATTTCTATTAGATAGAAAAAGAGGCACTTTTACTGCTTTTGGTCTATTAACGAAGCTTAATCCACTCATTATTTCAGATTCAAAAGTCTACTTGCTGTCCCGGTGACAGGTGATTTAAACAGCTTTGCGTTTTTTTATATCTTGAATCAGCTTGAGCTTTATTTGTTCAGAGCAATGGGCTTGACATTAGCATTGCTTTTTTGCTACCATCTCTGTGCAAACATTTTAGATTTTAGAAAAGATATGGTTTATTAATAGTAATATTATAAAAAAATGGAAGAAATGAAATGCAGTGTGACTTTTAAAACAAGAGCCAATTATCGCCATATAAACCAGAGGCATGCTGAAACTGCACATGAGCTTTAGTGCGCTAGCGCTCACAGCCGTTCTTCGATCGACTCGGGTTTTACACACAATATTAATCAAACTTCTGACCCGAAGAAATTAAACTAGGACCGACCTGGACCGACAGACAGTTTAAAATATAAACCGGAACCTTACTAGTCCCAAGTCCTCCATGAAGGCCTCTAAAAAAACTCTCCTCAAGTTCAGGAACATGGAAAGATATAATGTGACACAGAGCTTGCTTCGCGTCGCACCCAATTCTTTGAGGAAACAAAGAGCACACGAACGCACACCAAACTCATCGGGAGAGACAACGTGCATCAAAATGTCTTTATTGAAGTCATTATCACGGAAGAACAAAAAAGACAAAATTTGATGCCAGATATACTTGGGCGCTTGTTAATATACCTGGGCGGCCCGCCCAAGTAAAGTCAATGTGTGGGAAACACTGCATGCCAGGGATCTTATAAAAAACTTTCCATTATTTTACTTGAAGTCAACGAAAATTGAGCAGGACCAAAACATTTTACTGCTGATCGCTGTCAAAAAGTAAGTGTTTAGATTAATGCCATTCATGTTTATTTTTTATCAGTGTATACAGCTAGTCAACTAAATCAATATAACATGGCGATGAATGCATATATATATATATATATATATATATATATATATATATATATATATATATATATATATATATATATATATATATATATATATATTGATTCAATAGATTTATAGCATTTTGAAAAAAAATTCATGGATTTATTTCATAAATCTTTGAAAATCAAATTATGGATTTGAATGTTTTATGTTATTATAACCTAAAGTCTGTAACAGAAAATGGTGGTTTTCATCTTGTCACTTTCTTGGGATAAAAAACACATTTTTACCCAAATTAGTATAAATGGATTTATTGTGTTATGGAACCAAACTCTTCATATACAATAGTCAAAAGTCTTGATAGACTTTCCATTTGTGTCCAAACTTTTGACTGGGACTGTATAAGAATACACTACTGTAGTATGTGTACTTTCCTATAAGATACACTCAAAGAATATAAGCCAATATATTGTAATATTCTTATCAGTATTGGCATTGGCCTCCAAAAAAACCATATTGGTCTGGCTCTAGTCATGTGTCATACTAATCTTATCTTTAATTAAAATGTCATTGTCAAAAACATAGCAAAGATGCTCTTCAGGTCTGGAATGACTTTCCTCACTTTCTTGAGAAAAAAACTGAATTAATCATTACTGTTATGTCTGTATAAGTGCGCCTTGATTGTTTACGAAACAATCCAATGGGGTGAATTAATTTTCCAGGCGCAGATAAAGATATTTCACATTTATGTTGTTCTGAGATTGAAGAACAGCATTGAAGAGACTTTCAAATAGGCAAACAAGCAGGTGCTTTAATGAGAGCCGAATCCATTATGTTTGTGCTGCTCAAATCAATAAGTAATCTGAAAGAGAGAGAGAGAGAGAGAGAGAGGGAAAGAAAAAGGGCGAGCTCAGACAGTCTGGGTCGGATGCCAGCTTGTTCACTGAAATTTGAATAAGCAGAAAGCTCCTGCGCCTGAAGAGGGGTTATTTTAGGAAGCTGCGTTTTTCACAGACTCGAACAGATTGATCGAACGGTTCGTAAGAAAAAGGGTAAAATGTGTTGTGCTGGGCATATTGTGTGGGCACTTTTAAGACATCCCATATAACCGTGAGCTCAGTTACTGACAAATGGGTTAGTACACCGTTCAACAGCTTTATAGTTATGAAGCGTACAGCATCTCGTAAAGAAATGAGTACTGTTACAGCGAGAGGCTTGTCGCATGGAGAGGCAGTATTATATTTCATACAGTCTTCTTAACAGCATTCAGTATGGTTTATTGCGTATAAAACAGACACTTTAGGCAGTACAAGAAATTGCAACCATTTATTGACATTTCAATGCCTATAATATTGTAATTTTGCTCACAAAGTGCGCAGTAACTCTGTGGGTCGGAGTTGTAATCACAGGCAATAACCTCTTTCACACAATATTAGGAGCCTATATTACTTTTGCAATATGCATTATTGTCTAAATGAAATGTAGGGCTTGTTTTTATCTGTTTGATTATTGATTTGATGGGTGAAAAGTAGGGCTGCCCTATTTTGGAAAAACTGCCATTGCGATTATTTTGTACTATTGTAGTATATATTGCAATTTATAAAACGGTTTGTTCCAATTCTTGATTCTGATTGGTCAATAGCTGTGCTTTTCACAATAAAACACAGCTATGTTCTATGTATCACTGCACCAATGGTTTTATTTATCACTGCGCCCTTAGCAACCCCCTTAGCAACCACACCTATCAGTTTGAAACCGGTTTGTTGTTTTTATTTGAGCTTTCATGCATGGTACAGATTGGAATGTTGTTGTTCACGGTCAGGGACTATTTTTTTCTAGCGGAAGGAATGCTTTTATTGATTTAACTCCATGAAAGTTGCACTAATAATTTTTTTAACTTTAATATTGTAACTGCTAAAGGGGTTGCAACGCCCTTCAGCCGTTACTTATTCACAATACAGCACAGGCTCTCGTACCTTATTGCTTACATGAAAATAGGATTATTCATTAAAAGCTGTTTCAACTTAAGACTTTCTTCGCTCATAAAGCAACTTCATAATAGTTGCATGCACTCACCATTTGGTCATGTGCACACAGAGCCTGTGTACCCGTTCTTGTCTCAGGGCAACTTTGATTGAACTTTTTTGATCCAAAAATGTTTTGACTAGTACAGTATTAGTGTTGTGACGGATCACAGTAGAACACGGTGCGATTCACACATTAATACGCAAATTTAAATAGGAAAAGTTTATCATTTGCACGTGTTTCAAAGGCTTGCAAATGTTAACACTCATTACATTAACAATACATTTAGAGAATAGAGCAATGTAAAACAAGGTTACGTTTTTATGTGTGGCGACTGTTTATGCTGCGCAGTTTGAAATTCGCCCTCCGTCTGTGTGTGTGCGCAACCCAGTCTCACCCCATGTCGTCAATATTTGACGACACTTGACCATTCGTCAATATGTGACGCGGAGGGTATACCTTTCGCTTCATTTTTTGACGAACTGGGGACTTCAATACTATTACGTCCGTTGCATTCTCTTCTCCTATTTTCTTACCAATTTTGCGTCGGTTTAGGGTTAGATTTACATAATGACATCCCTACCCAAACCTAACTCTAACCCCAACGGCAGGTGACAACTGTTTCTAACCCCAACGCCAGGTGACAACTGTTTAATTTCGCATACACTGTTTAATTTCGCGTACACTGTTTAATTTTGCGTAATCTAACCCTAAACCGACGCGAAAATGGTAAGAAAATAGGAGAAGAGAATGCAACGGACGTAATAGTATTGAAGTCCCCAGTTCGTCAAAAAATGACGCGAAAGGTATACCCTCCGCGTCACATATTGACGAATGGTCAAGTGTCGTCAAATATTGACGACATGGGGTGAGACTGTGTTAGTGTGCGCGTGCGTTTAGTGCACTCAAAAGTGCATACATTGAGAGACGCATTTCAAAAACTAAGCAAACATAAAATCTTTCTGTTCGTGACAGGGCACATACAAACTAAATGATCTCCACACTATTCTTTTTCTAATAAAAACATTTGTTTATGTCTTTAGTTTATGTTTAGTTTAGGCAGAAACCAGGTCCGTGCTTATCTTAAAGAGACCGTGACCTCAATTAACCTACTTAAGTCTGTGTCATTTAATGTTAATCAAACAACCCAAGACAAAGAGAAAATCACTTCTTAAGCTTTAAAAAATAATAATTATATTTAATTTATACAATAAAGACAGTGTTATTATTTATTTGATTGAATTTCTGTACTTAATGCTAATGTTAGACCTTAACTCTTTCACCACCATTGACAAGATATCTCGTCAATTAAGAGATAACGCTTCCTCGCCAAGGACGAGATTTTCCGTCTTTCCGCAATACCGCTATTATCCACCAGGTGGCGCCCTCCCGCAACTTTTTAAACCCGGAAGTATTGCCCTATGGCAAGCTGCTGCATGTCCGTGTCTGTTTTAAAGATCGCTCTCAATGGGATCTCTATGAAAAGTCCGTCACAAAAATGGAATTATCTCTGCTTTTTGCTCAAAATGTGGTGTTTTTGCAGAAACCTACCCTTATTCAAAAGCTGATTACAAAAGAACCACTTTTTTTTTTTTTTTGAAAGCAAAGGGTCTGTTCTTTTATTTGGTATATTGTATGTTTATATATTTAAAGAAGAACATTTTCTGGAAGGCATTAAACTTCGGTGAAAATCATGAAAACGTTGGCGCTGGCTGGCAACTTTTTTTTAAAAACGCTGGCGGTGAAAGAGTTAAATATGGCGCTTTTCCATTGCTTAGGACCCCATGGTTTGGTTTGGGTCAGGTCACCTCACTTCGGCTTGGTTAGCTTTTCCATCGAGTTTAGTAACACTTCGGAGTGGGAGGGATCATAGAGGTGTAGTAATAATTGAGCTGCATACTGCTGTGACATCATACAAGTGAGAGTGTCATTGTACATCCCCAAACATTTATTTATTTCTCAGTCCCCACATATTTAAAATTGACCACCACAAATAGATGTTTGCACATCGTGTTTATCACTACCTCTGTCTCACATGACAGTTTCTGTACAAACACCCATTGGGTCAGTCGACGGCGCTCCGCTGAGCCTCATTGAAGTTGCATTTAAGCATATATAATGCTGACGTGCTCGTCGTGAATGTGCAGCCACAAACTGCAAGTCTGGAAAAAAATTGTTATGGTGTTCCTGATACTGACCCTGGATGTTTTACATTGCTAAAAGGGAGTTTGGGAACTTATAGCAGAGCACTGATGACAACATGTTTGATTGAGACAGCGCAAGCTAGCACTAAGGTAAAGCTAATCTTTTCATTATAATGATGATGCTGGTAGTGACGATTCTCTCAGACCAATCAGTGATCTACAGTGTTTTTGCATCACGTTTTGGTATCAGATCGGCTCTCTTGGAACCCCGACCGAGGTTTTACTAAAAAAAGTATCGGGTACTACGTGCACCCACTGGAAAAGCCCCCCCAAAGTAAGCTGACCCGAACCAAACCGTGGGGTACTATGCAATGGAAAAGTGCCATTAATGTGCAACTTTGTTATTTTTTATTAATGTTTTTTTTTTTTGGTGTAATTATCCGATCTGTGCCTCAAAAAACGTAATGTGATTCGAACTGTGCGTTTTGTGATCAGTCACACCTCTATACTATATACATTGCACGTTCTACATATAACTATTGTGGATTCCCACATCCATGCTATATCGATACCAAAACAGCCCTAGTGAAAAATGGGTGTTCTTTATTACAAAGGAACCAAGCTAAATTCAGTTTGCTATATCAATTCCTATATAGCTATTTGTCTGTTTGCTAACATTACATTTAAGCATTTGGCAGACACTTCTTTCTGAAACAATTTACAGTGCTATACATTTTCATCAGTATGTGTGCTCCCTGAGATTTGAACTCACAACCTTTACTCTGTCAATGCAATTCCCTTACAGCTGAGGTGCAGAAACACCATCCTATAGTTTCTAGATGATTTCAGCTGAATATCTGTTGTAATGTATAATGTATAAGTTAATACATTTTGATGAAAGACGTTGAACTGGACTGTGGCTGCAATTTTGGTTTCAAGTGCAATTTTGCTTTCAGCCATAATAATGTTCACTCGCCAGCCTAGCGCAGTCATGCAAGAATGCTATTTTGCTACCTTGCTGAATTCACTGTTCTGGTTCATTTTATTTGTTTATTATGTGTGACACTGAGATGACACGCTGCTCCCCTGGTCCATCTTCGGTTTCTCCAAAGTCTGTTAACATGACTTACATCATCTTTAAAAGCAAATAAAGGTCGGCCTGTATTTAAAATTAAAATTAAATATTAGGGTCCCACATATTGCGCTGTACTATACAAACATACTCTACTGCCTTATTTTTTTATTTAAAGTATACACTGCTAAATTTCACAGTATGCTTTTATCACATGACCTTACTTTATTGCTTTTTAAATTCAATAGTTGACATCTATCAACACACATGAATAGTCATTTATATAATTTACTATGTACATTTCTTTTTTCTCAGTATGTGTGTTCTCTTGGGAATCAAATTTATGACCTTGAGATTTATTGCAATGTTGAGCTACAAAACTAGTAGGTATTATGGCACTTTGAATATATTCTATGTATCTCAGGCAGCACAGCATGTTCAACCGTGAGGAGCTGATCCACCCATGTGTGTTCACATCAGGAGAGATATTGATGGATAAGGTCATCAGATGACAGCAGCGAGCGAAACACATGCTGTCTGACTCTATGGACTGTTTTTATTTAGTTGCTCAGACTCTGTTCATATAGCAGATATAAACCCTGTAGATGGACATCCATGCATGTACATCCAGACACCCCACATAGCCCCGCTGAAAGTGCTGTCATGTTGCGCATAGACAGCAGAGTTTGTTTAATGCTGTTGTGATTAATAATTGATCAAGTGTGCCGGAGCTTCAGAGGATTTTAATGGGTTTACCTGTGAGAGAATGTGATGCTTTGTACAAATGGATTAACCTGACAAGACAACTTTTACCATCAACAAACAGCAGCTTCCTGCTGAATATTATAAAATTCCACCTTGTAGTCGAATTGCTTCTGGTAAATGATTGTGTTATGTATTTCTACTTTTTTTCTATAAATAACATTGCAGGTGGTTCATTGCACATCAGTATAATAAGCTCATAAGATTTAAGATTTCCATTTTGTTATTAGGCACATTGCTAAAGCATGCATTACTATAACTACTGCACAGACTTTGGGTTAACACTTCTAACCTTAGTAAGATTTGTGCTGCAAACAAAAACATCAACTTAAATTGTGCTGCCTAAAGCTGTGTCCACACTGCCAGCGACTAGCAATGGCAAAGCGTCGTGATCTTGTTCCTTTCTGTGAAAGCTTTGCGACTTCAACAACATAAGCAACAGTAACAATTGGCAACAGGCAGTGTTTTAGTCGAGTCCCAAACGGTCGAGGCCCCAGTCCCAGTGTTCGAGTCCGAGTCCTAGTCCAAGTCCGAGTCACCAAAGAAGAGTCTGAGTCGAGTCCAAGTCGAGTCACCATTACCAGAGTTCGAGTCCGAGTCGAGTCGAGTTTTGTAGTCGAGTCACCAACTGTCGAGTCCGAGTCGAGTCCCAGTGTTCGAGTCCAAGTCCGAGTCACCAAAGAAGAGTCCGAGTCGAGTCCAAGTCGAGTCACCATTACCAGAGTTCGAGTCCGAGTCGAGTCTCAAGTCCCCAGTGTTCGAGTCAGAGTCGAGTCTCGAGTCCCGTATTCGAGTCTGAGAGTGCCTACATGTCTCCACTCTGGGACCTTCAAAAGACTGATGAAATGTATTAAAGAGGTTCTACATTAAACAAAAATGACATCACTGTCACGATTGCAAAGGGAGTTTATTTACTGATTTGACACATACACTTTGCAACACACTTTGCAACTTTACGATGCCATCAAAAGCATGTGTTTACTTCCATTGTTGTGAACTTGTGATTTGAGAACTAGCGTAGAAAATTTACAAATTGCATGTTTAATCATGCTGCATTTTCATGTTGCATTTTAAAAGCATCAGATTTGAAAGCATGGTACTGCTCAATCTTGCACGGTGAGGACAAAAAAAATGCTGTAATCTGAACTAGACATACAATAACCCTAGCTTCTTCTGTTTGTTTGACTATGCATTAGTCAATAATATTTTTTTGAAAAAAGCTAACGTTAGGCAATGGAAATCATTTTACTTACTTTTCTGGGTGCATCCGTGACAGGTGTCTGTTAAAGTTTGAGGTTGTCCCAGTCTTTTCCTCAATTGTGTGATTACACACACAACATTTAGCGCTGCTCTTTCCAGCATTAGAAGAAAAATTCGAGTAGATGAACACGATCCGGGGCACGTCTTTCTGCATTTTACAAATGTGAACATTTAGCCCGCGAATCATGCATCATGCATTGCATGAGTGTAAAAGTGAGTGACATCAGTGAGTGTGTTGTCAAGCAAAGAGAGCGAGAGGTAGCAGTGTCTGTAAAGGGAGATCGCGACCGGTCTTGGGCACGAAACAGGAAAAGTGTAACACCTTATATAAATACATATTTAGTCAAAAACAAAGTGATGAATGCTCAAGTCCGATTGTATATATCCTCGAGTCCAAGTACGAGTCATCAATCCACGAGTCCAAGTCGAGTCACAATTCCAGAGAATGGATTCTCGAGTCGGACTCGAGTCCAAAGAATATGGACTCGAGTCCGAGTCCAGGACTCGAGTACTCCATCACTGGCAACAGGAAGTAGGCGTGTCCAGCTATGTGACATAGTTGAGAAAAGTAAATCTTAATGCAAATGCTGTGCGACTTTCAGGGGCAACTACCAATGAGAGTAAAGGTACATTCACATTATAAGCGACTTTGTCACTCGTCTCTTTCAAAAGAGGTGTTTCTAAATCTGGTTGTCATAAACAAATGAGTACCGTCCACTCCAGTAACTGAGAGACGGATGACGTGAACTCCACTGCTTTGTTCTCATTGGTAGTCACTTCCGAAAGTCGCTCATAATTTGCATAAAGTTAAAAATGTCTCAACTTTGTCGCGCAACTGGACATGCCCCATCCAATCGCCAATGGTCTCTTTCGCTTGTTTCGCTTAAAGTTGCCAAGTTTCCATTGAAATCAATGAGATTGCATCGCTCTGCTACTGCTAGTCTGAATGCAGCTTAACGCTGTGGCCTCATCATCCATCTTTCATCAGTTACAGAGAGGATGGTTACTCATTTGCTTATAGTTATTACTAGGACAACCAGAAATAGGAACGCCTCCTAATGACCTAATTGAAAGAGAGGGACGATGCACTGTGGTGTGAACACAGCATAAGATGTTACTGACCCGAGCCGTATTCACACTATAGACCAAAATATTACAATGATTTGGAAATCAGGGTTTCACCTTTTCAGGCCCCGTTCAAATTTTTAATTTTCTCCTGTTTTCACAACCCACTTGTAATGTTCCCATTCCCCACCAGTAGGGCCCGCCCCACACTTTGAGGAACGCTGAAAATAGAAACGCTTACATGTAAATGTTGCTGCCTAAAGCTGTGTGCACACCGCCAGCAACTACAGTAGCAATGGCGGGGCAATATGATCTCACTTGTTTCAAGTCGGAAGGCTCGGTGACTTCATCAACGTGAGAGATCGTAACAGTTGGCAACAAGAAGTGGGCGTGTCTAGCTAATTGACAAGGTTGAAAAAAGTTCAACTTTATGCAAATGCTGTGCGACTTTCAGGGGCAACTACCAATAAGAGGAAAGCTGTGACTTCATCTCAACCATCTTTCATCAGTTACTGAGAGGACGGTTACTTATTTGTTTATAGTTATTACCAGGATGACCAGAATTAGGGACCAGAATTCCCTATGACCTCAGTGAAAGAGACGGGCGATGCATGGTGGAGTCGACGCAGCATAAGAAGTTACTGACCCGAACAGAGACTGCGAAATCAGGGATTCACCTTTTCAGGCCCCGTTCAGATCTCCAGTATATAGCAGTATCAGAGCAACATGATGTCATTTATTTCAATGGAAGTTGGCATTTTCCAGCAACATAAGCGACAGTGACGGTTGGTGACAAGAAGTGGCCGTGACCAGTGATGCGTCAAAGTTGAGAAAAGTTTAACTTTATGCAAATGATGAACGAGAGTGAAGTTCAGGGTTGCCACGGGTCCTTGAAATCCTTGAAAGTTTTTGAATCTTGGGGGGGATTCAAGGCCCTGGAAAGTTTTTGAAAAATACATGCATAGAGACAGGTCATTGAAAGTGCTGGAATCTATTTTATGCAAGAAGTTTTCTGGAAAACACGGACTAAAATGTTCGCTTAAAATGTTTATATCTTCTGTATGCGAATGTTGATTCATATTTGAATCAAATCGTATTTAACTGTTGTTCCCTTATAAGGGAACGAGACGCTGCGTCTCCCTTGCCGTACTTCCTGCGTCCCTGTAACGCCGTCTTTGGCAATATTTCAAATAGCGATATAATTCCTGGCTCCCGCATCACCCTGTCTTTGTCATTAAGCCTCACCATTGGTTGAGTTTGATTCATTCATGCACTTACCCACGGAGGTGTCCCCAAAGTGTCACCGCAGTGCGAGTTCCCTCGACAGGGAACTGTAACAGTGTACCGTAAAAGATAACCCGATGTAACCTTGCTCTTACTTTGAAATGTGTCACCACATTTAGTCCTTGAATTTGAGGGAATTGGATCTGGAAAGTTCTTGAAAGGTCCTTGAATTTGAAGTTAACTAAGGTGTGGGAACCCTGGAAGTTCACGTCATCTATCTCTCATCAGTTATTGGAGTGGATGGTCAGTAGTGAGAGTCAAGAAAGTTGTACTGAACGCAGGGTGAGCCAATAACCTGCATAGCAACACCCTGGTGTTATTTTTCAATGCCAAGAAGCACATTTATCCATAGAAAATATTTTTGACATGGTTGTTTTTTACTTTAGACCATATCATAGTGGACTTAATTTGACAAGACATTTATAGTTTAGTTCTGGGATTGGATGCCCTTCTATTGTAAATGATGACCTTTAGCTTCGAACTGATGTTTCATTTCTCCTTCATTCTCAGTGTATTCAATAGCACAAAAGCAATTTAGTCTTCTTGAAAGTGTGTCTAAGCATATTAGTGGGACGTTATTGTCTGTGTGTCTGCTATTGTCTGTGTACACGCATACGTCATACATGTGTTCTCTAAGGAGATAACCTTGAGCATGTCCTCCCCTCCCGCTCGTATGTTGTGGGCGGTGGGAAAGGAAATGTGATCGGAGCAACAATGACTCTTTTGTTTGATAGATAAAACCTGTTGTGATTCATTTTTTTCCAACCCTTCAGATAATGATGTAAATGATGGTGGTGCTCCTGATGATAAAAATATCACTATCGCAGTCTTTAATGATGGATCACTTCTCACTGAAAGCGCTATTAGTGCCATGAGTTCAGTTGAGCTCTTCAGGCTGAAAAATGAGTTTGTTGGTTTTTTGATGCCCTGGCAAGCATCAGTAATGAAAGAATCTGCTCTGTATAAAAGTAAGCATCACAAGCACTATTACTCATAATCTGTATTAGAGATTTACTGTAAATAAACAAAAGTGTTAAACTATTGCTGTAGTTCAGTTGGCACAAAGTTTGTTGTGGATAGAAATAAAAAGTAAAGCTTTAATGCACTGTACATCATTTTGGATAGCACACGTTGAATGTGTAAATGAAAATGTTCATAACTTCAGATGAATGCGTTGCCAGAGATTTCTTCAGAATTTAAACAGCTGTCGTTAACAAAGCTTCCCACACCTCCTACCCTTTAAATATTTTAATATCATTAAATGCACCAAGTACACAATCACTTAGCAATGATCCAGAACATTTTGATAATAATCGTAGCAGACCAACATCCTAAAAACCACCCTGGCAACCACTTACTGTACAACACAAACTTTGGCACAAGAAAGCCCAACTTACATTTGTCCATCATCTCCACCAGTAGACCAAAGAGACCCTGTTGCCTTTAAAGGTGCAGATGGCTGTATGGCTGTATGACATGATGTTGATTTATGGTGCAGCCTTCATTATTACAGCTCTGGCAGTGAGCATCCTGTCCAATTGGGAAGTATTTGACCTACAGACCTGTCTGCGGTGTCAACAATGCTGCAATGACAGAATTGAATGACATGTGACCTATCCAGCCATATGTTATTGCAGGGTTTGGTGTATAGTGAGTTCAAAACTCAACCCAGGGCTACTCAGAGTAAACGTTCGCCATAGCAAAGCTTCATGCTGGATGCACCACATTAAAGCGATGCTATTTTGAGACTACATTGCAGTACATGCTACCACGCATCAGTGATGTTTCTTCTTATAACATAATTGAGCATCACCTTTACCAGTTTGTTAAATGAATGCAGTCACATGAGCTGGTGACGTGTGTGTATTGTATGTAGAGGGCAGTTTATTATTCCTGCATTGTAATTGGGTTTGGTGTCCCTAGGAGGTCATTTGTGTTCAGACACCCACGCATTTCAGTGTTTCTTTCATATGGCATAATCTCTTCTGGCTTTATTGACTTTGCTATAAGTTGTTGTTTATTGGATTTTTTTATGGAAACTGACATCCAGGACCAAACAGAATTTTTCTTTCTCCATTTTAACGCAGCCATCCATGAGTTTCCTGAGGATGTATTCACAAACAAACAGCGTACGCAAGGAGCTGTAGTGCTGCACATATTTGGGGTAAGAGAAATGTATGTGCACATTTCAGTCAACTTGTTGCTTACACACTCAGAAAAAGGTACAAAGCTGGCACTGCGACGGTACCCTTTAACCCCTTCAGACCGCATTTTTCAGGTGTTTAATCAGTGTGCCTGATTTTGATTGGTTGATTGGCATTTTTGTTTTTTAGAAGTGGACATGTGATATCCATTCCAGCAGGGTCTGAAGGGGTTAAAATTGTCCTAATATATACCATTTAGGTACAAATATGCAACTTTGAGGTACTAATATGCACCCTTTATGTATAAAGGTGAATGTTTTGCAAGGGTACATCTTTTGTATCTTTTTTCTGGGAGTGCACCGGTTGACCTTATCATTCTGGGAAAATGATGCATGTCTGAAAACTTTATGACTATTATAAATAGTTTGTCATCTCTTGTCACTTGTGAAATTATTTAGTTGAACGGTTCGATTTGACACTGCTAAAGGGACACTCCACTTTTTTGAAAATATGATAATTTTCCAGGTCAACATTTGATTTTCACCATTTTGGAATCTATTCAGCTGATCTCCGGGTCTGGCGGTACCACTTTTAGCATAGCTTAGCATAATCCATTGAATCTGATTAGACCATTAGCATCGCACTAAAAATAACCAAAGAATTTCAATATTTTTTTTTCATGTTTAAAACTTGACTCTTCTGTAGTTACATTGTGTACTAAGACAGACGGAAAATTAAAAGTTGCAATTTTCTAGGCAGATATGGCAAGGAACTATATCAAGGACATTGCTGCTGTAACATGGCTGCAGCAGGCGTAGTGATATTACGCAGCACCTAAAATAGTCCTCTGCTATTAAAAGTTACCAAGGGGACTATTTTTGGGGAATGTGTAAAATCACTACGCCTGCTGCAGCCATGTTACAGCAGCAAAGTCTTTGATTATTACGGCAGAATGAGAGTATAGTTCCTAGACATATAGGCCTAGAAAATCACAACTTTTAATTTTCCGTCTGTCTTAGTACACGATGTAACTACAGAAGAGTCAAGTTTAAAAAAGGAAAAATATTGAAACTTTTTTGCGCGATGCTAATGGTCTAATCTGATTCAATGGACTACGCTAAGCTATGCTAAAAGTTGTACTGCCCGACCTGGAGATCAGCTGAATGGATTTCAACACGGTAAAAATCAAATGTTTAACTCTAGGGGAGCTGGAAAATCAGCATATTTTCAAAAAAAAAAGTGGAGTGTCCCTTTAACAACCAAGAGAACCGAAATACACAGAGGCATCCATTAGTCACATTACATTAGTCAAATTAGTATGCATCTCTTTCTTTTCTCTAGTTAATGTGTTATGTTTTATCTCTTGTCATTTCAGGCTCTATACATGTTTCTGGCTCTTGCTATTGTGTGTGATGACTACTTTGTGATGTCTCTTGAGAAGCTCTGTGAGGTAAGGATGAATATACTGAGGCAACATGAAGCTCTTTTAACTTTCTTCAGTTCATATTCATTCGGGATTAAAATAACAAGTGTGTAATGTGATACTAGTCTGTTATACTGGATCCTGTATATGACAAGATGGTCAACTTCCCGTATGTTATTGTGGACGGATGAGTTTTATTAAAATGGTAAAACTTTAAAGGGACATACATTTTAAATCAAGCATAGTGACATGTTACAGCACGGCTTTCATAATAAATTCACTGCCTTGAACCATAAAGTTCAAGGCGATTACTGTCAGGCTTCAAACGGCTGGCTGTGAGCATAATGTTTCTTTTATTATGCATAATCTGTACTTTTTGTGAAGGCTACATAAAAAGATCATAGTTATGTGCCTAATTTATGGATTCAATATTTGTCAATTACTCTTTTGAAGGACTGCACTGACGTATATCTTTAAAGGGAAACTTCACTAAAATATGAATACGCACCATCAAGTTGTTCCAAACTTGTATACATTTTCCAAAAATATCGTCCTTAGAACCAATAAATTTATGCAGGTTTGGAACAACTTAAAGGAGTAGTCCACTTTATAGATGGGGTCCATTGACTTACCATAGTATTTTTTTCCTACTATAAAAAGTAAATGGACCCCATCTTTAAACTGGACTACTCCTTTAAGGGTGAGTTAATGATGATTTTCAGTAAACTAGATTTAAGAAACATATATTTGTTTAGTGTCTGCTAAACATGACTCTAAACCATAAAACCTAAATTATTTTTGAGCACACATTTTTACATAATCAGTGAAAGTTGTAGAACAAGAACAAATAAAGTGGGCTACCATACAATGGCACTCTGTTATGTGTCTTCTAAGTCATTTAGTAAATTTATGTGAGAAAAAACAAAAACTTGGGTCATAAATCAAAGAAATCCCTAGGAACACAAAGATTTCAGAGCTCAGAAAGGAAAAACTAATAACAACATCATATAATAATAGTTTGAGAACACGGAAGACTAATATAATAAAACATTATTTACACTAACCTCAAAACACAACATTCAAACAACTTGCACTTTAAAAGCCTTACAGCAGTGGAGATTAAAAAAGTTTTCAAAGGTATACAGCAAGCAGTTATTAAAGCTTCAATCCATAGATTTGCTTTTTTAACTATAAAATTTATTTGCAAAGACATTTTTGTTGTAAATTTCCCCGCTACTCTGTGCAGATCTCTCATTATACATGTACATGAGTGTTAGAAGTACATCCTAAAAGTTATATCTGAAAAAAATGTTATCTGAACAAGTAAAATATCTGCTGCGTTTGATCTTACTAAATGCTTTAGCATAAATGTTTCAACATCCATACCTTACCTGTTCAAAGAAAAAAGCCACATCTGGACCTGTATTTAATGTTGAAAAGCACTGCTGATATTAACTTTTGTTTTAGCATGAGCTCTGTGCCATTCCCTTTTAACTCTTTCCCTGCCAGCGTTTTTAAAAAGTTTCCAACCAGCCCATCATTTTTCATGATTTTCACAAAAGTTTAATGCCTTCCAGAAAATGTTCTTCTTTAAAGATATTAACATGCAGTACAATATATCATATGAAAGAACAGACCAAACAAAAAAAACGTTTAATCTTACCTTCGTTTGTTCTTTTTTTATCACCTCTCCAATATGGTTAAGTTTATTGAAAAACACACAATTTTGAGCAAAAAGCTGAGATAACTTCATTTTTGTGAAGGAATTTTGATAGAGATCAGATTCAGAGCGATCTGCAAAACAAACATGGACATGCAGTTGTTTGCTCTATGGCGATACTTCCGGGTTTTATAAGTTGCGGAAGAGAGCCATCTGATGGATAAATACGGATTGCCAGAAATACTCGTAATTAGCAGGAAAGCGTTTTCTCTTAATTGACGTCAATGGTGGGGAAAGAGTTAAACTAGAGACTCCTCAGTTTAAGTTTTTACTGTTGATTCCCTAGAAGAACGTAATAAACTGACATATTTTCATGACGTTCCCCAGATGATCGATGACTAAAACTTTAGAGATGACACACGACCATTTAGAACAGTGGTTCTCAAACTTTTTCATTCCACGACAGGTATAATCTATCTCACCATAATATTTTTTCTAGATATATGCAGAAAAAAGACATTTAGAAATACAAAAAAAGTAAAATAGTAAATTTTCATTATCATTGTATGAATTTAATATTAGTATAATGCAATCCCAAAATACCTGATATCAAAACCATTGCCATTAATTGTCATTAATAGTACAAAACTGTTTTTGTGTCATTTAATACAACAAACAAGTGACTTTGCAAGACCAACCTGATCCCACTGACCAAGGGGCAACTTTCCGATCTCTATCAAGAAGCCAACACAAAAGTGACTTAAACCGCAATTTATCGATTGGCCACTAGAGCCTGGCTCCAAAAGGGAGTCAATACCATATATAGGGTTGCAAAATTCAGGGAATTTTCAAGAATGGAAACTTTCCATGGGAATAATGGGAATATATAGGAATTAACGGCAATATATGGGAATTAACGGGAATTATTATACGATTAGCCTATAATAGGGAACTTAAAATCTTGCAGCACAATTTTGTTTAAAACAATAAATTGTAATGCAATTTCAATGAAATTTATGTGATTTCAT
Source organism: Paramisgurnus dabryanus (assembly GCF_030506205.2). Classification (NCBI taxonomy): domain Eukaryota; kingdom Metazoa; phylum Chordata; class Actinopteri; order Cypriniformes; family Cobitidae; genus Paramisgurnus; species Paramisgurnus dabryanus. The sequence goes on from NC_133353.1 coordinate 24,558,365, forward strand.
CAAGTCAAGTGATGATAAAACTTTGAGACCTATATTTGATCTATAATATTATAATTTAACCATCTAATACCAAAATAGGTTTATACAGTAGCTAGCTAGCCAACCAGTAAATTCGATATCTAAATGTATGCTAACACTATTAATTGAAAATGTATGAGCTACTGTACCTATCATAGCAAGCTCAAGCTGTGATGCTATTTCTTCTACATAGCAGTTTTCTGTTATCATACAGAATTACTATGCCACCCAAAAGTTAAGACACATTACTATTTTTATTTTCCAAAGATTCCCCATAAATTCCAGTTAAGTACCAATTTTGAATATTTCCAAAATTTTCCAAAGTTCCCATGGAAAGTTTCTGGAAATTTACTGGAAATATAGGAAACTTTACGCCCCTTTGCAACCCTACCCATAGATCCCCAATGTTAAAATGCCCAACTTTACTGCAGAAATAAATGTGTTTTGGTCTATATAGCTAATTTTGTAACTTATCTGTTTAAGTTATATGATGTCTCAAAGTCCTGCATAATTCGCCACTGCTGTCAAGCTAGGCGGGCATGGTTCAGCAACCAGCCACTTCAGCTTTACCGATTTACCCATTTTTTACAGTTATCCACGAGTGATGCGCTGTAACGCGATGCCCAGATGTTGATGGCAGGCCACGCCAACTATTGTTTTAAAAACCTCTTCACAAACCTGACGTCACATGAGTGATGTCATAGACACTACATCCATATTTTTTACATCTTTTACACAGTTTGAAAACCCCTGCTCTAGATGACAAGTTTAATCTCTGCAACTGTTTTAGAAACAAGATACGGACCTACATGTAGCCAGGTCGTCGTCTTTCTTTTCGGAAGAGACGTAATAATTACGCAAAGAGGAATGACTTTTTCAGGCTTTTTCCCTCAAAAACGAATCCGACAACTCAAATTATATATTAATACTATTGTGAATGAGGGTAGAGTACAGTAGATTAAGCCCCTTTATCAGCTTTTTCCAAGGACCAAGGTGAACAGCTTGTAAATATGAACTTCAACAAAGCTCAAATGCACGGTACAGTTAGACAGACTTTAGCATTTCAATAGAAGACATTGTTGGTTAACACGTTTTAATGGGTCGTGTTCAGTCACTATTTCATACTTGTTCGTTGTCTGACAACAGAAACAGAAAATAAACAAATGAGAAAAACTTTATTAGGCCTCTGGCTGTATTGAAATACAGTTTGTGGCGGTTCAGAGAGCAAGAGAAAAGTGAAACCGCTTTGAAGTGCAGATGTAGTCAGAAATCAAATCTGACATGATGACATTGACGATATGCTAACTAGCACATGATGTAATGTAGTGACATTTAGCGAATTTCCAAGCATACTTTAGATACTTTCAGTTGAAATCGTTACTGAATATAGGCCTTTGTTATATTAGAAAATGTAAGTAGTTTTTACAAACATCCCTTACAAAAACATTACTGTAGTGCATCTTGAGACAAAAATAATGGCACTGATATATATTTTAAGATTTTAGTGCAAGCTGTTTTCACTTAAGAAACATTTTTCATGCATTTAAGCCTGGGACTACACTGTAAAAAAAAATCCGTAGAAATTGCAGCTGGGTTGCCGGTAATTTACCGTAGATTTAAATTTATGTTTTTTACTGGCAACATTTTGTTCAAAGTTAAATAAAAATTAAACATTTAGAAGTCTTTGTCTTTACAGAGTAAAACTAAAAGAACAGGATCAAGCAAAACATTCTGGGAAACATAATCTGAAGCAAAAACAGAAAAAGGTTGATGATGATTTCTGGTTCCCAGAATGCTTTGCATGAGGCTGTTATTGTATAGTTTTATTCTGTAAAGATAAAGACTTGTTAATATTTAAAATTTATTTTACTTTGAACAAACTCTCGCCAGTAAATAACATAAATTTAAATCTACGGTATATTACCGGCAACCCAGCTGCAATAAAATTGTAATTTCTACGGATTTTTTTTACAGTGTAGGCTTAAATTCTTTCCAGGAATTGGAAACCACCATTAGTGATTTAAAGCATTGATGATTTCTGCTCTTCTGTGTGAATCTCTCTTTTGATATGTAGAAGATGGATCTGAGTGAAGATGTAGCTGGCGCAACGTTCATGGCAGCTGGAAGCTCCGCCCCTGAGCTGTTTGCTTCTGTAATCGGTGAGTCACGCACACAGGTGCTTGTACATGCATTAGTCATGTGTCAACAGATGTTTTGAATTAAAGTCTGGGTTTTCTGCAGGCGTATTTATTACACATGGAGATGTAGGAGTGGGTACAATAGTAGGCTCAGCGGTCTTCAATATCCTTTGCATCATCGGAGTGTGTGGGATTTTCGCGGGACAGGTAAGTAATTCTGTGAACTCTCCTCATTCTGAGCTGCTGTCAGTCCTTGACCTTTTCATGTTTTTTGGAGCACCGAGGCGTGAAATAGAAAATTACTCTTTTACTCTCTTGGAGATTTTTTCATTTCAAACTGTGGATAGCTTCAATTAATTTTTTCTTTGACTGCACTTTAATGTCGCTAGGGTTGATATTTATTCAATTGTTAATCTTTTTCTTTTTTATATGAAGGTTGTTGATAACTTTATCTTAAGTCCTATATCCTTAAGTCCATCTATATTGTGTCAAAATTAACCTTAGAGAAAAAGTCTTTTAGTTTTTATGTTATTTCCACCACATCCCATATAGTTCTGTGTACAGTTGTGTAATGTTAAAGTCATGAGTTACCAAATACTGAATTTTGTTTCTGTAATAAGGGACAAGTAAGACCTTTTGAAAACACTGCTGTGATATTTTGGATGAATAAAACCTTTATTTTGGTGTGGTTTGTGCCATGACTAGACATTAGACACTTTTTTTGACAAGAAAAAAAGTTTTGTTAAACTCTGTTAACAAAGTTGTCCTTTATTCCAACAAGGTTGTTTTTCTCACCAAGTATGCTGTGTTTCGAGACTCAATCTACTACATTTTTTCTGTGGTTGCCCTTATTGCAGTAAGTGTGATTTTATATGTGTTTGTTAAAAATGATTAAGGTGTTTTGATCTAACATCTGTCTAAATACTATTGCAAACTAAATAGTATAAGACTAAATTCCCATTCGTTTTCTTCAATAATGAATTGATACTAAGTGAAAAACTAGCATTAGTTCTGAGGTTATCTGGCCTATGCAGAAGTCACAATGTTAGTTTTTGGCATGCACCCCCCCTCCTTGATTCAGGTGCATCCCTTCGCACCCCCCAAACAAAATTCTAAATTCATGACATAAAAGAATCTTGAACTCAGAATTTGACAATTGAACAAAATTTTGTAAATTTATAATGTAGTAGTGTTGGTTAGTAGCCATATTTTTCTGAGGTTTAATTACACAGAATTTGCACCATCTTCATTGAAATTGTGGCCAAAAAAATTCAGATTGCTTAGAAAACTAATCGTACAATTATGAGAAAAATCCCTGTTTCCATGGAATTGGAATCGCAGTAAAATGTGTCAGCAGCGACCATCTACAGCAGTGGTTTTCAAACTTTTTTAGGAGCGACTCTAATTTAAAAAAATAACAATTATGCGACCCACACTCTACAAGTAGTAGCATGAAGCAGGACGGGAGCCCGGTGAAACGTGCACGCGCGCATCTGTATGTATATATAACTTACCTAATGAGCAGACCCGACGCCAGACACAAATTCACGGACGGGCATTTCATTTTTTCAGGGGGCACAAATGAGATCAACCTCACTGCAATTCATAATATCATTAATTATGATAATGGACAAAAAACAAGGAAGAACTGACATACGCAACACAATGGAGGAGTCGTAAAGATTGGACCTAGCCTATACTAAAGCAGTCTAAAAACACGTCGCAGGGCTCTACATCAACACTTATCAGGGACAAGTAACATTAGATTAAAACGCCAATAACAATCACCAAAACACGATAATGATTCTGCATCCTTCAGTCTCAATGGCAACCGAAAGTGCATAATGTAATAACGCTAAGTTAAACAAATAAGCGCAACAAACACATAGTGAGCTAACAGTGTGTTAACAAAGTGCGTTAAACATACTGCGGTAAAAATGTGAAGTTTTTAATAACATGATACAGTTAGGCAGCATCACATCACGGTTGAAAATTTACAGATTTCATATGACATTTCACTAAACAAGTAATTCATATTCAGTCACTTACATTTTAGACGCAATGTTTTTGTTGTTTCAGCAGCGAAAATAGTTCAAAAATAACAGCAGAACCATAACGTGTCAGTCTCACTGCAACACTCAACCGTGTCTTAACGGTGGCGCTATGCTTAGCAAACAACTAAACATTTCCGCGCTCACTATCGACAAACCAATCAAATACATTTAAAATATATATTTTTTGAAATCAGACCAAACACATTTTTATTTTTATTAAGGAGTTTTTATTTTCCCTTGCGTCATTTAAACAATGGCTGTGACCCCGCGCGCAATTTAATCTACTGTCTATGAATTTAATACAGTAAGCTGCGCACGCACATGGGTCATGTGCAGAGGTGGGTAGTAACGAATTACATTTACTTCGTTACATTTACTTGAGTAAATTTACTAGTACTATTAGAGTAAATTTAAGGATGGGTACTTTTTACTCTTACTCAAGTACATTTCTCGTGAAAAAACTGTACTTTTACTTCGCTACATTTGGCGGCATTACTGCGCTACTTTCAAATGGTAATAATTAATGAATATATACATTATTCATGCGTGGCTTCAAGTTCGGTCTATGTTTTCACTCCAAGAGGATTCATTTCAGTTTATCATGCAATTTTTCTTGTTCACTGATTTTTATGTGCAAGATTTGGCAACACTAGTAAGTAAATGCTCCCTCTGATTTCTGCACCGCACATACAGAAGACTTTTCCCTTCAGTTATTCTTTTAGAAGAGAGACCTGTCATGTCCATGATGCACCTTTTAATACTTTATCACCAACTAATAGTTCAGTCAGTTTGGTGCTGTACTCACTACACAGAGTTTCTGTAAATGCGGTTTTCACTACATTACGAGTTAATTCGGTAGTAGAATGTGGTTGTCACTCCTGTAAAATACTGAACTGTGTGTGTACAGAACAAGATTAACCATTAAAAGATGAAGTGACAACTGAATTTACCTTCAGTGTGAGAGCTTGAATGTCAACAGTGTGTCACAAACTCTGCGTAAAATGAAATAGAATTAACCTGTGTAACCAAGAACACGTAAATCAATGTAAATTACTCCAGACAGGTATAATGCTAGTTTATAAAACAAATGTTGCAGATTGATAGATTTATTGTACTATATTGTAAGTTCTGTGATGTGACTACTGCGGATGCACATATTGTGATTATCAATGCTTAAATGATAAATTGTGCAGCCATAGTTTAGTTCTTATATTTCAGAAGTGAATCCAAGTGGGTTGTCACTGTTGTGCTCTATGGAGCATGTAATCATGGGTACTGAAGTCAGATGGAGTGTAAAAAAATCATATTAAATTCTTTCTGAATTCACTCCATGAACATCTTTATCTATTTCTTTCAGTTTATTTACGATGGGAGGATTGTGTGGTAAGTCTTTCTTTGTCACTTATCCTGATTTTGATTGGTTGAATGCAAGATTCTGATTGGCTGTCACCTCCGTTTCTGCAGGTGGGAGAGTCTAATACTGATCGTCATGTACGTTGGCTACATCATCATCATGAAGTGAGTTCTCATTCATATTCTGCTCACATTTATTTAAACATACTAATTATTTGAGTATTCACGTATGCATTTAAGTCATAAAAAAGTAGGCTTTATTAACTCTTTCCCCACCAAAGATTTAAAAAAAAGTTGCCGGACAGCATTTTTTATGATTCTCACAAAAGTTTAATGCCTTCCAAAAATATATAAAGATACAATAAATCAAATAAAAGAACAGACCCTCTGCTTTCAAAAAAAAAAAACATTTCATCCTACATTTATTTGTTCTCTTTTATCACCTCTCAAATATGGGTAGGTTTTTCAAAAATACCAAATTTTGAGCAAACTTGCGTTTGAGATAATTGCGTTTTTGTGAAGGACTTTTAATAGAGATCAGATTCAGAGCAATCATCAAAACATACACGGAGTTTGAACTGTTTGCCCTAAGCGATTCTTCCGAGTTTTACATGTTGGGTAAGAGCGGAATTACGGATTGACGGAAAAACTCGTCACTGGCAGGAAAGCGTTTTATCTTAATTTATGAGTAAAAGGATTAGTCCATTTTCTTAAAAAAAATACAGATAATTTACTCACCACCATGTCTTTCAGAATGTTGATGTCTTTCTTTTGTTTTTTGAGGAAAACGTTCCAGGATCTTTCTCATTTTAATGGACTTTAATGGACCCCAACACGTAACACTTTTAATGCAGTGTAAAATTGCAGTTTCAACTGAGTTTCAAAGGAATCTAAACGATCCCAAACGAGGCATACGGGCCTTATCTAGCGAAATATGCAGTTTTAAACCACAACTTCTCGTCTATTCCGGTCCTGAAGATCGTTTAGAGTCCTTTGAAACTCTGTTGAAACTGCAATTTTATACTGCATTAAAAATTGTACGTGAAAAACTTGTCACTGGCAGGAAAGCGTTTTATCTTAATTTATGAGTAAAAGGATTAGTCCATTTTCTTAAAAAAAATACAGATAATTTACTCACCACCATGTCTTTCAGAATGTTGATGTCTTTCTTTTGTTTTTTGAGGAAAACGTTCCAGGATCTTTCTCATTTTAATGGACTTTAATGGACCCCAACACGTAACACTTTTAATGCAGTGTAAAATTGCAGTTTCAACTGAGTTTCAAAGGAATCTAAACGATCCCAAACGAGGCATACGGGCCTTATCTAGCGAAATATGCAGTTTTAAACCACAACTTCTCGTCTATTCCGGTCCTGAAGATCGTTTAGAGTCCTTTGAAACTCTGTTGAAACTGCAATTTTATACTGCATTAAAAATTGTACGTGTTGGGGTCCATTAAAATGAGAAAAATCCTGGAATTTTTTCCCCAAAAATTTCTTCTCGACTGAACCAAGAAAGACATCAACATTTTGGATGACATGGAGGTGAGTAAATTATCTGGATTTTTTTTAAGAAAATTGATTAATCCTTTAACTCGTCAATGGCGGGGAAAGAGTTCATGCAATAATGTGCTGTCTTGCAAGATACTTAATGTTGTAGCATGCTGCTTTAATGTGAATCAGTTTTTTGTTGTTAATTTATCTGCGCTTTGCCTTTTAAGGTTCAACAATAGCTTACACAACTACTTCACGGGAACGGAGGACAAGTGCGTCGCCAATGGTAACGCGGTCATCAGCGAGATGGAGGACGGTAATGCATGTTATGAGCAGTTTTGGGATGATCCATCTTGGCCGTTGCTCAGCTCAGGTAAGGGTAACTAGACAGGCTTCCTCACAGGCTAATAGCTAACTAACTCTCCCCATAATCAATCATTTCTCTTTCAATTAATTCTACTATACCGTCTGATTTTCTGCTGTTCTAAAAAGCCTAAGCCAACCAAACGCTCACTAAAAGTGTATGGTAACTACCTGATATGTAAGAAAAAAAGAACAGAAAAAGATCTGCACACTGTAAAAAGTCCCTTTATTAAAGTAGTTAAAACTGCAACTGTAGTTGCAGTTTTAACTACTTTAATAAAGGGACTTTTTACAGTGTGCAGATCTTTTTCTGTTCTTTGATTCATTTTTGATCTGGCACCTGGTCAAGACTTTTGGATGTGCGTATCCTGTTCTCTCTTCAACTACCTGATATGTCTCATATGAGAGCCTTGCTTCCCTGCTGAATAACCGCGGTACGCTTTCTGTTTCAGAGCGCAGCTCTCATGTGTCCTGTAGTGCGGCTCTAACTGCTCTCTCTGTGGAGATGGTCTCTGTCAGTCTCCCCCTGCTGAAGCCTGTCTGTTTAGCCTTACTAAATCTGTACTGGCTGCTGTCTTATCCTGCAGTGCTCTGTGTGTGTCTGTGTGTTGATGTCTAACTCTTACTCCTATTTTAAATTCAGTAATGGTGAGTTTTTTGCTGTTTTCCATTAATGAGAGCCGATAAATACTGAGTTTGTATGTCGAAGGTATAATAATGTTTGCTAATGATTCTTTTATTCCAAACGCATACATTATTATTTATTCATTAAAAAAGTTATGTTTTAATCAAGTCTAAAACATGGGATAAGGGTATTAATGGTGGATGAACTTAAGATGAAATGTAGGAGTTTGTACATGTAAACAGACATGTATTATATTAATGTGTAGTTACATCACGTCTATTGCTTGGTATCTGCACAAGGATAACAGGAAAAGTATCCATATAATGTTACTAAAGTCAATGTTTTAGCTAGTCGTGATACTGGCCTAAGATCAATAGTGCATGGATGTGCACTCTAAACCATGTTGGGTTATTATCATCCCATTGTTGGGTCAAAAAGGAAAGGACCTAACCGGTTTGATTGTAATTTAACCTATGCTGGGCTGTTTCAACCCAAATGCTTAAAGGGGTGTTCATAAGACACATTTATAATCCTGACATGACACGTGCTATGTACATGGAGATTTTATGCACGTTTATGACAACAACATTGTCAGTAAGTGTCATTCATTCAATTATGTAATTTTTAATGCAAAGATGACATTTTTTAAGATGTCTTTATGACAACTTGACATTAACAAATATGTCATAACTTGTCATGACAACTTGAAATTACCAAGACAACATAACTGACCACTTTTTACCAGTGATACAAATTGAGTTTGTCATTAAAATGTCATTAATTTTAAGTGTTAATACTCTGTCATATAGATTATAACCCCGTCATGAATATTTTTCTTGACCTCAACTACAGTGGTACAAATATAATTTGTCATTAAAATGTCATTAAGTGTTAATAATCTGTCAAATAGTTTTATAAAAGCATCATGAATATTCTTCAGTTCATAATGTTTTTTAAATTTCTGCAATGTGTTTAACTAATTAAATTAATCATTCAATAATAATAAAAATAATAATAATAATTAAAATTGGTGAAATTATACTTTATTGCATTTGGAGAACGATTTACCTAAACTTAAATGAAAACAATACAAAAATGGGTTAAACCATGCAGCGTTGGGTCTATATCGCTGGAAAGTTAATTACATTATTTCAGAAAATTTCAGAACCCTCTGTGTAAGGAAGAACAAGCGTCGTTAGTTGTCAGTTTTTTATGAATTATGCACATAGATAAAGTTAAGTATATTTTGACCTGTCTTTTGTTGCAAGTTGTGTAGCGAAATACAGTTTCTCTCGTGTTTTATTTGGCATTTTGTAAAATTCCATTGACTTCTCGGTTTCTCTCAGAAGAAATTTTTTCCATATTTGATGGCTCAGTGACCACCTTTAGGTTTGAAGTTGAGCTTGATTGTGACTGTCTATATGCTAGACACCGAGCGTACTTGTATGGCAAAGTGGTTGTCGCCATCAAGTGGTTGGGAGTGTGCTAACGCTTCAGACTCAAATACAGAGCGGAAGTATATACGCGGTTGTGAGGTATCTGAAAAAATAGTTCCACTATAGCAAATAACACGGATTGAAATCATACATTGCGCCAATATATTTGTTTTTAATCATCAACGAACACCACAAACCACTCGGTGAGTAGTACAGCTTTGAAAATGAACGTTAAGTGTTGTTTTAATGACATGTTTGTGCATGGTCATTGACTTCCATTCTGAAACAGACAAGAGACGCTTCTAAACGAGTCAAAAAGTCAAGACACGACCCATTGTCAAAATTTCTGTGTCCATCACTGTAGTTCATCCAAAACAAACTAGAAATGAGACTCAAAGTGTTAAATACCGAAATTATCCTTTTATATTTGACAGTGTCAGAGCCGATGGTGTAGTGGGCAGCGCTGCGACATGTGGTGCTTTTGCACTTTCAGTGATCCGAGTTCGATTCTCGGCAGCTCGTGTTCATTTGCCGATCCCACACCCCTCTCTCCTCCCTGTACTTTTCTGTCCTCTCCTAAAACTCACTGTTAAATAAAGGCAAAAACTGGCAAAAAAAAATTTGACAGTATTAATTTAAATGACAGTTTAATGTAATGTTAACCCATAAAGCTAGGTAGTTTCTTAAGTTTTATAATTATTCTGCTATGTCATGTTTATGACAGATTTATGAAAAGTTATGATGTATTGGTTTATGTCAAGTTGTCATAACAAAGACAATTCAAACAATGTCATCTTTGCATTAAAAATTATATAATTGATCAAATGACACTTAATGATAATTGTCATAAATGTGCATAAAATCATCTTCATGTTCGTGACACGTGTCATGTCATGATTATGAAGGTGTCATGTCAGTCTAAAACACCTTTTCAAGTGTTACCAACATTTTCTGTGTTAAACGGCAGGGTTTGCCCATTTTCGAACCAATGCTGGGTTATAACCCAGTATTGTTTAGAGAGCTATTGTAATAAGTAAAATGTAATTTAATCTGATTGACTGTAAACAGAAAAGCAAATATGGAAATTGTCACACGGGAGGTTTTAGGAATTACTGTTTTCTGCGTGTGCTGTTTTCTAAACTAAAGTGGTTATATTATGATAAAATAATCCTCTGCCGTTATTTCCCATCTGCACTTGTATTCAAATCTAAACATTAAAATTTGTCACGATCCATCACAACTAATGACATCATTTACATCAGACCTGATAAATTGCTTTTAGATAGTGTGCAAGCACAAATGAGATTGAAATTAAATGTAATCAACAACAAAATGTAATTTATTTAGAGCTTAAAGGTAATGTATGGCATTTTTGCTAAAATTGTAGCAAACAATTCCATATGTTTAAAATAGTCAGATTGTACACTTTACATTTACGTGTGAGGGTGGCAGATGCTTTTATCTAATCGACCTCAATCAATGCTCTTCCAGTTGAGCTACAAGATGACATTTTGATGTTAGTAGGGCAGACATTACAGACTTCACCCTTTATATTACCTCTGGAATATCCCCTTACTATTACAAATGTGTGTGTGTGTGTGTGTGTGTGTGTGTGTGTGTGTGTGTGTGTGTGTGTGTGTGTGTGTGTGTGTGTGTGTGTGTGTGTGTGTGTGTGTGTGTGTGTGTGTGTGTGAATGTGTGAGTGGTCTGTGTGTTAATGTGTCTGTACTGTATGTTTGAAAGGTCTGTATGTTTGTGTGTCTGTATGTTGTAACAGCAACAACAATAATTGCGGACTACATGATTGTGTTCGTGCTACAGAAGCTACTAAGCCTACTAGCTTTATTACAGTAAAATCTATTGCTTCTATGCAATTGTGGTGAGCAACAAGCGATAATGGACAACACCATACGCCACATGCTCTTAGATCCACCGCGGAAGACAACCAGGAGAAAGACTCCGCTCTTGCTCTTGAAGTTGTTGCGTTGGCCATCACTTCTTCTTCTTGGTTCATATACAGCGCGCAAGGTTATGCGCATGCTCAAAGTCTTCTTCTCTGTGTATAGTGTATATCTGTGGCAGAATTACAGCACCCCATACTGGTCTGGCATATATACTACACCGCTTTCAGTGGTTTCGTGTGTGCACAGATATTTCTTGAGACGACGCCGTGTTTACCGATAATTTTTTTAGAACGAGGAAAAAAATGATCGGATAGGGAATGCACCGGCTTCGTGTGGAAAAAGCCTAAATGCGTTCTCCCAGAATACACATCTCTATGTGTTATTATTGGAACAACATATTTTGTGTTTAAAGGGACCATGGCACAATACTTTAAGACAGGGGTGGGGAACCCTGGTCCTGGAGGGCCATTGTCCTGCAGAGTTTAGTTCCAACCCTAATTAAACACACCTGAAAAATCTTCAGGATTACTTGGAATTGAAATTCAGGTGTGTTTGGTTAGGGTTGGAACTAAACTCTGCAGGACAGTGGCCCTCCAGGACCCAGGGTTCCCCACTCCTGCTTTAAGATGTCAAATAAATCTTTTGTGTCCCTAGAGCACATTTGTGAAGTTTTAGCTCAAAATACCATATAGATTATTATAGTCTCTTAAATTTGACACTTTGTAGGTGTGTGCAAAAATGTGCCATTTTGGGTGTGTCCTTTAAAATGCAAATGAGCGGATGAAGTGCCAAACACTAATCACAATGTTGGTGGTTTGTTGCAATTGGAAACTCAATTGTGCTGTGAATTATTTTCTCTCTCTCTTTTTCTTTGCGCTAAATGGCAGTGCTGTGATTGGATAGTGCAGATTAAGGGGTGGTATTATTATAATAAGAGCTCCTTCTGACATCACAAGGAGAGCCACATTTTAACAACCTATTCTTTCATGTGCTTGTAGAGAATGGTTTACCAAAACTAAATTACTGGGTTGATCTTTTTCACATTTTCTAGGTTGATAGAAGCACTGGGTTTAAGTGCTATGACCCAGTCATAGCACTTAAACATGGAAAAAGTCCGATTTTCATGCCACGGCCCCTTTAAATAGCATGTAAAAAATGAACACATCCTATCTGTATGTTAGTTTGATGTGTAAGTGGTCTTGTGTTTGTACTCTATGTGTGAGATGTCTGTCTGTTTGCTTGTTGCATGTGTGTGTGTGTGCACGCGTGTGTGTGTGTGTGTGTGTGTGTGTGTGTGTGTGTGTGTGTGTGTGTGTGTGTGTGTGTGTGTGTTGTTTGTCTGTATTGGTCAGTATATATGTGTGTCTGTATGTAATTAATAGTGTGTTTGCAGTGACATTGTGTAATGTGTAAGATAACTGAGGTTTTTATTCAGTGTCAGTGTCGATGATGAATGACAGCATCTCAAGGGGCTCAGAAGGGGGCTACAGTCTCTCCCAGTGGGAATCATTATTTTACTGAAAACATGAACTTTAATTACATTTTGTGACACTTCCTTTGGCTTTTAAGTGTCTGTCTATTTGGGTGATTGTGCTTTTGCTGGTTTAATGGGTATGTGTTTGTGATATGTAAATGAAAATGCATGTGTGTGATGATGTTTTGTTTTTCTTACACGTTTTGTAGTAAAGCCCAGTAGAATATACACTCGGGGCTCTGTGGTGATGGTGGATGAGTTGATCAGTTCTAGCCCTCCACACTACCGGTTTCCTGAGGCCGGCCTCAGGGTCATGATCACAAATCACTTTGGACCCAAGACACGTCTGCGCATGGCTAGTCGCCTTATCATCAATGAGGTAAAGCACGAAAAATTATAGCGATTTTACATTGATTTTTGTTATTTGTTGCTTCCCTCATGCCTTGGTAATTTTTGGTAAAGCATTTATTTTAATATTATATTATTTAATATTACCACAGTCACTGGTTGTGATGTGAATTGTTAAACCCCCTTAACATTTAGAGAAATTGTAATTGGATTCAATCAAATTCATTAAACTGAATTCCTAGTGGCTGCCAACTTACATACTTTAGGCTACTTTTTTAGTCTAAATTAAATGCATTAAAGTTTAATGCAGCAAGTTGTATGGCATATACAGTCACAGAATAAATTAAGAGACCCTTTCAGATTATAAGTATGCCAAATTTCTAATAAAAATAATGTTGTTTTTTTTTCATTTATTTACTAATAATTGAAGTGGCGATAAAATGGTCAAAATAGCAAAAAAGATGCATGGCTTCAAAATAACTGTTCAAATAAATTTTTCAACAACACATACTAATGTTTTAAATCCATGGTATTGCTTAAAAGTGAATATCTGTTAGAATAACCCTGATTTTTTATCTCATTTTTCATGTGTATTGGCATGCACTCAATCTTTTACATTGCTGTTGGGTGACTTTGTCACTCCTGAGGTTTGCTTTTGTTAGAAATGGTCACACGATGTGTATAAATGATGATTGATGGTAAAACTGGGGTGAACTAAACTAAATTCAGCCTTAAAGGGCCCTTAACCTATAGGTGTTTTCAGCAATATAAAAATAGTCTCTGGTAATCTTGAGAGGCGGATTTCAACCTGACTATGAATTTTGCACCATGCATCACGGCACACGTTTCATAGATTTTTCAATGCGAGCAATAGTTTTGTCACAGTTTATAATGCAGACGCGGTGTGGTGTCATTTGCCTCTTTAGCAATAACAAATCTGAACAGCGTGAAACAGCCTTCCAAGTTCAGAAATAAAGATGAGACAACATGAGCGCTGATTCTAAAATAACATTCTGAAAGAAAGACAACACGTGTCTATTTGATTTACCTGTTTTATGATGCTTTTTCTGTCACTACTGCTGCTTCCTGAGTAGACATTTATAATCTTCAGATATTTTATTTTGGTCCGCTGGCTAAACTTGCACTGAATGCGTACCTTCAAGCCTATGTGGCCGCGCATGTGCGCATCTTAAAGGGGACATGTAACGTTTTGTACATATGTTTTATGTTTTTAGCAAAAAATAGCTTTTGATTAAACATCATTCGGGGGACCCCCTGCCGTTCTGGACCCCTGTTTGAAGTCCCATGACTTAGACCAGGGGTGTCAAACATGCGGCCCGCGGGCCGGATACGGCCCGCAAAGGTGTCCAATCCGGCCCGCATGATGATTTATACAGTTTTATTAAATATTAAATACATATTTTAAAAACCCTTTTAGGCGGGTGTCTAGTTCGTTTTTAATATGAGAGACTTGCGGAAAGCAGCAAAACGCGGAACATAGAGTAAACACGGTGCCCAAAAATCTTGCCGTTTTATTGTTACTTCTCCGTTAAAGATCCACCGATTCTGGTTATCCACTTCGTGTTTTCCCGCCCGCTCCGCAGCATCTCTATGTCCACTCTCTGTCTGGAGAGCGAAGACGACAGTTTCCGAAGTTCGTTGCATTAACAGGTAGATTCATTACATTATATCAGTTGTTAAACCGCAGAATTAGTCATTTGTAAGTATGTTTATGTATTTCTTCCGGTAATGATTTGCTGTCAGTGTTCTAAAAGTGCTAACAACTTAGCAAGCAAACAACAAAATATCCACATTCTTATTAACGTTACAATGCTTGTCTAATCGATTTAATCTTCCCGATCAGATCTAAGTTAATATCAACACTAAATTTGCTGTTGTTGGCACACTTTGTAGACAAAAAATACAAAAAACACCAATGCCTTCACAAAATAACGACAGAGAACGGAAAGAGAGGCTTTTAGCAGCAGTTCAACATTGCAAACATGGATTCAAAGCTCCATCAAGCCAGTAGGTAAATCATATTGAATATTTAGCAGATTGTCACACTTTAATTCTTATTATATTTCCCATTAAAATCACATGTCTAAGTTGATGCTAGTAATATAACACATAATATTTATAATACTTTATTAAAACCATAATAATAGTACCACCACCCATAGTGTCATTTTTGGTTTGGGCCACTGCCCCATCTAGCATTTTCTAAATGACTGTTCTCATTACAAATATATTCCAAAGAAAAGTGAATGGTTTATAAATAATTTTGGCATTAAGGCAAAAGAAGTTAAATTAAAGCTTTTCAACCTATAAGGCCAGTGGGTTCTGTTCAGATGTAAATTTGTGCGTATAATATACAGTACGAGTGTGACCTTATAAATGTAGTTTTCACAGAGCTGTGTGTTTCTCTGGTTTTCTTGCTAAACAAACTAATTAATTGGTTTGTTTAGTTAAATTTAACACAATTATCAGCACACTAAGGTTTAAAAAAATTATCCGGCCCGCACTTCATGGCGTTATTTACCATCCGGCCCTCAGCCTAAAATGAGTTTGACACCCCTGACTTAGACGGATAAGACAGTCAAATTTGTTAAATACCAATAAAATGACTGAAGTGACATTTGTACAAATAAGGAATTTCAATTACTGACTAATAACATTTTATTTTATTAAAGTAAAATTGCTGAACCTAAAAATAAGTACCTGAAAAAAGCTAATTTACAAGAAAACATGTCAGTATTTTTCATTTAGTTTTAGGTTTTAATGTTGGGTTAATTAATTAAGAAGGGCTCAATCTGTTTGAAATTGTTTACTGTTTATTTTATTTCTTCTGTTATTTGTGGTAACTGCCTTAAAGGGACATTCCACTTTTTTTGAAAATATGCTCATTTTCCAGCTCCCCTAGAGTTAAACATTTGATTCTTACCGTTTTGGATTCCATTCAGCTGATCTCTGGCTCTGGGGCTAGCCCTTTTAGCATAGCTTAGCACAATCCATTGAATCAGATTAGACCATTAGCATCGCGCTAAAAAGATAACCAAAGAGTTTTGATATTTTTCCTATTAAAAACTTGACTCTTCTGTAGTTATATCATGTACTAAGACCGGCGGAAAATTAAAAGTTGCGATTTTCTAGGCAGATGGCAAGGTACTATACTCTCAAACTGGCGTAATTATCAAGGACTTTGCTGATGTAACATGGCTACAGCAGGCGTAGTGATTTTACACACTGCACGAAAATAGTCCCCTGCTATTGAAAATAGCCAAAAAATGTTGTCCTTTTTCCTGATTTTTTATTTTGACCACTGTTTTCTGTTTGATTTCTTTGCAAATGCAAAATGTTTACCAAAATGTTCTACCAAGAAATCCACTCAACTTGAATATTTCACTTTGTGAAGGTAAAGGGGCTTCTCGTATGCATTTTAATATAGATTTATATGTGTGTGTATTGTGGATGGTTTCAGTCCCTCAGTTTTATAATAGAAAAGTTTTATCACTGGGAAGCCTGACATTGAAATCAAACCATAACTCAAAAGAGCTTAGTGTGGACCATAACCCAGCAGTGTAGAGATTTCATAGCAGGTAGCCCAGTTCTGGGTGTGAGGTTGATTAAACCGTTTCTATAAATATCTACACAGTGGTGCTCAAAGAATGGTGTTAGAAATTTAAAGCCAGACTGCTGAGGAATCTCATAAAGACTTGTCAGCTAGTTAGCAGAGAAATTAAGCTAGTAATGGTGTTTAATCTAAGGTTATAATAGAATATAATTGTTCTGTCACTATGGCATTACAGGTACAAAAATTAGTAACATGATTTTTTGCTCTATTGAAATTAGTTTTATGTAGTATATGTACACATGCTTTGCTGATTCTTTTGGGTCCACTGCGAATTACATTTACATATCAGAAATAATTTACATATAAAAATATTGAAGTTGCAGTACCAAAAATGGCCTGTTTGATTTTTTTTAAGAAAGAAGGTAAAAATACTTATTTGTATATGGTTATCATTAAACAGGTGCAGGTAGACTTCTGGAAGGGATGCAAAAAAAATGGAATGGAATGGAAAATATAATACTGAATTTAAAACAGTTTTCAGACTTTACTTTCTGCTTTTCATGCGGACAGCAACAGCGGCTGGTAAAGACCTCTAATGGGGTGGACGGAGTGCTGGTGGTTGATAAGAAAACCGACACCATTGAAAATGGCAATGTGACGGAGGACAAACTCAGTGAGGAGCCTGAAAATGAGATCTCATCTCCCTTCAGCCTGCCTGGTGAGTGTCTAACTTTCTTACACATTAACACATTCGGTCTTTAACCTCATGCGGTGACATCTGACTTCAGGCTTAGTCTGGGTCATCAACTTAAACTTCTAAATTATCTAACTTCTGTAGATGAGAGTTTAATTTCGTTGTATTTTCACATAGTTCTTACACTGTGCCCCAACCAGCAGGGTTTCCAGAGTGATGAAACATTTTGTAATATCATGGAAGTTTAGATCTGGAAGAGTCATGCAATTTTCATGGGACTTGAAGTTATAGAAGAAGTGACTGGCATTTCTAAGTGACTGTACTTTTTTTGTTTTGTTTTTTTAGTTTCTTTCTAGAAATCTTTTGCTGTAGATGTATATCTGCATACCCGTCAACACTCACGTTTTCCTTGAATTCTCCTGTATTTTACCATTCTTTTCCACCATCATCCCATATTTAATTTCTCCCATATTTTTAGTCTTTCTATAAAAAATCCCACATTGCCGTATTTGATACTTGCTACATTCAACTGTGGTAAAGCAGTCGGCAGTATATCTGTACTACAACCGCCACATTAAAAACTACACTTATTTTATTAGGTCATTTTGCTCATCAAGAAAATAGATCTTGATTTAAGAATTGTTCGTTATTTGTACTGAAAACAAGACAACAAAATTAAGTTAGAAAGTATCTTTTTCCAGTGTTCCCATCCATTTCCTTGCATAGTAATTGTGGGGAGTTTTTAGGGTTTAGGAAATTTCTCTTATTTTCAGATCCCAATTTTGACCTGTGATCTGTGATACATTTTTCAAATCCTAATCCAGTAGTTACAAATCAATGGAAATCAGTAGGTACAGTACACTGTCAGAATTTTTTTTAAATGCGTATCCAAGCTGACCCTTTCAAAAAGTACATCTTTGCACCTAAAGCATTCATTTTTGTACCTCAGAGGTACATACTGGTACCAAAGAGCTTAATAGTACCTCAAAGATATATGTTAGGATCTCAACGGTACAGATTGGTACCAAATGTATATACTGTCCCTAATGTTACCTATCAATCATTGCCCTTTTTAAAGGGTACTGAGCAGTGATGGCCGTGTACAAATTTTGACCATTATTTCTTACAGTGTTCATTATTTCCATTGTTTTTACAGTATATAAATACTTTTGTCTTAAAGCCCCCCTGTAGTCAATAATTTTATTTTTTAGGCTGGGAGATAAATCATTAGGTATAATAAACCGGTAGAAATTTTGGACTATCTTCTCTATCGAGGTTACGTGCTCGCATCACGTTGCTGTGCGCGTGGTCACGAAAAAGAATCACGAAGTGAGTTTAAGCCATTGAAACACAAACAACTGGGTTATATGCGCACGCTGTTTCTGTGTGAGAGGAACATGCAAGCCAGGCATCCACTGCTCATTGAACTCATAAGCATTTTTGCCGCTTTATTGGCCTTAAATATGTCATATTTCATCAAATTTGCGTCAAAATGCTCGTATTGGCAAGTATCCTCATAAACACGACCATTAAGATCTTAAGAGAAAATAAACAACAAAAATAAGAAAACGTATGGGTAACAATATATATTGGATCTAGATTTAAATGGGGACCGTACCTAATATTGCTCCTGTCTGTCACTCATGTTAATCAAACATTTTGTACCTTTATTCATTAACATGATATTAAATTACTCATATCATGATATAATATTTTGGTCATATTGCCCACCCCTAATTTTATCTGCATGTGTGAGCATCAGTACTGCCCTACAAAGGCTAAGTGCAGTAACTACGCAAACACTGAAACTGAGAAAAATTCCCTTAAAGGGATAGTTCGGCCAAAAAATTTTTAAATATTAAACACATGATTTACTCACCCCCTAGCTGTCCAAGTTGCATATGTCCATTTTTTTAGACAAACACATTTTCAGATATTTTAGAAAATGTTTTAGATCTTTCAGTTGATTAAATGTAATGTTACGGGGTCCACCCATAGTCCATGACCTTTAAGTACAAAAAAAGTCCATCTGTCAGGCACAAGAAAACAGAAGAGATCCCAATGCAGTAAACAGAAGGTTTTATTAACAATAACGTGGGTAAACAGACAATAGCGCGTCTGGGCATAAAGCCACACCAGGGCAGACGGCTGAGGCGGGGAGCACACACAAGCACCGGGGAGGAGAGCCACACACGTTCGGGCTCCGGCCAGGCAGCGAACGGTGGGAGAGAGTATATGTGGGGACCAGCCACAAAAGGCCAGGAACAGGGAGACAAAACCGGCTACAGGCACTCGAGGCAGATGGGAAGATGAGATCCTGCGGCGGGCAGCGAGAGAGAGAGCGTTAGTGGTGCTGAAGGGAGAAGCCGTGCAGCTTCAGTGCTGAAGGACCCTCCCGCTGGACAGCGGCTATGCCGTGGCGAGTGTGTGCTGCTGCAAGCCGGGCAGCACATGTGCTGTAGGACCCTCCTGCTGGACAGCGGCTATGCCGCGGCGAGGGTGCGCTGCTGTAAGCACAAAAGCAGTCAATAGAACAGGCAGGCAGTTAAGCAGGCAGGTGGAGGGCCGTTTCAGAGAGCCGTCGAATAGTCAAAATCCACAGCAAAAACTCCCGGATAACAGACAGCACAGACTGGGGTAGGGAAGATTAAGTCACTAAACTGGAAACAGAGACAGGAACAAAATCCACAGCAAAAACTCCCGGGTAGCAGAGAGCACAAACTGGAATGGGGGAGAAATTAAATCAATAAACTGGAAACAGGGACAGGAACAAAATCCACAGCAAAACTCCCGGGTAGCAGAGAGCACAAACTGGGATGGGGAGATATTAAATCAAAAACTGGAAACAAGGACAGGACAGAACTGGTAGCTAGCAGAGCTAGTAATTTGGCGAGTACACACAAAGTGACAGACAAGTATATAGACAAGGTGACAGGCGAGTATATCGACAAACGGACTTGCAAAGACACACTAGACACACAGGGATTAAATACACAGATCAGACGAGAGGATAACAAGCAACAGGTGAGGAAGACGAGAGGCGGCAATCACACTGAACAGGAACACCTGTGAGGGAAGCACACGTGAACCTGTAAAACACATACAAGAACAAGACAACCACAGTACCAACAAGACAAAACCATAAATATATTCATATATATAAATATATATATAAACACATATAAATATATATATACACAACAGAACACTAGACTAAACAAGACATAAAAACAAAGACTGGAAAATGCAAGGGAGCGGGGAAAAATAACACACAATGACAAGAGAATACAAGGGAGCGGGGAAAAGTCACAAGACACGGGAAAAACGTGGTCTGATATGACAATACCAAAACCACGTTCTCCACACAAAACATAGTACTGTCAGGACCCTGCCATACACAACTAGATATAATTACCCAACAAGATTATGGCAGAGTCCTCACAGGACCCTCCCCTCAAGGGACGCCACCTGGCGGCCCTCAAGGAGAGACACAGGACAAGACAGACTGGACACTGGACAACACCCACGAAAACATGACAAACACTAACAAGGGAAGACAAGACAGAACAACAAGAGGGTTCGGGTGGGACAACAAGAACAACAAACAAGGGAGGGGGGGGGGGGGCGGGGGAACAACAACGTTCACAGGAGGAGGGATGGGACTGGGTACAGGACGAGACCTCTGACCCCGGGGAGTAGCTGAGGGTTGGGTGCGGGGAGACCGAGCAGGCCTAACAGGGTTCCGTGGGGAGGAAACAGCTTGGGGCAAGGCAGGAACAACTAGGTCAGGGTTTACAGGCTGAGGGGAAACAGGAAACATGACAGGGGGCGCTGTGGCCGGCAGCGGAGACAACACAGGAACAGTCACAGGAGCCGCTGCGGACGGCAGCGGAGACGGGACAGAGACAAAGGCTGCTGCTGTTGGCTGCGCAGACGGCAGGGGCTGCAGCGGAGGCTGCGCAGACGGCAGGGGCTGCAGCGGAGGCTGCGCAGACGGCAGGGGCTGCAGCGGTGGCTGCGCAGACGGCAGGGGCTGCAGCGGTGGCTGCGCAGACGGCAGGGGCTGCAGCGGTGGCTGCGCAGACGGCAGGGGCTGCAGCGGAGGCTGCGCAGACGGCAGGGGCTGCAGCGGAGCAGACAGAGGCTGCTGCTTCTCAGAGGACTGAGGGGTGGCAGCTGGTTGAAGAGCGGAGGAGTCCTTCTTCCTCTTCTTCCTCCGTCCGGAGACCGGTAATGCAGGATGGAGATCAGGTGCGGAGATGAGAGTCGACCTCCCCAACCTGATCGCCCCGGTCTGAATGCCCCTTCCCCGTATCGCCAGACGACTACCCCGAAGGCTGGCTGGCGGGGCGGAGCTTATGGAGCTTGATGTGGTGGGTGCTGAGCTCTCCAGGACCATCCTCCCGACAACGCGGCCCTCTGGGACAGGTGACAGGGGTCTAGACTTGGGTTCAGGCCTGTTCCTCACGTAGTTGATCATGTCGACGAAGTCCAAGGGCTTGAGCAACTCCACCTCACTGGACCTGAGAGGCTCGTCGAGGCAGGCATAAAATATCACCTTTAGCTCTCTCCCGCTAAGCCCGGCAAGACGAGCCTCCTCCAAGAACCTGGAGGCGAAGGACCGGATCTCTGCTCCTCTCTGCCGCATGCCAAAGAGTAAACGGGCATGGTGGTTGCGGTGGGCAGTGAAAGCCGAATCCTCCTCCTGGGCAGTAGTGGAGAGCCGAGCGGTCGCTGAACAGCCAGATTCTGTATCTGCGGGATCCATTTATGGCAAGTCCGTTCTGTCAGGCACAAGAAAACAGAAGAGATCCCAATGCAGTAAACAGAAGGTTTTATTAACAATAACGTGGGTAAACAGACAATAGCGCGTCTGGGCATAAAGCCACACCAGGGCAGACGGCTGAGGCGGGGAGCACACACAAGCACCGGGGAGGAGAGCCACACACGTTCGGGCTCCGGCCAGGCAGCGAACGGTGGGAGAGAGTATATGTGGGGACCAGCCACAAAAGGCCAGGAACAGGGAGACAAAACCGGCTACAGGCACTCGAGGCAGATGGGAAGATGAGATCCTGCGGCGGGCAGCGAGAGAGAGAGCGTTAGTGGTGCTGAAGGGAGAAGCCGTGCAGCTTCAGTGCTGAAGGACCCTCCCGCTGGACAGCGGCTATGCCGTGGCGAGTGTGTGCTGCTGCAAGCCGGGCAGCACATGTGCTGTAGGACCCTCCTGCTGGACAGCGGCTATGCCGCGGCGAGGGTGCGCTGCTGTAAGCACAAAAGCAGTCAATAGAACAGGCAGGCAGTTAAGCAGGCAGGTGGAGGGCCGTTTCAGAGAGCCGTCGAATAGTCAAAATCCACAGCAAAAACTCCCGGATAACAGACAGCACAGACTGGGGTAGGGAAGATTAAGTCACTAAACTGGAAACAGAGACAGGAACAAAATCCACAGCAAAAACTCCCGGGTAGCAGAGAGCACAAACTGGAATGGGGGAGAAATTAAATCAATAAACTGGAAACAGGGACAGGAACAAAATCCACAGCAAAACTCCCGGGTAGCAGAGAGCACAAACTGGGATGGGGAGATATTAAATCAAAAACTGGAAACAAGGACAGGACAGAACTGGTAGCTAGCAGAGCTAGTAATTTGGCGAGTACACACAAAGTGACAGACAAGTATATACACAAAGTGACAGACAAGTATATAGACAAGGTGACAGGCGAGTATATCGACAAACGGACTTGCAAAGACACACTAGACACACAGGGATTAAATACACAGATCAGACGAGAGGATAACAAGCAACAGGTGAGGAAGACGAGAGGCGGCAATCACACTGAACAGGAACACCTGTGAGGGAAGCACACGTGAACCTGTAAAACACATACAAGCACAAGACAACCACAGTACCAACAAGACAAAACCATAAATATATTCATATATATAAATATATATAAACACATATAAATATATATATATATATATATATATTTATATATATAAATATATATAAACATATATAAATATATATATACATATGCATGAAAACAGAACACTAGACTAAACAAGACATAAAAACAAAGACTGGAAAATGCAAGGGAGCGGGGAAAAATAACACACAATGACAAGAGAATACAAGGGAGCGGGGAAAAGTCACAAGACACGGGAAAAACGTGGTCTGATATGACAATACCAAAACCACGTTCTCCACACAAAACATAGTACTGTCAGGACCCTGCCATACACAACTAGATATAATTACCCAACAAGATTATGGCAGAGTCCTCACACCATCCTTCACAAAATAAATCCAAACGGCTCCAGGATGATAAACAAAGGTCTTCTGAGGGTAATCCATGCGGTGTTGTTGTAGAAATTTCCATATTTAAAACTTTATTAACGTAAATAAATACCTTCCGGTAGCGCCACCATCTTAGTCGTCTGCATTCAGGATGAGAGCTTACGCAGCCTACGGAGGCTACTCTGCTGCTGCTCTGTGCCCCCTCCCTCCGAATTTGTCATACGTCACTAAGAAAAGTGCGTACACTGCGCTAATACTCTCTCCTGAATACAGAGGAGTCTAAGATGGCGGCGCTACCGGAAGGTATTTATTTACGTTAATAAAGTTTTAAATATGGATATTTCTACAACAACACCGCGCGGATTACCCTCAGAAGACATTTGTTTCTCATCCTGGAGCCGTTTGGATTTATTTTGTGATGGGTGGACGCACGTTTTTTTGGACTTGAAGGTCGTGGACCCCGTAACATTACATTTAATCAACTGAAAGATCTAAAATATCCGAAAAATGTGTTTGTCTGAAAAACGATGGACATATGCAACTTGGACAGCTTGGGGGTGAGTAAATCATGGGTTTAATATCATTTTTGGCCGAACTATCCCTTTAAAGTTTTTTTTACACCAGCCAGTCTAACATGTTAGTGCAATTTTGGCACACATGTTTCTCTAAAATGGGACAAAATTGAACCAGGAGACTTTGTCACAAGACACATCAGATCTCACAAAGCCCATTTCAAACCTTAACTCAATTTTGACCAAATGCATAGTTACTGCACCTATAAAAACTGTGTTAATGTGGTTAGTTACATGTTTGTAACGTAGGAAACAAAGGCGAAACCGCAGGAATAAGACTATTCGCTATTAACACACGGTTTGTCTTAAAAACACCACATAGAGATATAAACAAGAATTAAACTTTCACAACCGGGGGACTGTTTTTCTTATATTTATATGCATATTTGTATATCAGAAATCCTTTAATGGCTGATGGATGTATATGTTTGTGCGGTATATAAACTATTGTGTAATCTCCATGATGGAGAAGGCTTATATTGTGTCTGGTTAGGTTGCAATGTAATTTAGTGTAATGCTCAATGTATTGTTAAGTAACTTCTGAACAAAATTTTTAACAATTTTATTCTATATGAATCATGATAAAACTAAACACAAAAAACAATCATTTAATTTATTTGCCAAATTTGTGGCTCTGTGTTACGGAATGCAGGGGTATTTAATTGGCTGGTCAAGTAAATGCCATGGGGTATCAAATGAAATGTTTGTGTAAGCATAATTTGTGATCTAATGTAATATTTTAATGACTGCAGGAGGCGCTATGGATAAAGTGAAATTTTTCATCTCTTGGCCCATTTTGATACTGCTGTACTTCACAATACCCAACTGTGCCAAGCCCCGATGGGAGCGTTTGTTCATGCTGTCCTTTTTCCTCTCCACGGTGTGGATCGCCATCTTCTCTTATGTCATGGTGTGGATGGTAAGTTTGTGTATGTTTAATGGTACTGGTCATTAGAGGTCACTATTGACATTGCTATTACTGTTGCCTTGCAGTGGTCATTATTATCAACATTAGTGTTGCTTAAACTTAGCATTAAGGATTTGAAAAACAGAAAACTTTTTTTGTTTTTACTACTTTGTGGTCATGTAAATGCACCCTGAATAGCAGCGCCCTAACAATCACTTTTCACATTTTTACGTTTTACTTGGGCCATAATACTTGCCGCATGGTATGTTACTTTTGCTGTAAGGTTCTGCATTTTACTAAAGCTTATTTATGTGCAGGTCACAATTGTCGGATACACACTTGGAATTCCAGATGTTATTATGGGTATTACTTTCCTGGCTGCCGGCACCAGCGTTCCTGACTGCATAGCTAGTCTCATTGTCGCACGGCAAGGTAGAGCTGTCTTTCTCTAGTTCTTTCTCCTTGCCCAACTTCTGATCTTTCATCCATGTTTTGCTGATTTTTTCGATCTGTGTGTTTAGGCCTGGGGGACATGGCTGTCTCGAACACGATTGGCAGTAATGTGTTTGATATTCTGGTTGGACTCGGACTTCCCTGGGGCATCCAAACAATGGCTGTCAACTATGGCTCTGTGGTATCTGTCTTTTCTATCTCACTCCACACACATATGCATGCACGAACACACACACAAGGTTGTACAATTATTTTTTGTCGTTATGTCCTCAGGTTCAGATCAACAGCAGAGGATTGGTTTACTCTGTTGTTCTTCTACTGGGCTCTGTGGCTTTAACTGTGAGTAAACCATTTACCTCATAAATATAGTTTATGGTATATACTGTATCTAGTGTATATATACCTCACCCATAATGGTGCCTGAATGGGAGGAAAGACCCACAATCTTGTTTTAGCATGTAGTTGTAAGCCTTTTCAGAAGATTTGAAAGGAATATATCTCCCTATTGTTTATGTTATGCTCAGCAGTATAATTAAAGATAGTTTACACAAAAATCAAAATCCGGTCATCATGTAGGGGTGTGCGGGGCAAAAAACGCGGGGTTAGTTGTAACACGGACTGTTTTAATTGTTGCACAATGTTGAGCGTTTTAATTTTCCAGTATTTTTTCACGCTACCAAAAGATGTATAATTTTTTTCCAAAGAGTTATTGATGAACAAGTTTTTTGGTGCCATTATTTCATCGTATGGTTTTTTTTTTCCGTTTCTAAGTTGGGTGTGTAAGATACCAAATCCAATGCTATGTCATATTAATCACTGTCTTGTTGACTAAACATAGCATTGTTTTGAAATATGTCTGCAGCTCTTAGCAACTTTTTTGGTGGGCTTGAAAATATTTTGACCCAGCGGGGTTCATTGTAACGCTGTGTTACAACTAACCCCTCAGCACTTATGATATGAAAACAGCTAATGTTAGCGTAATTCTTGGCGTTGTTTTAAATAGGCTACACATGAATGATTGCTGGCTGCCAACAAAATAAATGCCGTCTTATCAAAAATCTTCTGTCAAATTTTTGTTCATATCTTTAATATTGATTGAATAAGGTCATGTCAAAGATTGAAATTAAAATGTAATTACTGGATAAAATCAGACTTTGATGCTCATTATCTCAGAATTTGATTTTGAAACCGTAATATGATTATTTCAGACTGGGTCACATATAAAAAAGTTTTGTCATAATTGTGCTTTTTCTAACACATTTAGACATTTGTATACATTTATAATTGAACTATTGTTAGAAAAGGGCTGTATGAATGAATACAGTGTGGATACCTGTCTTTTATAGACAGATATATAAACAATATCCACTTCAAGTTTATAGACAAAATAGTATTGAAATATTTGCCTGCAAACTAAATTTTTAGCAAGTGTTACAACTAACCCCCTGCCTGTTACAATTAACCCCACCTATGGGGTAAGTTGTAACGTTTGCACTTCCGTCATGTTTGGTGTAATTGTCCAAGAATGGTAAGTACTAAAAACAAACTTCAAATGTTCATTGTAGCAGAGATGTGCGTGTTGCTTGTGTAAAAATATAATTAATCAAACTTAAATATTTTTTGAATAAGTGAGCCAAACCCAAAAATGGTTAGGTTGTGCCCCGCTCTCCCCTGATTAAAGGAATAGTTTACCCAAAAATGAAAATCTGGTCAACATGTACTCTCTCTCATGTTGTTACAAACCTGTATAAATTAATTTGTTGTGATGAACACAAAGGAAGATATTTAGAGGAATGTTTGTAACCAAACCGATCAAAAGCTCCATCCACTTCCATAGTATTCTTTTCTTCTACCATGGAAGTAAATGGGGCCTCTAATCAGTTTGGTTACAAACTTCCTCAAAATACCTTTCCTTGTGTTCATCACAACAAAGAAATGGATACAGGTTTGTAACAACATGAGAGTGAGTACATGATAAAATAATTTTTGGGTAAACTATTCCTTTAATAGTTTTACAGAATTGGGCATGCCTGAATTTTAAAGAATCATCTACCTACATACTTTGGAGTAAATTGATAAAAATGGTCTTATTTTACTAAAAGCTATGTGTTTCAGAACTTAAAAATAAATAAAAAAATGATGACGCACAGCGGGTCCACATAGTTTGAGGGGATAATGCTTAACAAGTATCTTTAGGTATGATGTTTGGGTGACCAAAAATTTTAGCTATATACCTGTAACTATATAATGTAAGGGTGTGTTTTTTTTCTGACTCCTTATTTTTCTTTCTCCACCTTCAGGTGTTAGGGATCCATGTGAACAGGTGGAGGTTGGACTTCAAGCTGGGTATTTACGTGCTCGTGCTGTATGCCATCTTCCTTTGCTTTTCCATCATGATCGAATACAACGTCTTCACCTTTGTCAACCTCCCCATGTGTCACGATGATCTATAAACCAGAGGGTTTTCACTGGCTCGGAACCAAAATACCTCTGGGTTGGACATGCACCCATTAAGCACCCTCCTAAATCAGTTGCTCAAACAGTTTAATATACCTACAAAGTTTGCTACCGTTCACGAAAAACCCTCTGTCTTCTGCTGCATGTTCTTACTACAATGATGGGGAGCTCTGGCTTTAGTTTAAAACTCTCTCCATCATTTCCAGGAAATAAAATTCTCCTTGGCAGCTCTCTTTATAACTGGATAATGCTTTTTGGACTGTGCAATCCTCAACTCTTCACTGGATTATTTAGAGCAGGGGATTTAAATTTACTACAAACCTACTGTACAAACATCACTTACTCCAAAAATGCTGCTCATTCCCATATGCATTAGCGATTTACATTCTCACATTTCCGTCTTCCCTTAAACATTAAGCACTTTATATATGGCATAAAACACCTATCTAATTCATCAAACTCATTATTTTTTTCTCGACTTTGCAAAACTTGCAACAGAGTGACATTTAATGACCGCCCCTGGGCATGAAGTTTTCCTCAGCTCGGTTCACACAAGAAACCAACTGTGTTGAAAATAAGAAGATTCTGTATAAATCACGCAGTGGGGAAGACAAGATGTTATGAAATTCTGATGAGCTGGACGTCGTGTACCGCCGAGACGCCCGTCGGCGAGGTCAACACACTGAGCTCTTAATTCATTATAGGCACCATGCATAAACCAATGAATATAACCATCACGAAAGCACACATCGGAAGCTGCTCCTCACCTCTTGTTCAGCCCAGCGCGGACAACCCTCAGGAGAGCTCTTTGCTTCTGATGTGACGTGGAAGACGAGACTGACAACTGTGCTTTACTATTACGCGCACAATATACCATTGATATGACAAACAGGAATCCTGGATTTTGCAAAGTGCTACAAATTGACATGTTGTTTATATGTAAATATAAGATCAGTGGTCCTATTTGAACCAGTGCTTCCTTACAGATGATGGGAGGGGGGTGCGTTTATGTGACCAAAGGTCGCTTTTTTATTTACAATGCACCTGATCCTCCCCATCTGGATCTTTGTTACTGTTGCGTGTAATGCATGATTTGACACAAAGAAGCCATTTTTGCAGCAGGGCATAAGCTTTGTGAGCTCACTGTCAGTGTTTCTATAAGGGTGAATCTTCCGAAAATGTGTTCTGGTCACAATCTGGTCTTTAATTATAAAAACATGAAATTATATATTGCATAAACAGATTTATAGGACTAATAAGATTTTGGCATTGTGGCATTATTTTCATGACAAGTAAGCACATTTTCTGCTTTCATTTTATTTATTTATTTTATTATAGTTTTGTAATTACCCAGTTTTGCGATCTTTTATTCATTTTAGATTATCATTGAAGTCACATTACAGTATTTATGTCATAATTTTAAGATGGTACTACAAATACTATGAGTTTTTATTTTACATAATGAGAGTTTGAAAGGGAAAGTGCATAAATGTCATGAAATCACAATGTAGAAAAGTCTTTAATATAAATAAATATAATTAATATCTATATTTATTTGAGGCTGGAATGTGACCTAGGCATGTTTATGACGGGTTTCGGGAGATTCACCCATACAGTAAATGGCAGCTACCAGACCCCCATTTGCCCTTCTGCGAGCGCTCGGGAGGTCTGAACTTGAGCATCGGGGGTCTTTGTGTTTTGTCAGTCGTAGAAACTGTCGTTGTTAAGAGGTGCCGTCGCTGTTGTCTGTGCAGAAAGGCAGGTGTTGCAGTGTTTGATGTATGCAGTATATATGATATATGCAATCTCAGCTGGTGAGGACTGAATATTGGGGATTATATTTTCATAGATGAGTTTGTGAAAGCTGCTGCAATCGCCCACCGCTGTCACATGTGCATGAATATTCTCATCTAATCTCATATCACATTATTCCCATTCTGTGGAATGTCGACTTAAGTTCGTGGTTATGTACTGTGTGGAATGATGGTGATGTGATGTTTTCGTTTCTGCTTTCTGTGGTGTTTTCTAAGTGGTGACCTGTAAGACTACATTATTCTGCTGAAATTGGTACACTGTATGGATGCTGCACTGTAGGCCTGTATTTTTAGTTAAAAAGGCAGGGTTTTGATTTGGTGTCAGTAAATAAGTACCTACCTTGTTTTTCTATTTGATATGTTGTTTCCTTCATTGTTTGGAGGCGAGACATGTCTTTTGACCAGTGCAATGGACTGGAATGTATCCATTAAGAAATTAATTTCAATTGATGCTGTAAATGTTTCTCAGCATTGCATCCTTAACTTTATTGCAGATGATTTGTGCCATGCTTGATGTAAATGCTATAATACTATCATTATATTTAAATCGAGATGAGTATTTTTTGGACATTAATTGTATTTTGTAAACTGATTTGATTGTCATTGAGTCACTTCAGATGTGACCCGAGGTGGTAAATAGCACTCTTGCATCAGTCGTCTTTGTATGCACAGACAGTCCATTTGTGTGCCTCTTCAGAGGAAACATTGAAAAGAACATGTTGCAAATGGCTGGTGTCTCTGCATGAATTTGCACACATCAGGCAATATCTTTATTTATTAAACACACATGCACTGATACTTGCGCAACTGCTTCATGAGTGACCCGCTGCACTGTGAGTGGAACAGCATATAGTATACCAACTCCCAAACAACTTTTATGGGTACAGATTTAATGACTTCAACATATGACGTTGGTGTGTAACTTGAATGTATTTGTCTTGCAAGCAATGGATGTATCCAATCAATGCATTTTACTGTAAAGCAATAATCTAAAAATAATATGAACAAAAATATATGAATCATACGATAATTGTATGGAGAAAAATAATTAAATTATACAGTTTATAAATGTTTCTTGGGTCTCTGTCTTGTATTTGGTCCTTGAATGAGTGTGTAGCGCACCCACGTGTTTGATATTGGTAGTGCAGCATTAGTCATTTCGTGTTTGTACTGTTAGCGAGCTACAGCGCAATGTAACACTGTGACTTCGATCGACACAAATTGGAAAGCGATTCCGAAATTAAGTCACCTAGCTGGATTGTTTAATCCGACACTAAAACTGTCCTTTAAATTGCGTGATATTGCGTGGATATTGTTGTTAATATTTCGTTCATAGAGGTCAGTTACGGAAAGGTCAGTCTGGTGTTCGTCTGCTTTGCACTGCAGTCACAAGATCATCTACGCGGATTTTAAAGGGCGAGTGCTAAACGAGACAAAGACTTCTTTATGCGCCCTTAAAAGGCACTGCGTGAGGGGGACACTACACGAAGAGACGTTTCAGATCGAGGTAAAAAAAAAAGTTACGTAACGTAGCCTATTTTTCATTGTTGTTTTACATTGGGATCCCTATATCTATGATATAGATTGTTAAAGAGAATGATTGTTGCCCCGTAATAAAATAGTATATTTCGAATAAGACCAAAGAAATCCACTTTAAAATCTTGCACAAAATATAACCTGTACATTTAACGGCATGTAGTTTTCTACCACCTGTAGGCCTACATAGAAAGAAGGATAAAACAGTAATACATTTTTTTTATTGTGAATTCAATAATAAGTTACTTGTACTACTACCCTTTTGTTTTTAAATATATAATTTGTTGTTATAGCCTACTGGTCTACTTACAAGAATGCATCATTTTTTTATTTATTTTTTGTCATTTTTATAGAAGAGACCAATTTAATGCACAAGTACACCTGCAACCTGCAGATCGGGTTGTGGATGAACCTAGGGTTGAGGCTGGGTTGAGCTGCACGCGCAGCCTCTCCCATAACGTGTATCATTGGTTAGTAGCACAGTAATGACGTCGACGCCACTGTAAACAGGAAATGCGGTTGAAAACAGTGCGATCTTTAAAACGTGCGCCATATCGCGCTGACGTTATGAAATAATACTGAAATAAAACTTTAATAAAACAATTCAGTATTAAAGAAAACTATAAAGTAATAATGAAAGCAGCAAAAATGGAGTAGAGCACATAGTTTCAACTATGCCTGATCTACGGTGAACTTAATAAGGAATTACAGAGTATTATGTAATATCTGTGTGGATTTTAAAAGTTTTTCACACAATTATTTACACTTCACTGTGTAAATTACAAAATTACTGTAAACATTAGTGGCACCTTATATATTTCTTAATTTTAAACACTCCTCTTATAGTTCTTGTCTATTTTTGTGCATTATATAGCTATTATTAAACATTTATGCCTATAAAGTAGTTTGTGTTAAACTACATACAGTGTATACCATAGTATGCATGCAAACTAAAAAAAAAAAAAACAGTGATAACTTTTATTTTGAAACAAAAATAATTGTTTAAAAGACATAATACACACACACACACACAAAGAGATAATCACGTACATTAACCGTACACAAACAATCTACACAGCCTGAAGTTCCCCTACATCATTGAATCAACCGAGCAATAGCCCTTCCCTTCTGCCATCACCTACACACCCATGTGGGCAGTCCTTGTATATTTCAAAGTCAACAAGTAGGGCACCCGGAGCTCTTGCCTATATTGTCTGGAAAATGCACTCCAATTCACACAACTTCAACTTGCTTTCTTTCAGCATCTGACCTTCAAATGTTTAAAATATTAAGGGGCGGTTTCCCAGACCAGAATTAGATTAATCCAGGACTAGGCCTTAGTTAAATTAGGAAATATAACTAGTTTTAACAAACATGCCTTACTAAAAACATTACCTGTGTGCATTTTGAGGTAAAACAAACGGCACTGATGTATTTTAAGATATGTCAGTGCAAGTTGTTTTCAGTTTGGAGAGCTCTTAAAAGTGTTTAAGTCAAGGACTAGTCTAATCCCTGTCCGGGAAACCGCCCCAAAGTCTCATGAAGACAGTTTGTTCTACATTACATCCCCAGGACCACAATTGAAAAACATTTGTTTAGATTGATACATGTGATGAATTTATCTATAGTTAAAAACATTTATTTTAAACTGCTAAATTTAGATATTTGGTAATTGAAGCTTCAATTAACAGTATAAAAAAAAGAAAAACAAACTTCAAAGGGGAAATTCTCCAAAAGCAGCAGACACCACCACCAGGCATGACAGGCTAAGTTAAAAATAAATACTCAGATTACCTATCTTTCATGTCTATCCGTCTGTCTGTCTATATGTCTGTGTCAGATAGACTATTCCTTGAAAACTTTCAGCTTGAAAACTACTTTGATCTGCAAACTGAAAATCTTCAAACTTTTAGGATAGGCTTTCTCAAGTTAAATTTAAGTTTGTGTTGACAAACATTTTTAACTGGTTTATGTTGTTAATAAACAAAGTAAGTCTCTTAGGTACTTTACAGACAAAGCCAATAACACTCAAGCATATGTTGTCTATAATATGTGTAACATATACATAAAAAATTCCTTGTATGACTCTTTACTATGTTAATGCCTATTTCCAATTGCCAATTTCTTCAAAATGATTCAATATTGTTTGTTCTGTATTTTATCTAAATTAGGTGTTGTGAACTGGAGTGCATTTACCAGACAATAGGCAAGAGCTCCGGGTGCCCTACTTGTTGACTTTGAAATATACAAGGACAGCCCACCTGGGTGTGTAGGTGATGGCAGGAGGGGAGGGCTATTGCTCGGTTGATTCAATGATATAGGGGAACTTCAGGCTGTGTAGATTGTTTGTGTACGGTTAATGTATGTGATTATCTGTAATAATATAAAAATAATTTACATTTAATTAATTTATTCATAGTCCTACAATATAATTTTGTATATTGTTACTATATACTCTTAAATCCTATATTTTGTCTTCTGGTTCAGTTTTGCCACTGTATTTCAAGGACCTTGTTTTAACACTGTATACCAATCCCACCAAACCACGAACAAACACGCACATGTGCTGCCCTAACTTATTTGTGTGATATGCTGAGTAAAGTTACACAATCTTATTTTTACATCACTTCATTTTAATATCAGACATAATAAAATAAGAACAAAAAAACAGTTGCTTGTCTGTACTCACCTTGCATCAATAAACAGCGGAAAACTTGCTAAAATCAACATCATCATGACTTCATGCTCCAACCAATGAGATGTGTTGAGGGCGGAGTATCACATGTAGCCCCACCCCAATGTGTAGCACTGCCCCGTACAGCAGTCTGCAGCCAGGACCTTCTTATTTAATGGGCTCATTAACAGATTCTGGAGAATTTCTGGAGTGCACCTGCTTTTTTGCCATGAAAGAAAGTGACAAGCTTGTCAAGTACTGTATGCATTTCAACGCATACTCGATCCCAGAGCAGTGGGCAGCTATCCCAGGCAGCGCCCGGGGAGCAGCGTAAGGTGCCTTGCTCAAGGGCACCACTGCAACCCGCCAGCCATGAGACTCAAACTGGCAACTCTCGGGTTACAAGCCTGACTCTCTAATTATAGGCTACAACTGTCCCATGTCTTTGTTTAAACGTTACATTTCAAAATAAAAGTTCGTAAAATAACTCGCTGAAAGTTAAATTGATCTTATACATACAATTTAAACACATTGTAAATAAAGGTTTGAATTATGATGTATCGTTAAATAGGCTAACATTTTTTTTTTTTGAAGGCACATGACATTTTATTGCTCAGTTTCTAATGTAACTTTTACAAACATAACTACACTTAAAGGAACACGCCAACTTTTTGAGATTTTAGCATATACAATTTTACAATGTAGTGCCGTTGGTTAGTAGCCTTATTTTTCTAAAATGTAATTACACAGAATTTATGATAAATTAATTTATTTTATAAAATGTCAAAAAAATGGGGCCCCCTGGGACTATCTCAGGGCCCCCAGTTTGAGAACCACTGATATACATACTGGGAACTATATTCTCAGAAGGCGAAGCACTATACTTGGGCAGAGTGATTTGCTTGCAGCACCCGAGAAGCCCCGTGGTGAGGAGCAGAGAGTTTGCTCAGAGTAACACTAATCACTCCGTCCAATTAGCAGTGCGTCAGACATGGCACGCACAGAGATGAAAAAGGTATGGACTTTGGGGGATACGGTGAATAAGCTAAAATCCCTAAAAAAATCCCTAAAACATACTGTAGAAAAGGACTGCCTTTAGGTTTTATTTATCTGATAAACAATCATATAGGTTACAAAAATTGTGCTTAGCAGCACCACAAACTAAATTTAAGAAAAGACACATTTAAACTGAAGACAATCGGAGGAATTGCTGGTTAAGAATGACACGGGTAAGTGATTTAGGATAAAATTGTTATGTTGGGGTGAACTAACCCTTTAACTCTAATCCTACTTGTAAACATTGTATTGGAAACTATTTGGTGTTAGCTTATTGACAACATGTTAAATTCTCTCTCGTTTCTAACTTAAGTCACGTTGGATTTCATCTGCGAAATGAATAATCGTAAATGTAACAACACGTTCTTCATACTGTACCTTTATCAAACATTAAAAAGTTAACTCTCAAAATAATTAACAATCCCTTGTGAATCTACTATAATATAATTCCTAGATACTAAAGTGTTCTACATTTCATGTTTTCTTCTGTTTTATAACTCACTATTTCTAACCTGTGCAAAAATGCCCGTAACACTGAGCACTATGTTTTTTCCTATTTAAATGTGTAGTTATGGGGTTTCTCAGCCGTGCAGCTGTCAGGTTAACAACTGGATTGAAATACAGCGCCCAAACATTCATTAAGCCAGGTATGATTTACATACTTAGTCAAACAGGCTCTGTCAAGCATTAACATTTACAACACCTTAAAAAAAACATTAACCAGTTGGACTTTAAATGTCTGCTCGACATTGAGCACAGACTGTAACAATATGTGGCAGTCAGAGAGTTTGTCACCTCGTGCTCTGCGTGCAGTTATTCGCCAG
The DNA here is from genome assembly GCF_030506205.2 of Paramisgurnus dabryanus. Taxonomy (NCBI): domain Eukaryota; kingdom Metazoa; phylum Chordata; class Actinopteri; order Cypriniformes; family Cobitidae; genus Paramisgurnus; species Paramisgurnus dabryanus. Next base: position 24,594,427 of record NC_133353.1, read on the forward strand.
CAGAAGCAGGGTATTAGAAACACATCTGGAATTGCAGCAGGTATTCAAAACTGAATTTATTTTTAGGGCATGCAGTTTTTTGCTAAATTATTTGTGTGAAACTCCTAATTTGTTGGCTAAACACATTTCAATTGGCATAACAACATTTATAAGCTCTATAATTGTAATTGGCACTTGTATTAACGCATGCCTTCTGTTAAAACATCTTTTAAAGATGGATAATTTAACTTTAAGGTTACCTGCTGCTTTGTATTGTCATTTATGACACTATAGTGTGAACCTTAACTCATAAATGTCTCCGGGCTTTGGCACCTATATAATTCTTCAGTAGGTTAGAAGACTTCTGTTGGGATAAAGTACATGTTTGCTTAGAGATTTGATTAATGTTTTTTGTGTTTATTGACAGGATATCAACAGGCTAATGTGGTGATCTTACATAAAAGTCTTGCTGATGACTTTGAGGCTTTTTGTCGAGCTAACAGCAGCCCTCTACCACTGCTGTACAGAAGCAAATGTGGAGAATGGAGCTGCCCACCCTTGGCCACAGGATCTGACATCAGGTACCAACCGATGAGTTGTAACAAGATACGATGATTGTGGAAAAGTATATTTATATTTTTTGTTGATTTTATTATTTTTCTTGCTTACCCTTTACTTACACTTGTTTGGAGGTTGTTTACAGATTACAGATTATGTTTAGTCACTGACTAGTAAACAATTAAACTTTTTCATTAAAGTTTTTTTAATACGTCTTGTAAATGAATAATTATAGTTACTCTCTCACTCATTTACTTCCCATGTTAATCATAATTAAGTTTAAACCTTGTCCTGTTTGAGTTTTTTTAGACCCTTAACATTAGGTTTAGGGATGCATAATGATTAATCGTGATTAATCTATAGCAGAATAAAAGTTTTTGTTTACGTCATATATGTGTGTGAACCGTGTACAATAATTTTGTATAGATAAATGCCAGACATGGGGACTTGTGACTTGGACTCGAGTCGACTTGAGTCGCTATTTTTGTGACTTGAGACTTGACTCGGACTTGGAAGTTAAAGACTCGGGACTTGACTTGACTTGAGACATGATGACTTGAATGACTTGTGTTAATCACATCATGTTTTCAGTTTGAATATAAAATATATTAACTATTTTAAAAAATAAAGTTGACCCAGTTGGAGCGCAGGCTGAGAATGGCGTTGTCATGACTGAATCACGACACTATCATCAGTCATGCCCTCTCGTACCTTACACACACCACAGAACAGATATCAACATGTCAGCCGGAGGGGTAGCAAGGCTCATCGCTTTCGGCTTCAACACGATGGCAAAAGACGAACAGTGCATTGCAAGACATGCAACATTAAAATCACGGGCAGCCAGACGACAACCTCCAATTTCGTCCGTCATTTGAAGAGCCATTCTGCCCAGTAAGTGCTTGTCAATTTGTTAATATGTGGTTAGTTAGTTGGTAGTTAGCTAATGTAATAATAGCTAAAGTAGCCATTAACCCTCATCATACCGTGTTAGGGACAAATGTAGGCAAAATAAGTTTAATTTATTTTTTAAAAATACTTCCCTTGATCTGAGTGGTACAAGACTTGGCTACTTTTTCTAAGTTTGCCACCTGAACACACACACACACACACACACAGAGAAAAATTACTTTATTCTACAATGTTAGGGCCGGTTGACATATCGCGTCTTTTGCACGCTCAAGTTCGTCAAGTTCGTCACACGAACGGAAGAGATTACAATTTTGTTTAATTCCATGATGCATTTTACTGAACATGAGTATTTCTTTATATCTTTATATTCTATATATCTTTATTAAGATCAGATTCTGCAGGTAAAATTAAAATAATAAGGTGACTTGACTTGGACTTGACTTGACCTACTACAGGACTTGACTCGACTTGACTTGCCCAAAAAAAAAAAACTTGAGACTTGAAGGTTCAGACTTGAGACTTACTTGAGACTTGCACATGTGTGACTTGGTCCCATCTCTGATAAATGCACACACATGCATGTATATATTTAAGAAATGTTTACATGTGTATATACATTTGTATATTTATGTATAATTTATATTATATGTAAATAATTTACATATAAATATATCTTTTTTCTTAAAATTATACATGCATGTGTGCATATTTATATATACATAATTATTGTACACAGTTCACACACACATATGATGTAAAGAAAAACTTTTATTCTGCTATAGATTAATCGCGATTATTGGTTATGCATCCCTAATTAGGTTTAAACATAATTTCCCTTTTCATTGTAAAACTTTTCAAAAATGATTATACGGTTAAATACAAGGATGAGATTTCAACTTTAAACATAAAACAATTTAAAATCCCTGTAAAGTACAATATTAAATGTGTTCCGAGTTCGTCAGACCACAGAAACATGTGTTATTAACCACCCAATGAAATTTCAATGATGGAAAAAACGGCAAGTAAATAAATAAATGATCAAAATCTTGGAAAAATAGGCTGCTTTGGATGGCGCTAAAAAAACCATGCCCATTCGCGGGAAAGTTGACATCATTCTTAACTTTCAAATACCTCTAAAGGCTACATGGATGCTCGCCATTGTGTTAGGGGCAGGGCCATGCAGGGTGGCTCACATGCATCATCGAGCCACTTGTTTAAGCCCGCCAAAAAAATCCTGAACTCTTAATTGGTAAAAAACTGTTTAACGATCATCTTCGCAATTCAGTATATAATTTACAGACTTTCTGTCGTTTCAGCAATACATTTCTAACATTTATCATGTATTTACAAATTCCAATATTGGTTTTACAGGAACTTAAAAAAATGCTAACATTTTGAAATAAAGCCAGGAAAAAAATTATATACAATTTTAAGACTTTGACACTGTAGCAGTTCACAAACTTACAGCATATAGAAACATTATTACTATAAGTCAAGTTACTTATTAGTGTACCTGTAAAGGTTTAATACTTTAATAATATCTGTCCAATGGCTTTTGATTATGTCAGAGGAATTTTTAAAAGGGTAATATATAGGTTAAAAACTAATATTACTATGATTTACTGTTATTTTTACAATCATTGGAGTCTTAACCTCCTAATACATGGGTTTTAGAGAACCAATAAAAATAATAACCAAATATTTTTCTTAGAACATAAGGCAGTGTATTTTTCCATGTTTGTGTAAAACATGTTCCAGTTATACAGAATTACACAGAAAGTATTATGTGCAAAACAACAAAAAATGTAGGAGGTAAAGGACTCCAAACACAGTAAAGTCAGTTAAATGGGGCTCTTTTGTTTTCATACAGAGACGACTGTCCTGAGTACTGTGTGTTTGAGAATGGTGTGCTTGTGAAGAAGGTTGCTAGTTTATCTTCATACACCCCTCAACTTCAGGACATGGTCACATTTTACCTCGGCTGCAGTTTTGGCTTTGAGAAAGCCCTGAGTGCCGCTGGTGTTCCAGTAAGAAATGTGGAACAGGGTAAAAATGTCAGCATGTACAAGGTAAGCAGAAATCCCATCCTTGTATTTATGTGCATTGTATGAATGTAGCTCAGCTTGATATTTCTTGAGTTTTCCCTTTTTAAAATGATAAAGATTCACAAGGTTGCCAACATTGTTTGTATTTTCGTGTTTGCAGACCTCAGTACTCTGTATGAAAGCAGGTCAGTTTCAGTGTCCGATGGTGGTGAGTATGCGACCTGTACCTCAACACAAGCTGGAAGCTGCAACTCTGTGCACGCACACGATCCCGCTGGCTCATGGAGGCCCTGTGCATATTGGAGACCCTAGTATGTACTTTAACAAATGTCAAAATAAAGTCTCCTTAATTAACATAAAAGTCCCCAAAGTAAAAATTAATGCTTAGCCTTGTGCAATACTATAAAAATGTCACTGCATTAGATAACAAAACGTGTAGTATTTGCAAACAAATGATTTTAGACATTTTCACAGAACTACATGCAAATAACTTTTTGCAATTACTTTTGTACTGTAAGTAAAGCACACCAGTTTTTTTATAGTTGATTATAGTGCATAGTTTGCCCAAAAATGCAAATTCTGCAATTATTTACTCACCCTCAAAACCAAACCTGTATAAATTTCTTTTTTTCTTGTTTTGCTGAACATAAGAAGATATTTGTAATCAAGCAGGCCACAGGAGCACCATTGTTTTCCATAGCAGGAAGACAAAATACTATGGAAGTCAATGGTGCTCAAACATGGTTTGGCTACAAAATGACCAAACCATAATTTTAAAGAAAAAAAAACATTTTTCAATATTTTCTATGTTCTTACCTCAACTTAGACTAATTAATAATATCTATCTTTTTTAAATGCGTACACTTAATCTTTGTACCGCATGTCGTGTATGTGTTAGCATTTAGCCTAGGCCTATTTGTCCCTTAAGCTACCACACACTCCCATGTTTCCTTTTTTAAAGACAGTTACATGAGTAGTTACGGCGCATTCACACGGGGCGTAAGCGTTGACGCTTCCCATTCACTTTTAATGGGTGACGTCAAGCGTTGGCGAACTGAATTGTGGATCCGTCGGCGCCGCGTCAGTGCCGTTGCTCGCGGCAGAAGTTAAAAATTTCTCAACTTTTCAAGCGGCAACGCGTGCGTCAGCCAATCATATCGCCTTATGCAAATAACCTAGGCAGAGCCAGCCAATTATGTTTATGGAAGACCGGAGCTTGTGTTGCGGCCACAGTGATTGGCTGTTGGCCACGCTTCAGACAAGCCTTCCGTTAAGAGTTCACGCTTACGCCCCGTGTGAAATGTACCGTTACACGAGTAAGTATAGTGGCACAAAACTAAATGCTAATACATTCACGACGCGCTGTACAAAGATTAGGGGCACGCATTGATAAAATATAGGTAATTCGTCTAAGTTAAGGGAAGAACATAGTAAAATATTGAAAAACGTGGTGTTTTCCTTTAAAGTATTATATACAGAAAATGTTCAAATACGTTTTATCATTATTCTGCACAATATGTTTTAGTTTTAGGGATATGACAAAATTCCTTCAAAATTAGTTTTGTTATTCTTTTTTAGAACCTGTCTGTAAATCTGTGAATCTGACCAGAATATGTACAGTATAAACTAGGCTTGTGTAAACATTTACTGTTTATACATACACTGTTTACTGTTTTTAGGCTTTGAGGGTGGAAAATGTGTAATTTCATGTATTAAACTCCATTGATTCTCTTACAGAGCTGCTGGGCATCCAAGACCCGTCTCACCCTGATTATGGGGACCCAGTGGACATGTGTCCTGGTGATGTACCCATGTTCTGGGCCTGTGGGGTCACTGGTGTTGAGGCTGTTCAGAGCTGTAGTAAGCTACAAAAATTTTAAAACATTAACCCGAGTACAAATTTATTGTTAAATTGTTAAAAGTTTGTTCGAATTAAATTCTCAACAAAACATACTTATTACTTCATCTAAGAACTCCTTTAAATATTCAAGAAAATGCCCCCCCCCCCCCCAGTGAATTTCTGCTATTTCCATGACCTGCTTGTATGTAATATGTGTATGTTGTTAATGTTAAAATGGTAAAGTTTGTTAGTTTGCTACTGTGATGCTTTTAAAACATTATGGGGTGGTTTCCCGGACAGGGATTGGCTTAAGCCAGGACTAGGCCTTAGTTTAATTAGAAAATATAACTAGTTTTAACAAACATGCCTTACTAAAAACATCTCCGGCGTGCATTTTGAGGCAAAACCAAAGGCACTGATGTATTTTAAAATATGTCAGTGCAAATTGTTTTCAGTTTGGAGAGCTCTTACATTTATTTTAGTCTAGGACTTGTCTAATCCCTGTCCTGGAAACCGCCCCTACGGATGTTTTCTTAAAGGGACACTCCACTTTTTTGAAAATATGTTCATTTTCCAGCTCCTCTAGAGTTAAACATTTGATTCTTACCGTTTTGGAATCCATTCAGCTGATCTCCGGTTCTGGCGCTAGCACTTTTAGCATAGCTTAGCCCATTGAATCTGATTAGACCATTGGCATCGCGCTAAAAAAAAATAACCAAAGAGTTTCAATATTTTTCCTATTTAAAACTTGACTTTTCTGTAGTTACATTGTGTACTATTACCGACTGAAAATTTAAAGTTGCGTTTTTTTTTCTAGGCAGATATGTTAAGGAACTATACTCTCATTCTGGCATAATAATCAAGGACTTTGCTGATGTAACATCATCAGGCCGCAGGCGTAGTGATATTACGCACTGCCTGAAAATAGTCCCATGCTATAGAAAGTAACCAAGGGGACTATTTTCGGGCAGTGCGTAAAATTGAATTGATTTTACGAAAATGAGCATTCAAAAAAGTGGAATGTCCCTTTAAGTAATTTGACACACATATTTGGGGTGAGACTGACTTTAGCAAATGATGGGTCTCATAAAAAAAATGAGTGTGAATATTTGGGAGACCTGTAGGTGTACTTTTCTATGTCAAACATCACTGGTACCATTTCCTGTAATCATGGGTTATTTTATCAAACTCCTAATTATGTTGAACGTCAATACTTATGATCAGACTTTGATGATTTAAAATGTGAGAAAACAATCCATAATCTTAAACTGAAGAGGTACAGACACTAGTCCCATATTAAACCCTGTTATGTTTAGTAGAGCTCTAGTTGATATTCAAACCTAACCAAAGCAACCACTTTACATCATTACAGTTTTTCTGGTGGCACAGGCAAATGCATTCAAATATTTTTAGAAATAATTATTAAGCTGGTTTTGCGAATCAGTTTGGTGACGCCCGTAGAGCAGAAATTACACAATTGTCTGTTTTAGTGCATTTAAGGTTTCCCAAATGTTTTGCAGCATACACAACATTTGTACACCGTGTGCACGAAATGAACTCTGCTGACATTTGGTTTTTAATGTTGCAGAGGCGGCTCTAGCGTTCACTCATTCTCCCGGGTGCATGTTTCTCACCGATCAAAAGTCGGAAACGATTTCTCCCATCACTCTTGAGCCATCACAGTGTCCTTTGGTATTCTGCATATCCCAGAATCCTCAGCATTACAGCATGGCTAGCGAGAGGGCAGTTCAACAGATTCGAGCGATTGAGGAGCTTGTTGTTGAAGACCCAGGTATGAAACAGCACAGTTTTGCTGAAGATGACCATTTAGGGATTAAGATGTTTACATCAAATATTATGACTCTGAAATAGACAGAAAATAGATTCTAAGTATATTTGCCTTCTAAGTAACTCTCATTTGTAGACTATTAGGGTTAGGTTCAGTGTTTAGGGTCTGTGTCAGGTAACTCCTCTAATGTGTGAGCAGGTGCCAGAGGGATCCGGGCGCTGTTCATGCAGGATGAGCTTTTAAAGGCCTGTCTGTCACTGTCACACTCTTCCTCTGTACTCATCACTACTGGATTCCCCACACACTACATGCACGACCCGCCTGAAGAGACCGATGGCCCTCCCGGAGCCATCGCCATGGCAGCAATGCTCCAAGCTCTTGGAAAAGAGGTGGTCATTGTGACAGATGACAGGGCTTTGGAGATGAATCAGCACATTATGAGGGATGCTTTGGAAAAAGGTGCTCTATCATTACTGCTGTTTGCTGGATTAGAATATTTGAATGCCATAAATCTATATTATTTCCATTTCCTTTCTCATTAAGAAAGAAAATCAAAGAATTATTTTTTTTTACCACTGACTTATCCTCACTATTTTACCAAATATTTATTTTTAACACAAAATAAGATTTTCTGGATAGTCTTTTGGGGAAGAAAAAAAATCAAATGTGCATCTCTGGCTTTAGGATCAGGCAGCAGAATTTGAAACGTGTCATTTTCTCCGCTCTTAAAGTGGACACACAAGATTTTTTAATAGATATATCTTTGGTGTCACCTGAGTATGTATGTGAAGTTCTAGCTCAAAATACTCCACATATAATTTATTATAACGTCAAAATTGCCACGTTGTGGGTGTGAGCAAAAATGTGCCATTATTGGGTGTGTCCTTTAAATGCAAATGAGTTGATCTCTACACTAAATGGCAGTGCTGTGGTGTGATAGGGCAGATTAAGGGGTGGGATTATCTCCCCTTCTGACATCACAAGCGGAGGCAAATTTTAATTAACCATTTTTTCACATGCTTGCAGAGAATGGTTTACCAAAACTAAGTTACTGGTTAGATTTTTTTTACATTTTCTTGGTTGATAGAAGCACTGGAGACCCAATTATAGCACTTAAACATGGAAAAAGTCCGATTTTCTTGATATGTCTCCTTTAAAGGTGCAGTATGGGACATTTAGCGGCATCTAGTGGTGAGACTGTGAATTGCAACCAGCAGGCTCAGTCCACAGCTCACCCCTTCCTTTCGAAACGCATAGTGAAGCCACAGTAGCCGCCACAGGGAACTATAGAACAGTTTGTCCGTTTATACATACAAATATTGTAGAAATTTGAAACTCACCTCAATATGTTTATTCAAATTTAATTTTGAATTAACACTAATATATCTAATGGTTTAGCAAAGCTGACAAGCCTAAATCACATACTGTAATTGCCCTTCTTCATCGTGGGCGTGTGGCTGGCCATGGGTGTCCTGGATTTGTTCTGGAAGCAAAACTTGTCCCCTCATCATTCTCCATGACTAAAAACAGGTGTCAAAAACAGAGATCACAAATTTGGTCTTGTTTGACTTCTTCAACTACACAGACTGATCAGGGTATGACATCAAAGTACTGAAAGAGAGAGCCATTTTTGCACCTTTAACCATTACGTTCAATTTAAATGTAAAAAATTTTTTTTGATTTTTTTTCAATTTTGTGCGCCGGATTTTGCTTTAACTTAACTCTTTCACCACCATTGACGGGTTAACTCGTCATTTAAGAGAAAACACTTTCCTGCCAATGACGAGTATTTCCGGCTTTCCGCAATACCACTATTATCCACCAGGGGGTCCGCAACTTATAAAACCTGGAAGTATCGCCCTAGGACAAACAGCTGTATGTCTGTGTAAGTTTTGAGGATCGCTCTGAATGTGATCTCTATCAAAAGTCCTTCACAAAAATGCAATTACTGTATATCAAAATTGTGTGTTTTTGAAGAAACCTACCCATATTTGCGAGGTAATAAAAAAGAAAACAAATGAAGGTAGGATGACTAGTTGTTTTTTGAAAGCAGAGGGTCTGTTCTTTCATTTGATATATTGTATGTTTATATATTTTAAGAAGAACATTTTCTGGAAGTCATTAAACTTCTGCGAACATCATGAAAAATGCTGACGCTGGCTGGAAATGTAAAAAAAAAAAAAACCCTGGCGGGGAAAGAGTTAAGAGCAGCAAAATTGTCACATCTGGTCCGAATGCTGTGTTTCTGTTCTGTGTTCTAAATCTTTTGATTTATTTTGTATGTGTGTGTTGACTAATAGGTGTAATAAAGACTGCAGTGCCAGTAATAAGCTTCCAGAGCAAAGGCCCCGAGTCAGCACTTCACTTTCTATGTCGTGATGGAAACCCCTCAAAGCCCAGGTATAAAGCTGATTCACATCCAACCGCAATCGTATTTTCCATCTAGTGGATCTACCACTGTTCTGTAATAAGATCAGATGTAATATACTATCCTGTCAAGAAAGAGACCCCAGCTGCTATTTAAATGCATTTGTGGTGATCCAAAGTGCTGGAGTGCTTTGGACCATTTAGACCTGTATTTAGTACTGGCCACTTTCAATCAACCAAAACACATCTTAAAGCAACACCAAAGAGGTTTTTTTTACCTTAAAATAACGTTTCCAAAAAAAGTTTCAGTGGTTCATCCACTCAAAACAGGGTGAACGGCACTTTCACATTCGCTTTGCAGCCCTCTATCGGCCAAAACCGCACTAAAGAAGTTTCCAACCGTTGGGTAGTGGTCCTGTACAGTAGTTCGAGTGAAAACTACAAAAACTTGCTTTACGGCAGACCTACAATCCAATCCGAGCCAGCTATGCTGCAGTATTTACTACAGTGGTAATGAACAATTACGCTTCTAACCTGTAGGGGGAGCAAAGAGCAATAACTCTTTAGTGTTGCTTTAATACCATGGTAGACATGGCCAGTAACAGTACAAGATTGCATAACCCTATACCCCTGTTTCCCACCAATTATGAGTTTGTTTCTGAATACAATTTTTCTGAATATTTTTGGTATAGTGACTGTTTATTGACTGTCCTTAGCAACATTAGAAGGCTAGCTAAAATTCTTGTTTATATTTGAAGAGTTTCGTTGCAAAACGAGATAACTCTGGTTTTTTAATTTTTCAGAAATCTCGTTTTTTGATCGTGCATTCACATAAATATCAATTCAACTGCAGTTGGTTTGTTTTGATTTAAACCTTCATAACTTAAAAAATACAGCTAAGTAGCACCATAAAACAAAATAATAACATTATAACATAATAATAAACATATTTTGACAAAAATGTTAAAAACGTTTTGCAACGAAACTCTTCATTTAGCTTATGCTAGAAACAATGTGTCAGTTGAGTGCATTGCATTATAGGTGTGCACAATATAGCAAAATTTTGCAGATGCTAATATTGCAATATGGAAGCCGCAATAGTTTGCATAAACCAAATTATTTAAATACTTTCAAAGGTTATGAATAGTCAAAAGTTTTAGCAGAGACACAAATGAGTGCTTCTGTGTGCATATGATCAATGATCAGAAAGAATATGAAACATGTATTTTTGTTCGTTATATGTAATTTAACATATTGTAAGTTCAGACACTGATAAATGACTGGAGTGCGCATGACGTCACAATTGTGAAGCCACCTCGCCGCCATATTGGTATGGTCAAATATTCTTAAAAGTAATCGGAGTTATGAGATTTTAATGATGAAACACTACTTTATCAGTCTCCGCTTTTGATCTAAAGTCTCCGTTTATTATTACAATGCAAACTTCATAAGCATTGAATATATGAAGAGTTTGGTTCTAAAACACAATAGATTTATTATAAAAACTGATTATTTTTTCCGCAAAAAATATTATAATCCATGACAAGTTTGTTTTTTCCAAATGCTATTAATCTATTAAATTAATATATAAATGTGCATTCATTTTTGCCATGTTATATTCACTTAGTTGACTAGTGGTTTACACTGATTAAAAAATAAACATTAGTGGCATTAATCAAAACGCTTCATTTGTCATATTAAGAACACTGTCATTGCTGCTGTTATCCTTTGGACGTCGTCGCTGAACTTTTTTGACAGCGATTAGCTGTAAAATGCTTTGGTCCTACTCGAAATAATGGAAAGTTTTTCATAAGTTCTGCTGGGGTCAATGCGATAGCATGACATAAACTTGCGTAAATTATTTGATTTTGATGGCTTACGTTTCTTCCCCGCCACAGAAAACCACCACAGGTTTATCAATGTCATCAAAAGTATTAATTTGTTTTTGTTTGTTTGTTGATCACAAAGTAGATGAGGAAAACTAGGATTATGTGTGTTTTCCGCGCCGCCATTGTTGTTTACAATGCGTGGATACAGTGCATTGTGTTCTCTATTTTAAATATTCTGTGTATGTGCATACTGTACACGATAAACATAATTATATTCACAGACCTCATGCCTCTCTCTTTTCCCTTTTTTTGTGCACTACAAAGGTTTGACCACTTGGTGGCAATAGAACGCAGTGGTCGGGCTGCAGATGGGAACTATTACAACATGCGGGGGATCAACATCAAGCATTTAGTCGACCCAATAGATGATCTCTTCACCACTGCAAGCACTATTGCAGGCATCACTACTACAGGTAAAAATAGACATCCCAGAGCCAAAAATCCTACTGTATTAAAGCACCTAAAACTGGGCACAATTAGTTTACACTATCAGAAGTTGCAGTTATGTAGCGCAGTGGTTCTCACACTAGGGGGCTGCGAAATTGTACATGTATTGATCATAAATTCTGTACAATTAAACCTCAGAAAAATAAGGCTACTAACCAAAAGCACCAGATTGTATAATTTAATATGTTTTGTTTCATTCAAATTTTAAGTTGTAGTACATTTGTATATTTTGTAAAACACTTTTTATTGGGGGTCGAATAGATGCACTGTACAAGGGGGTGGGGGGGTTCTACTCGCTGAAAAAATTTAAGAACCATAGATTTATCATTATTGCATGGATTTAGATTTGATTCTGGCATGATCCTCATCTGACGAAGCAAATCTGCTTATCTCTCTTAACAATCTCTTGCTTTCCAATTAAAGAGAAGTTGATTGGGGGGGGGGGGTTTAATGAGATCTGTCACCTCCTCAGTACAGGATTAATTTTGCTTAGGTGTGTTTGTGTGTGTGTGCAGGGATCGGAGATGGCGGTAATGAACTTGGTATGGGGAAAGTTAAAGAAGCAGTTAAAGCACTCATGCCTAATGGCAGTCAGATTGCATGTGACGTGGCCGCTGACTTTGCCATCACTACTGGTAAGTGCCATTTTGTTTGTGTGGAAGAACCAATACCAAACCTGCACTCTTAAACAAAAAAACTACTGGGTTGTTAAACATATGGTTGTGTCATATATGGAGATATTTTAGTTCAACTTAACCCAGTGGTTGGGTTTGACCTTGATTTACCCAACCTTATGTTGAAATAACCCATCATTATTTGTTTGTATGTATTTCCAGCATGTATATACAATACAAATATATACAATAGTGTATATTAAGTTTGTCAGACCTGTACAGTCACAATGGGTCTCCACATCCACTATCATTCATTACATTTACTGGTGAGAGAGCAGTGATGGTGAGGATTAGGGAGGAAGTGTAGCAAAGATGATCGTCACTGTCTGGGGGGAAGTATTAACCAAGGCCTAACCAAAAGCGATTGCATAAAATGTTGACTTCTATTTAAATGTTCTCATACTGTAGCATGTAAACTAATCTCTAATACTTTCCCCTATATTATAAAAGCACTATTTCAACTATTTCGATGCTCAATTTTTCTAGACAATTTTAGTAATCAATTCACCTTTAATGGCCATTCATATTTATTTTTCACTTTTTTTAAGATACAAACAGAAAATAGAGGAAATATCCACACAAAATTAAAAACAACACAATTTTCAGTACTAAATGTCTTTTTCAGGCATCAGTTTGTATTTGGTTTCAAAACGAAATGATTTCTATACCAAGAAAGTGACAAGATAAAAATCACTATTTTCTGTAACAAACTTTCACATCACATCTTTAGGTTATAATAACATTAAAAATTCAAATCCATAATTTGATTGTCAAAGATTTATTATAAAAACTGATTATTTTTTCTGCAAAATGCAATAAATCCATGACACGTTTTTTTTTTCAAAATGCTATAAATCTATTGAATCAATATATAAATGTGCATTCATCTTTGCCATGTTATATTCATTTAGTTTGACTTGTGGTATACACTGACTAAAAAAATAAATATTAATGGCATTAATAAAACTAGGGATGCACCGATAGGATTTTTTTGGACCAATACTGATTTATACAGACAACTTCTGGCCAATACTGATATTAAACACTTGTATACAATACTATACAGTAGGTCTATTAGCTAGTTTATTTCTGCATCAAATTATTTTTACTAAACATGGATTGGATCTAATTAACATTCTTATTATGTTGGTCAGTTGAGAGGCACAAATTAAGTTAAAACAAATATAATAAGACAACATGACCACCTTTAAAAGTGGTTTTTGCTATTCAGCATTTCTTTTATTAACAACATTAACTCATTTTTTTTTTTTACATATAATAGATTTCTTTAATAAACATAAATAATGTCAGTGTATGCTTTAAACAGAGTATAAATAATGCTACTTCAAAAAAGTTGGACTTCTTTTCCCCCACTAAAGTGCAGTCTGTTTCTTTTATTGTTATTATTTATTGTTATTGCTATTGCCAATATGCCGATGGTTTTAAAATCATCAAAAATCAGCCGATAAATATCGGCGGCCGGTACATCGGTGCATCACTAAATAAAACACTTACTTTGTCATATTAGGAACACTGTCATTGCTGCTGTCATCCTTGGGACGTCGTCGCTGAAACTCGAGAGTAAAAAAATTGAATGTTTTTGGGAAGGTCCGCTGGGGTCAATGTGTTAGCATCAGTGTTGTTTTTGGCAGCCCTTTTAGTTTTAGTCTTAGTCTTTTGGACGAAAATGCTTTTTAGTTTTAGTCACATTTTAGTCACTTATGAACTTGATAGTTTTAGTGAAATGTGTCACAAGCCGAATGTCGAGTAAAATTGAATGTATATGATATGTTAACAGCATGATAGTTACCGTTAAAAAAATATTAGCGTGATGAGCCTTCATGTGCCGCTTGAGGTTGGTGGTATTCTTCCCACCTAATTTGTGGCCACATTTTCCGTTGTCTCCCAATATGCATTCCGTTTTTTTTTTTGATGGATTATACTGAAAGAATGTCCATAAATCATCTCGTCGTTTCCGTTTATTGGCGTCACCGCCAAGGTCCTTCGAACTCACCACAGCTGCAGGTGTGTTGTTGTTGTTTGAAATCTGGTGCGCGTGCGCGGCGGTAGCCGGGTGGTGGGCGTGAGTGAGACTGCGTTCCAAACCGCATACTTCCATACTAGTAGGCAAAAAACACTACTTCTCGTACTCTTTGCCTACTATATAGTACGGAAGTAGGCGGTTTGGGACGCAGCGAGACTTGACCCAAAACAAGGATAGGAAGTGGCAGCATTTCTGATTAGTGATGGGAGAAACGAAGCTTTTCGAAGCTTCGAATCAATTGAACCAATTGCTTCGAAAATTTATTCAGTTTTTCGAAGCAGTTCGAAACCCACACACGCTGGCGACCCCTGCTTGTCAAAACAGTGTAAAAGCAGATCTGTCCACACATTTTACACTTTTTTTACAAAATGATAGCAAGATTTTTATTAAAATACGTTAAAAAAATTATTTAACTTAATTAAGACATAGTTAAAAGTGTATTATGTGTTTTTAGTTTTATTTAGGGAAAACAAATGAATAAAACTAACTACCTTTTTAATTATGCACATTTTTGTCATTAAATCTGTCTATAAACAAAAAGTAGACAACATGGCAGTGTTATTAGTCAGAAGGATACATTTTTTATGAACTTTCATAATAAAACTGACCCGAGTTCACCTAAACTTATTAGACACTGGTCATGTGATCAACTCCCCCTAGTGGTGAACCATCGGATTTTCGAAACGTTTCGAAACAGTTATGACGTAATAAAGCCTCGTTTGCTAAAATCACGTGACTTTGGCCAGTTTGAAACAAGCTCCGAACCACTGATTCGAACCAAAAGATTCGTAAATGTTTCGAAGCCTCATGAAGCAGTGCTTCGAAAAAAACCATCACTATTTCTGATACTTTTTAGCTAAAAACAAACATATTTCCCGTAAAATAGGCAGAAATGATATGCATTGTGAACGTCACACTTATAATCATTTTAGTTCCGTCTTGACTCGTCAACGAAAACTCGAAAGCGTCTCGTCATGTTTTCGTCACCTTAGAGACATTTTTAGCTAGTCATCGTTGCGTTAGCGTCATAAAAATAGGTGCGTCAACATAATCATTTCGTTGTCGTCATCGTTGACGAAAACAACACTGGTTAGCATGACTGAAGGTTGATGCTGTCGGGAGAACAAGCAACAGCCGGCATTTTGTCACCACCCGAATGGCTTACATTTCTTCCCCGTCACAGAAAACCACTGCAGTCAGGTTTATCAATGCCATCAAAAGTATTATTTTGTTTTTGTTTGTTTGTTGATCACGAAGTACAAAGTAGATGAGGAAAACTAGGATATGTGGGTATTCAGTGCGCTGCCATTATTGTTTACAATGTGTGGAATGGTGCGCTGTGATTTGCTGAGTGGACTTATTGCATTCTGCAGAAAAGGAGGACTGGCATTTATCGCGTTTTGGGGAAAAAAGGAAGAGAAGATGACAGAATAACACGACGGATATCGGATTTTGCGTAAAACTAAGAATTTACTTTTTAATACTGACCTGATACAATACAGATTTTGGTGGCGTTTATCGGATTTTGGAATCAAACTCTTCATTAAGTGTGAAACACATCTTGAGCCTTTTTGAGGAGACTGATATCCTGAAGTCATTCGATTAGAATTAGAAATTAGGATTTCATTTCATTTAGGTTTAATAGATCCTGCAGCTTCTATTGTTTAAGTGGAAGGGGAGTTTATATATATATATATATATGTATATGTATATGTATATATATATATATATATATATATGTATATATATATATATATGTATATATATATATATGTATATATATATATATATATATGTATATATATATATATATGTATATATATATATATATGTATATATATATATATATATGTATATATATATATATATATGTATATATATATATATATATGTATATATATATATATATATGTATATATATATATATATATGTATATATATATATATATATATGTATATATATATATATATATGTATATATATTTATATATGTATATATATATATATATATATATATGAAAGAACAAACCCTCTGCTTTCAAACAAAGAAAAACTGAAAAAAGTTTAATCTATTATCACTTTTGACTCACTGTTGGACTATGAAGACAAAAATAATATGGGATTCCATGAAATATATGACGAATATGGTTCCAGCCAAAAGGTTGATCAATCAAATGAGTTGAACGCTTTTTATTGTAGGTCTGAAAGAATGATATTTTACATGGGAGTAGGAAGATGCACTTGAAGTTTTATCTGGACTGGACTCTTCTAAAATAATTATTAAACAGCATATGGTCAAGAGACTGTTTTCACGTTTGTTCCAGAAAGGCTTCTGGGCCAGATGGTATCTCTGGGCAGTTATTGCAATCTTGTCATGAAGAACTAGCAGAAGTCTAGTGTCCCATCTACCAGAAGTCTGTGAACACACACACATACCCCCCTCTATTTGGAAGAGTTGATTACTATCCCAGTCCCAACAATGGTTGTAAGGAGAATAATGACTACGTCCATTGGCATTGACCATGATAGTAATGAAGTGTCTGAAGAAAATCATGATTTATATTGTAAAAAATGAGGTCAGTAGTGTTTTAGATCCATTTCAATTTGCATATAGGAGCAATAGAAGTACAAATGATGCTGCTATAGCCATTACACATTTTATAAATTGGCATCTAGAGGACACTAGCTCATATGCACGTCTTTTGTTTTTAGATTTTAGTTCAGCTTTCATTTTGCAGCCAGCCGCATCTTTTAACTGCGATCTTTGAAGGATCATCCTCTTATTATTAAATGGTATCACTCTTTTTTAACCAACCGTGGGCAGCAGGTACTAACCGTGTTGATGGAACACGCTCTGAATTTAGAACTGTTAGCAAAGGAGCCCCTTGGGGTTGTGTTAGTTCACCGGTCTTGTTCACTTTGTATACGGATGAGTGCAGAAGGTGCTCCTCTAATACTTGTATCAGATGATACTGCAATTTTAGGGTTATTAAAAAAAGGAAGTAAGAGGATTTGAGACCTGGTGTGAAAACAACCATCATATAAATATCTCCGTGTCCTTTTTGATGACTCACTAACAGTAAAATCCGTGTAGATAATCTCTGTATTAAGATACAACAAAGATCACATTTTTTACGTTGTTTTAGAGTTCATGAGATTGACCAGAATTTTATTTGAATCTTTCACCAGGCCTTCATTGAGAATTTAATCAGATGTTGTATTACTGTATGGTTTGGGAATCTGCCCGTGCAGCCGAGATCAAAGCTGTTGCGGATGATACGTGTCAGAGGCAAAATCCGCTTCTTGTGGGAGGGGCAAGTGCTATCCTGTTGTCTGTTTGCAGGATGGCTGATATTGATTGTGGATTTATCGAGAGAGTTACCGCTTTGTACTCTATTTAGTCACCTTACTATAGGGGGAAAATAAACTGCACATGTCGATAAACGTCACGTGACTCAAAAGTGAAATGTGTATTTACCACTTACCAGGTTGCCCAATGTCCTCACTGACACTCTTCCAAGTGAGGTCCTTTTTATTCCTGTCTCTATAGAAATATGAACTTGTGTTGTATAGCTCTGGGTGACTGCTCACGGACAATATCAAGCCTTCAAGCTGAATGAGTGACTCCGGTCGGGGCTGCCGTCAGAGCAGCAAGTAGGCTTCTGATTGGTACACGCAAAGCGAAATTCCGCCAAAGTTCAGATTATTCAACTCGGGTGTCAGCCACAAATTCGCGTCAAACGCAAAATGCACAAAAGCACCATTGGCACGTACCGCGCCATAGGCTCAATTCGCGCGAACTAGAAGCGCGAATGAAGTGAAAACGCATCTTCCGTGCCGTGTTAAATGCCTCATCCTTCAAATTGACTTAACATTGAAATCACTTGCGCTTGTCGCCTCTACCGCGTCTGGTGTAAACGCAGCATAAGCCTTAAAGATACAGTATGTATAATCCGCCGCTAGATGGGGTCAGATCAAAACAATAACACTGACATAGGTTATTGACACTCTGAAGCATCGTGGAATGATGGGATTTGTTGTCTTTAACTCAACCGCTGATGGCCATCAATCAAATGGGAACGATAAATCATGTTAACGTATGAGGTAACAAATTACAAACCTGCTAAAAAAAGTGTTCAAATTACCAAAACAAGCAAGTAGCCTGACAGACGCATACTTCCGCATTTGTCCACGACACTGTTGTCATGTGGTTTTTACGTCAGAAAAGGCGGTAACAAAGAGTAATGTGGATATTAACGTAATTTACAGGTGACTGCACTGCCCCGTGTCACTGTTTAGAATGGCAATTTTCTCATGATTTATAAGTAGTTGAAAACATTATGGATATTGATAGTAATCAGCTGGACAAAATATATAACACTGGCCTAGTGGTTTTGGGGTATTTTACTGCAAATATCTTACAAATTGCACCTTTTAATACACACATGCGTCAAAATTCCCGTCTTTGCAAGTATCCTCATCAACATGACCATTTAGGGCTTACGAGAAAGTAAATAGCCAAAAGAGAAACCGTATGTGTACAGATACAGAGCCAGACATTGGTCTTAAAGGGGAAGTTACCTAATTTTGCTCCTGTCTGTCACTTGTGTTAACAGGAAATCTCTCACTGCTCTTAACTAAATCACTTTTCTATCTTTAATAAGATTTGTACATCGAATTGTACACGACTTTGATTCAAGTTGCTTGTTCAGAGATCATATTCATATTAGAGCTATGACTGTAAACAGAGCAAACCCTGAATTATTTGTTTTTAGTGTACTGAATAATATGAAATACAAATTTCTGTAACACTTTACAAATAGGTTGTATTTGTTCACATTAGTAAATGCATTATGAAAGAAAATGAACAATATAATTGTATATAAGCATTTATTAATTCTTGTTTGTGTCATTACAATAATTGATGTTACTTTGAGGTGCATTAACTAATGTTAACAGTTTCAAATTTGATTTAAAAAAAATCTTGCTAAATTAATAAGATTAACAATAAATAAAGAATTTTAAGCGTGGCATGGTTGTTGGTGCCAGACGGGCGGTCCGAGTATTTCACAATCTGCTCAGTTACTGGGATTTTCGCGCACAACCATTTCTAGGGTTTGCAAAGAATGGTGTGAAAAGGGAAAAACATCCAGTATGTGGCAGTCATGTGGATGAAAATGCCTCGTTGATGCTAGAGGTCAGAGGAGAATGGGCCGACTGATTCAAGCTGATAAAAGAGCAACTTTGACCGAAAAAAACACTCGTTACAACCGAGGTATGCAGCAAAGCATTTGTGAAGCCACAGCACGCACAACCTTGAGGTGGATGGGCTACAACAGCAGAAGACCCCACCGGGTACCACTCATCTCCACTACAAATAGAAAAAGAGGCTACAATTTGCACCAGCTCACCAAAATTGGACAGTTGAAGACTGGAAAAATGTTGCCTGGTCTGATGAGTTTCGATTTCTGTTGAGACATTCAGATGGTAGAGTCAGAATTTGGCGTAAACAGAATGAGAACATTGATCCATCATGCCTTATTACCACTTTGCAGGCTGCTGGTGGTGGTGTAATGGTGTGGGGGATGTTTTCTTGGCACACTTTAGGCCCCTTAGTGCCAATTGGGCATCGTTTAAATGCCATGGCCTACCTGAGCATTGTTTCTGACCATGTCCATTCTTTTATGACCACCATGTACCCATCCTCTGATGGCTACTTCCAGCTGGATAATGCACCATGTCACAAATATATATATGAGCGCTTGTGTCTTTGTCACCTTTTTTACCCCTGATGAGTTTGCACCCCTGGGAAAAAGTTAACCTGACTGTTTAACCAGTTGTCTTTGTTTTAGTCTTTTGGTGTGCCACCTATCTTTAAACTTTGTAAACAACATTTAAGCTTACATATTTTAATAATCTTTCATTGACTTCCAACATCAATATCTAATCCTTTTATTAATGGATTACAATTGATTGGTCTTATTTTCAAAGCCAGAAGACATGTTGTGGCCTGTTGATTCACGTACACAGCATTTTAGAGATTAAGGATTTGAAGCATCCCCACTTGCTTTAAACTTTAATACAACCCGCCACTCAATAATTGTCTCATGTCTTATAGGAGTGTCCAACTGGGGCGGCTACGGTGTGGCGTGTGCTCTGTATGTTCTGAATCTCTGTTCAATACACCGCCGTTACATTCAAAGGGGTCTTGGTCTGCATCCCACACCTAAGCAACAGAGCCTATGGACTGCCTGCTTACCCACCATAGCCAAGGTAAAAGCCCTTTAATTTAACACACACAGACAAAATTATTCAATGACATGACAACAAAACCTCCATTTATGTTCTTCATCAAAAGCCACAAAGTTTGACTCATAAAGAAACCCCCACAAAGGATTTTTGTCGTGCGATTTGTGATAGCAGCACAGATCACGGCTGATTTGTAGCACCCGGTTGGTCACTGCATGCAAGCTGTTGACAGGAAACTGAGGCCCTAAGCAGGGGCCGTGCTCTATCCAGTAGGGATAACTGAGACTTAGACTAAATCTATAAGGACAGGGTAACATTAACGCTGGCCATTTTTATATTTGTGGTGATCTGCAAACCACTTCAGAACCTCTGCCAGCACAAGGTATAATTATCACGGCCACAAAGTCTGGAATGGACCATATACTCGCATTCCTTTCAGTTTGCCCAAGTATTTTCTGTGTCCGTCATGTTGTTGCTGGTAGTGGCTGTTGACGACAGACATTTTCCTGTTTTTAAAATTCCCATTTCCATTCATGGTACTTAAAATAAAGATTATTACCATTTGAATGCATTACTAAAGCTGCAAACTTCACACATGCCATGTAGGTCGTTACAATCCCAGGATGTCTTTCGAAAAAGAGTAGGGGTGTGCCTCGGCATCCTGGCCAAACATGCCCATTGGCCTACTGATCATCCCCATATAAACTGATTGGCTATATCACTCCTCTCCACTAATAAGCTGGCGTGTGGTGGGCATTCTGGCACAATATGGCTGCGTCACATAATCCAGGTGGATGCTGCACATTGGGTGGTGGTTCAGAAGAATCCTCTTTCATATATAAAGCACTTTGAGTGTTGCAGAAAGCGCTATACTGTATAAACGTAACAAATTATTATTGTTATTACCGTATAATAATACAGTAATACAATGTCTTGCTTTGATAAATAGGAAGAAGAAATGCTCCACATTTTGGTGAAATACGGCGTTCGTAGTGGTAAGACGGCAAACCTGGGACTGGAGGTGGATGGATTGACTTTTCACCCATACCATTCGGACATCATACAGCGGCTTAGAGATCTCACCCTGCAGGCAGCATGATGTTGTGTCTTGTGTGCGGGTTTTACAGATGAACAAGATACAGATCTTTGACCAGTCATAGCTTGACTCTTGTAAATATGTGTGAGTAATCTTACTCTTTTCCACGAAAAAACAAAAAAACGAAGTGTTACTGACGAGCTGCGTTGGTAATCTTTTGCTCTTTTATCTGCGTTTCATTTTATGTGTTACCACCTTATCAAGTATAGATCGTGTGAAGTTAGTTTGTCAATGCAGGAGACCAATGGTGTTTTATTAATCTAGTTCACACAATTTTCACAACTAAGCCAGACATAAAATGTATTAATTTGTTAATATAAGTCTCTCAATGATAACAAAATATCAAACCAATTTGCATCTGCAAACAAATGATGATATACGAAGTGGATGTATGAAGTCCTCTCTGTTTCAAACAGATTTATCTTATCAAATGTGGGCATGTTTTAATGATGATGGGCCAACCAGATAATGTTTTAATAGTTTGTTTTATTTTATTGTTCAAATATGCAACTATGTGCACTTGCAACTATGTGCTGCAACATACATATGGTATTTTATGTAATGATAGTAATACCTTGTGTCTTAAGTACATATTGAGGTGGTCTCCTGGACAGGGCTTATCTTATTCCTAGACTAAAATGTTTGTTTGTTCAGCCTTAATTTAAAAACATCTGCTTTGACATATCTTAACATACATCGGTGCCATTGTTTTTCTCAAGATGCACACCAGTATTGTTTTTTGTAAGGTATGTTTGTAAAAATTATTTAAATTGGCCTAATATAACTAAGGCCTAGTCCTGGATTAACCTAAACCCTTTCTGGGAAACTGCTCAAAAAATCTTTCAAATTGGTTTGAAGTTAGTGTTTTAGTTCTTTTAATCTACTTTCTACAACTAAACTACAGTGAGTACTGCTAAATCATAGATTATTTTTGAAAATTTTGATACAAAGGCTTGTTTTGATGGGCTATGAATGTAACCGATTTGCAGGTCATACTAATACTTGTACTTGTGTTTCGTAATACTATATATGTCTTATAAATTTCATTCTTTTTCTGTGTTTTTGCCTGTACTAATCTCTTACAAAGCACCTTCACAGTAAATACAATGCAGGATTGTGAAAAGCACTATAGAAATAAATTTACATTTGGAAAAGTTACCTAGCCTTGTGCCATGATTTAGTTCAGTAGAGATGAGTGTAAAGAGCAAATCTATAAGGGACACGGTGGCATTAATGCTGGGTAAAAACCAATGGTGGAAAATAGCTCTAAAAGTGATTATTGGCGCGTAACCATAGAGGAACCATTTTACGTGCCATATACACAGATGAAGTACCTGTGTAGCACCAGGGTAGAACCATTTTGTGCTATGTGGGACCATATGTTGTGCTTTAGTGGGGCTATATGACCCCTGTATGGTTCTTGATTAGTGCCTCAGGCGCTATATAGCACTAAAAATGGTTCCTCTATGATTACAAGCCAAGAACCACTTTAAGTGCCACATACTTTTTTGGGAAATTTGTATATTATTACTGATCTTCAACAAACAAAAGTTCAACCAAAATCAACACCACAGATGATCATCCCAAAAGCCTATTTATAAAGTCAAATAAACAGTGGCCTGGCAGGTTACACCAGAAAGTATTAAACATTTCTCTGGGACCAGCATGAAAATAACTATATAGTCATTTAAAATAGTGAAGGATATGATTTAGTGGGAAAATGGCTTTAAGTATAATTACTATACTATATGAAGGCCTCTGTTTACGCAATTTTTAAAGTTTCGTTTCTATACTGTAGTTAAGCTTAAAAAAAACTATAAAAGTTTCCAAAATTGAATGCATACCGTATTAGCCAATTGTTAGTTAATTGTTGAGTTTACAGTGTTGGGTTAGCAGGTTGTGGGTTCGATTCCCAAGGAACACCTGGTGGCAGTGGCTCAGTGGTTCATGAAGGTTGTCTACAAACCAGAAGGTTGGTGGTTCAAGACACCTAACCCCAACTGCTCCCGACGAGCTGGATGGCGCCTTGCATGGCTGACACCGCGGTCAGTGTATGAATGAGTGAGTGAATGGGTGAATGTGAGGCAAACTTGTAAAGCGGTTTGGATGGCCATAGGTCTGTAAAAAGCTTTATATAAATGCAGTCCATTAACCATTAACATAACAAGTGGAACATTTGGAAAATTAAGTGAAATAGGACAAGCAGTAAACAGAACTTCAGCAAATACTTTTGTGCAAATGTGTGACCCTGTTTGGGAAATTGAAGCTAAAGTCTGATAACCATTAGATCATAATAAAGAGATTAGGAGAATTAAAGTTTGATTTCAATCATTTATTTCACTATTACACGGCTCATTGGAATGCTTGATTCTGATTGGCCAGTCGACATTAGCAGGTTTGTTATTTCCAGATATCAATTATTAAACACTGCAAGTAATCCAGATGCTGCAAATCATTTTGACAGGTAGAGTTTAATATTATAAAAAAATTATATATAAATTTTAATAACATATATGAAATTATATTTACATATACATTATATTAAACATAAAATAGTGTGTTTGTGACATTTAAATGTCTTATCTTAAAAAAAGGGCTTTCCTTACTGCATTTGTTATATTTACTTTACATACCTTACTTATGAGGTAAATACTCATGTAATAAGTGGCATAATGTTATCATGAAATAAGCCCTATACATTATCCCTTACTTAATTTTAATCTTTGACATAACCTTACTCAGTCAACATTAAAGATAATACATTTTTACAGATTGTTCTTTACATTATGTATGATGATGATGATTTAATGTAGAAAGTAAATTAAATCATTACCTGAGATTTCACAAGCAGGGTCATAATAAACTAATTAAAATGAATTAATCTGAAACTGGTGTTAATGCCCCCATGAAATTAAAATTAAACTCTTAGGGGTGGTTTCCCGGACAGGGATTATCTTAAATCAGGACTAGGCCTTAGTCTAATTAGGAAATATAACTAGTTTTAACAAACATGCCTTACAAAGGGCACTGATGTATTTCAAGATGTCTGTGCCAGATGTTTTTAGTTTAAACAGCTCTTACATTTATTTTAGTCTAGGACTAGTCTAATCCCATTCCGGGAAAACGGAAATCACGTTTTTGATTGTGCATTATTCCAATTAATATCAATCAAACTGCAGTTGGTTTGTTTTGCTTTAAGCCTTTCTAACAAAAAAATACAGCTAAATAGCACAATAAAAACATGATAACATAATAATAAACATGTTTTGACAAAACTTGTAACAAATGAGTTATATATTTTGAAACCAGACTCTTCAAATATAAACTGGCATGGTCCAAAACACTGACAAAATTCTCATCCAGAAGATATAAGCATTGAAAACCTATACAGTTTGGCACAGCTAAAAAGTCTACATTTTTGTGACATCACCCTACACTTTTCATCAAATTTCCTTTTCAATCAAATGCCTTTTGAAGCGTCCAACCCTCTACGTTTTGTTACAGTACGTCTTTGCTGGACTGTGCCATAAATAAAAAAAACACTATTGGTTATTTTAAAAAGGGGAGGGTCTTCTCGATAGTTCTGTTGTTTCATTTAAACTGACATCACCACATCAAATAATGCTGCACATTCCAAGGCACTTCAGTGGGCCTTTAATTCGATTCTTCAGATGCCCGCAGCTACAAAGTGCTAACAGAAACACAAAAGTACAACTAATGCATTTAAGTAATTGTGTCATAACTTTTTATGAAAAGTGTTAGTTACTTTATTAGGAAGAATGCAGTAATGTACTGTGCTCCCACAAAAAAAGTAACATTACTCAACACTGATTATTGTACTGTATGTGCACAGAATGTGCAATAAAGGAAACTTTCATCAACAAGTCTGGTGAAGAAGAGAGATCCTTTTGAATGAATTAACTACACAGCATCCAGACACAGCTTCATATCTACCTTCATTTACATCAACCCATACAGAATACAGAGCATTTGTCTTTGCAACAAAAATGATAAACAACAGAATATAAAAACAACAATAAAAAACATAAATCAAATACATGAACGCAATTAACTTCATCTGATGTAAAATGTTTTGAAATAAGCACCAGAGAACATTTCTCATCTTAATACAATCTGACATTTAGGTTACAGACATGCGGCTTATAGTTGCAGCCACTTCAGTCTAAAAGAAAAATGTAAACACTGCACCAAACACTCATCATCATTATTTACCCTCTTGCTTCGAGCAAACACAACATTCATGATTTCTAGAGGCGACTATTGCTCAGCCCTCTTCTTCACATATTTTACCAGCATGTGAAGTGACATTGGGATGCTGTCTGCATTTAATGGCATGCTTGGGGTGGCTGACCCTTCACAACCACTCCATACTATATTTTGCTGGCACACTGTCTGTATGCACCATATTAAACCATTGAAAAGCAAAGGTAGACATGACATCCTAGCTTTTCGGGATTTTAAAGAACTACAGTTCATGGAAAAATAAAAACATAATTTATTCGCCCTTATGCTGCTTTAAACGTGTTGTTTTTCTATGAAATATTAAATACGTGTAAGCTTCTCTTTTCCATACAGTGATAGAAAATTAAACAGGATGCTGTCCAAAATTAAAAAAATACATACATGAAAGAGAAACACCATAGATGCATAATAAAAACAGTTTGCATGACTGCGAGGAACAGATTTACAGGCTAAATTTACTTTTAAACTACTTCTTCTGGGGCCTCATTTATATGTGTGCGTTCGCACAGATTTGATCGTAAAGTGTGCGTCGGCAAAAAATCCACGGCAAAGTTTTATATATTTATAAAAACTGTCTTTGATGTGGAAAAGTGCTTAAAAGGGTCAGGGTCTGAGCAGAAGTATGCACTTTTGCTTGTCCGATTGCTGCAGGTTTTTGGAAAATAAGCCGTTCTTACTGCTAGAAAATTGTTTAAACATTGACAAGCGCTCTTTTTTATGTCTATGGCATTAATGAGGCATTTAAAGGCGAAGATCTGAAACTGATCAGCTGCGCACAAGTTCAAGATCATTTGCGATTTATAGATTTCACATCTGAAAGAAAGGGGTACGCGCGTTTTTTGTGCATACGTTCATTTTATGAAACACACGTACGCATTTTTGATAAATGATCGTAAGATTAAATGTAGGATGGTTTCTACGCAGCATTTTATAAATGAGGCACCAGAATTTGAAATTCTTTCCATTTGCATTTGGCAGATGCTTTTATCCAACTGATGGTGCATCACAAATATACATTTTATCAGCATGCATGTTCCCTGGGTTCGAACCATACACTCTAAAAAAACAAACGGTGCTATATAGCACCAAAACAATTGCTTTGGATCGTAACGATAGAAGAACCATTTTAGTGCCATATAGCACCGGTGAAGAACCAGTGAAGCACCAGTGAAGCACCAGTGAAGCACCAGTGTAGAACCATATAGGGGCCATATAGCACCACATATGGTTCTACATAGCACTATATGGTTCTACACAGGTGCTTCACTGGTGCTTCACTGGTTCTTCACCGGTGCTATATGGCACTAAAAATGGTTCTTCTATCGTTACGATCCAAAGCAACTGTTTTGGTGCTATATAGCACCGTTTGTTTTTTAGAGTGTAGACTGTTAAGAATATGGACTTAGGTTTGTGTTTGTGAAGAGCTTTTTTGAAGCCAATAGTTGGCAGAGCCTGCCGTTGCTATTTTGGCAGCGCATTACTTGCGGATAACCGAAAATGGGTAAAGAGGTGGGATGTTGGTGAAGCTGAGGTGGCTGGTTGCTAAAACCACACTCGCCTAGCTCGACGGTAGTGACAGCAGTGACAGTTCATCCCTACTCAAGTGGCCACGCCCTAAATTATGCAGAACTTTAAGGCTTAATATAATTTTAACGGATGAATTACAAAATAATCACCCCCTCACAGTTGTCATAAAGGGCGAAATTAGCTATATAGACCAAAAACACTTTGTACAAGGATGTAAATGGATTATTTTCCGCTGTAAAGTTGGGCATTTTAACATGGGGGTCTATGGAAATTGAGCCAGCCTCTAGCCTCACCATCTTGGCAGCGCATCACTCGCGGAAAACCAAAAATGGGTAAAGAGGCGGGAGTCTTTTAAAGCCAGCCTCTAGCCACGTTGGCTTTATCAAAGAGATCGTAACGTTGCCCCTCAGTTCGAAAAAATGACCTTTTGCATGTTCCACACAAACATCTTTCCATCTCCTGCACATCAGAAATCTTATTCACACTAGCTAGCATATATATTTAATATCCATGTTAAAACATTATGCCAGGTTAGACATCAATGGCGCCAAACATTTTGACCTGTCACATTTTCTTGTTTAGGGTGTCTGTCCCAGTTCACTTTTTATCATACACAAAACTCAGCACGATCATTTTGCTAAACCGTGTTCCACAGAAGAAAGTAAATCATATGGGTTACGAGCAACATAAAAGCGAATGATGACAGAAATCTCATTTCGGGTTTTCCTGTCAAGCATATTACTGGAAGTAGAAAAACCGATGAGGTTGTCAAGCAGAAATAACTTTTTTAATTTTTTGGAAATATATGTAGCTAAAGGGACTTGTAACGCTACGTGATAGTTTTACCCACTGGTTCCTCAAACCTCAAGTCAACCACTGGTGATTATGGAGGTAGCAATCCCTGAGAATGACACCACACAAAAGCAACATGTACAAAACCATAAAATATTGCAATATTTCATTTTTGAACAAAACAGTGGGTGACAAAAGGTATTAAGTAAGGAATATTTGGCGACGGGACTTGAATTATAAGAAAATAATGCACACCCGCGGTGGTAATGCGGCACAATGTGTAATGTGCGGCACAACGCGGCTGTGCATTATTTTCAAATAATTCAAAGGACAGGAGTCAATTATTCCGCTTATACCATGGTTACCACAAAATTGTTCTGTTGCCTATTATTAAGACATTTGACAGGTGTGCGGTTTATAGAAAAATACTCAAAACCCATGGAACATTTCTCAGCCAATCAGAATTAAGCATTCAACAGGCCCGTGGTAAAAAACATTTATAAGTGTGCCTGCATTGCATTGTGTCCATAATCCGATGCAAGTACAAAAACAACAAAGCAAACCCATTCAGACATCGGTTTTCATCTGTTGCAACATTGTCACCACAGTGTTGCCTGTAGTGTTGTCATTGGTTACTGCCATTTCAGTGGAGTGCGTGCTGAACCTTCCATGGCTTTTGGAGCAACAGCAGAAGATACGAGTACAAGTGTCTTGAACCTTCTGCATGTCCTTTTGGGCACTCTCACTAATAAAACAGTAAAGTGCAGGATCTGCCACACAGTTAAAGCTTGTCAGCAACAGAGAGAAATGATAATAGTTGAAGATGTTCTCGATAAAGGTGCAGTTCCTCTCGTAAAGGGTACGAACAAGTAAAAAGACGTGGTATGGTGAGAAACACACCAGGAAGATGAGAATAGTACTGGTTACCAGATACTTGATGCGGGTTTTTTGGGCAGTCTGTGTGCCTGCGCTCTTACCCACCGCCCGTAAGACTCGGAAGTACGACACTGATAGGATTCCTAAAGGAAACAAGAAGCCTATGTAAAAACGGTAGTAGTTTATGGAGTACTCCCACGTCTTCATGGGATAGTGCTCGAAGCACACCGATTGGTTGTGCTTGTCTCTGCTCAGCTCCTTGTGCCGGAAGAACACCACGCCCACGGCGAGCTCTTTGAGCCAGACCACGGCACTAACCAGCGTCGCTGCTCGCACCGTTCGAAAAGCGGAGAAACGGAAGGGGTAGACCACAGCCAGGTAACGATCTATAGAGATGCAACACAGGAAACCGATGCTGACGTAAATGTTCTCATAAAGCAGGAAGCCACATAGTTGGCAAAGGAACTCTGAGCCGCTCCAGTTATCCCCCTGGAAAATATACTGCAGCCAAAGGGGCAGGGATGCCAGGTACAGCAGGTCCGATATGGTCAGGTTCAGTAAGTAGACCCCCAGTTCGTTACGGGCTTTCAGCTGAAACCAGGCGTGGTACAGCGAGTAAGCATTTGCGGGTAAACCTACTAGCAAGACTAGAATGTATGCGCCCGAGAACAGGTACTGGTGAATCTCGTGGTTAATAGTACAGTTGATTTGTTCTTCAGACATGTTCATCTTCCCAACCTCATGGTCCCAGTCTTCAGTGAGGTTAGCGTAAACAAATTCCATTGGATCTGTGGGATACAAAAAAATATTGTCATTTATATGATTTTGAATACATATGAGACAGTGTGGGAGTTAGACATTAAATAATCGTATTAAAATTGGGTGGGTGTACGCCAGAAAGATCATTTTGTCAAAAACGCCTCCTTGTGGGGTCTTTTGCACCACCAGTGTGAAATATAGCAATACATGTTCATAAATAAACTGCTTAAAATGCATAAGGGGTGTCAGCTGCTGCTAGACGACCATGTGTGTACATTGAATATACTGTACGACTAATTCAACCCACATTTACACTAACAAATACAGTCTCATCTCAACGACCCCCAGATAGAAAAGGATACTACAGTAGGTTTATTTTCTTTAAAAATTATGTTTGTAATAATATGTCTGGATGGTCTCAAAAGTCAACATCATTCTTAAATTACCAACACTTATTGATGCTAAAATGAATGGCTGGAATGCAAAATGGTCTGTGTGTAGGTCGAGTCTATCAGACGGTAAACTACAAACCCACGCAAGGACTGATATTAAGAAGCAGAAGTAGGTTTATAAAAGCGCAATTCAGTTTGAAAAGCTTTTTATCTTTGCAATACATTTCATTGTTGAATAAAGAAAGCATTTCTGTTGCGAAACACACTTTATAGATGACTAATCCTAAACGTTTTATCTCTAAACCTCAGTTCATGAATTTATACATGGATGCGAGTAATGCACATGTTGCCCTTTTCAAACTCAGCGTGACAGATTAGTCAATCTATTGAAGAAATGATGTTGGAGATGAGACCTTGACTGCAGTGACTAATCAAGAATCCTGCAACATAACGGACGTGACCCCCAAATGAATCACAGGAAGAAGACTGTGTTTCATTACCAATCCATGAAATGATGAAGTGCATCAGAGTCACAGCCACACTTCCATCACCAGTGTTGGGGAAAATATTACCCAATATAATGAAAGAATGAGAAAGTGAGTCAACGTGGGGATCTCCGTAGAAAAAAAAAATCTGTTGAGGCATGTGTTGGCACTTGTAAATACACAGTAAAGCTTTTACTCTATAAAACTTTAATAGAGTAAGTAACGTCTACGCCACTGGACTGTTGCTTATTAAAACAAGAATATTTGCCACTTGACAGCAATAAGAATTGCAATTCTGTGGAAAAAAAAAGGGTTTGATAATATTTGCCAATAAACAGATAAAAATAGTTACATTAAATATGAGAGTAATTAACATTTCTTCTAACAAAAAAATTATACAACAGTTAGTTTTGGTCACCTTATGTGAATGGCCAGTCTGCATCCCGTTATGTATAACAACACTGGAATATTTTCCTGCTGAGCAGCAGCTAAAATCAGCCTAAGGGACCGTTCACGTCACGGTAACGCTAGGCACGTAGGTTCTTGTTACATGACCTGCGGTGCACTTGCAACATTCTGAAAAAAATGAAATCTTTTAACTCGATGAGGTGCGGATGCGCCGGGAAAAAATGAGCGCGTTGCACCGCGTGCAACAAATATTCAAACTTTCAAGCGTCTTCCATTATAAGCATGCATACCGTGCGCCTACATTTGAAATTACGAACTTGAGCGCGCAAAAGACGCGATATGTGAATCACCCCTAAGCTGGTTGATGGTTTTGCTGGCCTCCCAAACCATTTTTGCTTCCTTAAAGAACGTTTAAGTCAAAGGTTCTTTGAGACATAATTCTTTCATACCTTTTTATATGTAAAGAACCTTTTTTCATCACAAAGAACCTTTTTATGAAACAGAAATATTCTTTAGAGCTATGGAACCATTTAGCAAAAAATGGCCCTGCTGAAAAAAACAGCATAGACCAGCATGATTGCCATGCTGGTTCATGGCATGCTGTTTTGTTACTTGTATAGCTGGTGGTCACCAGCATACCACCACCAAAACACAACATATGCTGGTCTTGCTGGTATGACCAGCATGGGATGCTGATGCTGGTTTGGTGCTGGTTCAGTGCTGGTTTAGCTGGTGCAGGTGCTGGTGCCGGTTTGTTGCTGGTTTCAGTGCTGGTTTAGCTAGTGGTCACCAGCATACCAGCACCAAAACACAACATATGCTGGTCTTGCTGGTATGACCAGCATGGGATGCTGATGCTGGTTTGGTGCTGGTTCAGTGCTGGAATAGCTGTTGCAGGTGCTGGTGCTGTTTTGTTGCTGGTTTAGCTGGTGGTCACCAGCATACCAGCACCAAAACACGACATATGCTGGTCTTGCTGGTATGACCAGCATGCGATGCTGATGCTGGTTTGGTGCTGGTTCAGTGCTGGTTTAGCTGGTGCAGGTGCTGGGGCCTCATTTATAAAATGCTGCGTAAAAACCATCCTACATTTGATCTTATGATCATTTAACAAA
The DNA here is from genome assembly GCF_030506205.2 of Paramisgurnus dabryanus. NCBI lineage: Eukaryota > Metazoa > Chordata > Actinopteri > Cypriniformes > Cobitidae > Paramisgurnus > Paramisgurnus dabryanus. The sequence goes on from NC_133353.1 coordinate 24,626,933, forward strand.
AATGCGTACGTGTGATTCATAAACCGAACGTACGCGCAGAAAACGCGCGTACCCCTTTCAAATCTATAAATCAGAAATGAACTTGAACTTGTGCGCGCAGCCGAGCAGTTTCAGATCTCCGCCTTTAAACGATGCGTTATTAATGTCAGACATATAAAAAGCGCATGTCAATGTTTAAACCCAGTTTCAAACAGCAAGAACGGCTTATATTTCCAAAAACCTGCAGCAATCAGACAAGCAAAAGTGCGTACGTCTGCTCAGACCCTGACGTGGCGCTAAGCAGTTTTCCACGTCAAAGACGGTTTTTATAAATATGGACTTTGCCGTGGATTTTCGCCTACGCACACTTTACGATCAAATCTGTGCGTACGCACGCTTTATAAATGAGGCCCCTGGTGCCGGTTTGTTGCTGGTTTAGCTAGTGGTCACCAGAAAACCAGCACCAAAACACAACATATGGTGGTCTTGCTGGTATGACCAGCATGGGATGCTGATGCTGGTTTGGTGCTGGTTCAGTGCTGGTATAGCTGGTGCAGGTGCTGGTGCCGATTTGTTGCTGGTGGTCACCAGCATACCAGCACCAAAACACAACATATGCTGGTCTTGCTGGTATGACCAGCATGTGATGCTGATGCTGGTTTGGTGCTGGTTCAGTGCTGGAATAGCTGTTGCAGGTGCTGGTGCTGTTTTGTTGCTGGTTTAGCTGGTGGTCACCAGCATACCAGCACCAAAACACAACATATGCTGGTCTTGCTGGTATGACCAGCATGGGATGCTGATGCTGGTTTGGTGCTGGTTCAGTGCTGGTTTAGCACCAAACACAACATATGGTGGTCTTGCTGGTGTGCTGTTTTTTCAGCACGGGGTTCTTCTATGACATTGTAAAGCACCTTAATTTAAAAAAATGTAAGGCCAGCCAACCTATTAAGCCAATTTAAACATGCTTCCAGCCTGATGGGGTAAGACTACAGTAGCTTGACCAGCTAAAAAGTGGCTAAAACCCCTTTAAAACAAGCCAGGCAGAGGGACCAGCTAGAACCAGCCAACCTTAGGCTGTCTATTTCAGCAGGGTTTACTAGCTACAGTATATTACTACACTTGTCTGTGTTTTCAGCATCCCAGACCAAATAAGTAGACTTAGGCCCTGTGCCAAATGAAACTTCCTCAGAGTCCAGACTTTAATGACATCATGTTGTGCAGACCTTAGGGACCCTTGATCCAGGTCCAGAGGATGCACCGGAGTCGTATTTTGGGACAGACTTCAGCGTCCCAACTGTCCCAGCATGTGAACTCCTCCTATCCGTGATCTGATTGGTCTGATTACTCTTTCGCAAGGACTTCTGGGTTAGTAAAGTGCATGAAGCCTGCAGCAGTGCGGGCTTGACTGAAGACCACATCACGGGTGCAAAGGGGGTGCTGATGAGCACACTTCGAGGTGTTAAAAATGACAGATGGGACAACCTACGGACTCATAGGCTAAGCGAGCAAATGCAATTTCAGGCAACAAGATCGAAAGTCCCCATGAAGTTGGGACAGGGCCTTAGGCTGCATCCGAAAGCTCTAAAATGCTGCCTTCGGTTGCTGGCATGTGCTATAGTAGCTTGTTATTGTTATTCTTAGTATTATTATTTGTGTTGATTTCTTTTTTATTCTAATATCTGAATCGATGTGAGAAGAAAATGCCTCAAAAGCTGTAAAGTTTAAAAAAGTTAGTACATTTTATTTTACTTAGGTTTAAGATGTTATTATCCACTGGACATCGGTTATTCTCATCTTTGGAAGTTCCTGAAGGCTTCATGTATGAAAACAGCACCATGTCAGCGTAGAGCATACAGAACCAAAAGCGATCTACTATGTTTAAAGGGGAAATTCAACAAGAAATTTTTTAAAGACAAAAATAAGTCTTTGGTGTCCTCAGAGTATGTATGTGAAATTTGAGCTCAAAATACCATATAGATAATTTTCTATAACATGTTAAAATTTCCACTTTGTAGGCGTGAACAAAAATGTCCAATGTTTGGGTGTGTACTTTTAAATGCAAATGAGCTGAACTCTGCACTAAATGGCAGTGCCGTGGTTGGTCAGCGCAGATTAAGGAGCGGTATTATCCCCTTCTGACATCACAAGGGGAGCCAAATTTCAATGACCTATTTTTTTACATTCTTGCTGAGAATGGTTTACCAAAACTAAGTTACTAAGTTTTTCTACTTTTTTAAGTTGATAGAAGTACTGGAGACCCAATTATAGCATTTAAACATGGAAAAAGTCAGATTTTCACGACATGTCCCCTTTAACAGGAATGCAGAAGTAAGTTGCACATATACCCTATATTGAATAGCCCTGCAGTACAGTATGTTGCTTAGCAACACAAAGATTGATGCTTTGGCATACATTGGTACTTTTGCACAGATTCAAAACAAAAGTGATATTAACATCTTTATGAAAATATAAAAAAATATGAGCAAGAGTGCTGGTGTACTAGACGGTATATGCAGTATGTGGCCTCATAGCACATTAAAGTTTTCAACAAATTCCCATTCATAATTATGTGATCAAAAGTGATTGCCTTAATTTAACATCTGAGAAAAAATTCAAATTTATTTTATTTCGTGAAAACAGACGTGAAACATTTGTGGTTATCATTTTTTTCTAAACATAGGAACTCCCACTCACAATTGAATCACAGGAAATTGCTTGATCTTGACGGCTGAAGAGTTGTATCAATGACAGCTGAAGTGTTTGTTCATTATTATTTGAAACAATAGACAATAAGGAAAACTGACTGAGGTTTTACTAGTAACATATCAATGACAGCTGAAGTGTTTGTTCATTATTATTAGACACAAATATACAGTATTGGAAAACTGACTAGGTTTCACTAGTAACAGAGAAAGAATTTTATTGATTTAGCTAAATATAATAGATTCATAAATCTAAAGGAATCCGAGTCTGAACTCTCTTTCAAGTTAAAGCCATTTTGTAAATGTGCTCATATTTTTCACAAAACACAGCAGTTGGTTTAACAGAAGTCATAATCAAGTTGATTTAACTGTCGCATCCATGGGTTTACTGCAAATACCACAGCAGGCTACAAGGTTATCATGCAAGAAATGTATAGGCTATGCGCATTGGATTTTTTGCATTTAATTCAAATAAATCAGGGAATTGACTGAGAGCGTTTTTAAATAAGGTATTTGGCAACGACTGTAAAAATTTGACCAAACAATGTGTGAACATCTGCGCGTGAACAGACCTACACATTACTTATGCTGCAATTGTTTTATTTTAAGATTAAATATTTAACCGATATTAATTGTTAACAATTGATGACAACGCACATGCTATTAATAATCACACGGCCAGGTAGACAGCTGTTGATGCTGTTCTTAGGTATAAGATTAATAACCCAGATAATACAGCTTAACAGAAGAAATGTTAAGGATAAAATGTAGAGTCACATATATCTAAACATGTTTTCTGCCAAACATGCTTTTCATAAAGTTGTAACTGTACTACTGTAACATAAAATAATAAGATTGTCATTTCATATTTTGTAATGACAGTAATGCATGGGTACCGGTTTTATAGCACTATAATGAGAACTGTTGTGGTTTCCACATCTTAAAATGTAATGAAGAAAATATCAGCTATAAAACAAGCTACATTACCTTCAGCTTGATTTTTATCCAATTCTCCTGATTCCAGACATTTTCAAAGTGTGAATTCATATCCTCTGTAAACTCAACAGCCCATTATATTTGCTCACATCAAATAGCATCGCACGCTGGTTTCGATACACACAATTGCGTCAAAGTTTTTCCTTTGAGGACGCGCAAATGACTGAAAACGAAACGCTCATCTCAAGTGCGTTCCCCAGACTTTCTCAATTCCAAGTGTCCTCCTGTAAAGACAGCATTTGTTAGTCTGTCTATCGCTTCTTTGCGTCACCTGAGCTGTGAGTTAAGCCGAGCTGACTCAAAACGCGAGTATGATGTCCAAATATGCTGTCTAGGAAGGTGGCTCGGTAGGTTTGAAGACATAGCTGCAGTTTCTTCCACCTGTTGGGCTGTGTAAAGGGGATGTGGGAAAATCTAAAGAAACGTCAGTAGCTAGGCGGAGGCGTAAGGATATAGACGCATACTGTAGGTCTTCTGACGCATGTTTTAAAAGCGCGACTATTTTGACATTTCACTTTTAACTTGTAACCTTCAAAGCACGGCAACGCGCAGTGTTGCCAGATCGAGCGGGTGGACAAATTAAAAGCTGGTTTGGGATCAGTTTGGCGGGTATTACATTAGCATAAGTTAATTGGTAAACAAAACACAGGGGCGCATACTTCAAGTGCTGTGCAATCCTGTTAAGTTACCACCGACAGCCTGCCTGTTTAACATCTCAAACAATAAGATCTCTTTACACCAAGCCAATACCCTATTTCACGTGACACTAAAAAAAACAGCATAGACCAGCATAATTCCCATGCGGGTTTGGTGCTGGTTTAGCTGGTGTTCACCAGCATACCAGCACCAGAACACAACATAATATGCTGGTCGACCAGCATGGGATGTGGTGCCGGTATGCTGATGACTACCAGCTAAACAGCATGGGAATTATGCTGGTCTATGCTGTTTTTTTCAGCAGGGAGCATTTCAGTGTCACATGAAATAGGTTATTGGCTTGGTGTAAAGAGATCTTATTGGTGGTTACCAGCAAACCAGCACCAAAACATACATATGCTGGTATGCTGGTTTTTTCAGCAGGGGTGACCCATAAAAATTAAGTACCCTGCAAGCCCCCACGAAGATTAACCATGTTTTTTGTGGTAAAAGTGTACCCATGGTTTTTGGTGTATTGGTTACTATTAGCAAAACCATGGTTTTACTACACCAACCATGGTTTAACTATGTTTTTTGAAAACCATGGTTGTCGAAACCATGGTAATTTTGTGGTTACCATGGTTTTATTACAGTAACCATGATTTTTTTTAAAAATGGTAAACCATAATTAATTTTAGTCGACAACTGGTCTGGCTAGCAACTTACCTGAACCCATTATGAACAAATACATTTTCGGTTTCCAAAAGACGATGGGAGACAGTAAGTAGATGTGCTGGGATATTTGGCAGATATAAGGATCTGTTGTAAACATTGTCTTCATTCATTTTGTACAGTAACATTAGCTTGTGAACTAAGGAAATTTATTTTGATCATTATCAGAAATAATCTACGGGGCTCTGTTGTTATCGATTCCATGTAGAAGTCTACTGGAAGTTAAGTTTGGTCCATAAAAGCCATTTGCTTATGTTGTAGCCACTGAAACACAGTCAATAGTTTAAATCAGGGATGTCAATCTCAATTTCATCCCGAGCCACATCAGCATTTAGGCTGCCCTCAAAGGGTCGATTGTATTTGTAAGACTATATGAATGTATCTCCTATTACATTGCATATTTACCTTTGCGAATGATTAGCTACTATAGTTTTTGGGCTGGGCAAAAATTTAAATTTTTTGATTAATCGTTTTTTTAAACGTGGTCGATTCAGAATCGATTCTCAAAGAGCAAAATCGATTTTTTTTTAATATTTTTTCTGCAAACATTGAACGTAAGATTAACGTTTATCAAATTACTAGTCTTCTTCACTAGATGGCACCTTATTTTTTGCCTTGCGCGATGTTACCAAGGAGCTAGAGGTGAGCCTTTCATTCAGTGCTTAAAATGGCGATTTTGGGGGCTTCATCGACGTTGATGCCACCTCCACATAAAAAGTAAGAGGTATGGAAGCATTTTAGATTTTGCAAGAAAGATGACAATGAAAGTGTTGTGGCTTTTAATTTCTTTTCATTAATTACCCACTTGTAAACTTATGTTCACTGTTCTTTTTTATTAATATAGTATTTGTATTAAATCTATATTCATTGAGTTGAATCGAGAATCGAGTATAAAAAACCAACCCGAGGACCGGAATCGAAAATTGAATCGAATTGATTAAATAGCTTGTGAATCGAAATTGAATCGATCTGGAACATCTGAATCGATATCCAGCCCTAATAGTTTTGGTAATAACTCAATAGCTTTGAAAGTAGAAGCCCAGGACAAATAATGACAAAGTGTCTTAAAGTATGCAACTATTGTACAGATTATTTTAATAATAAAATAAATAACTTATACATTCAAATAAATGTATATAAATTATAAATTTTTAATGAACTACCACTCAATCACAAAAATTTGTTTTGGCAAAAAACCCCTGCAAAAATAATTTAAAATAATATAATAACAATAAAATAATTTGTAAGCTGTACATTAAATAAGGGGGCGGGACAGATTTGGGCCTTATGTTTGACATTTAAATGATTTATGATTTTTCAAAAGTGCACATTATTACATAAATTAATAAAACGCCGCATTAAACCCATGCCATCAATAAATGTTTGTTCCAGAGTCTGTGGGCCTCATTTGTTAAATTCTGCGTAAAAAACTTTCTAAATTCGATCTTACGATTAATTTCTTAAAGTGGGTGTGTGTGATTCATAGAACAAATGTACGCAAAGAAAACGCACATATGGTTCACTTTCATATGTGAAATCTATACATCACAAATAATCTTAAAATTGTGCATAGTTTTAGATCTCCACCTTTAAAAACTGCCTCAACTAATCTCATTGACATAAAAGAGCACCTTTCAATGTTTAAATCCTTTTCGAGCTGCATTTTTTTTTTTAATTTCCAAAAATCTGCAACATTTGCCAGAGCCTGATGTGGCAGTGCTAAACACTTTTCTAAATTTGTATTTATTTGAAAGTTGGCATGGATTTTTACGTAGGCCTACGCACACTCTACAATCAAATCTGTGCATACGCATACTGTACTTTATAAATGATGCCCTGTCTTACAAATTTTTTTGTGTTTTTATTAATATATTGCAATTTTTTTTAACATTCTTAAATGCAAAACCAGTTTTATTTTGTTACTTTGTTTATTTGGGTTTTGCTTCATTTGTAAATTGCACTCTTATAAAAGCAACTGATGCAGGCTGTTTATCACTTCAGTTTGTCCATTTCTCAAATGTTCCATCACCTCTCTTCTCCCCCAAACTCTCTCCCCATAAATTTGCAGATCTTTCTCAGATTTAATTTAGAAAAGTCTTTATTACAAAGAGTTTTTGGACAACAGCTTTTTCTAAACTCTACCATTCACAATAAATTTTACAATATTAATATTAGGGTACCTAATCCAACGCATCATATCTTACAGGTAATGCTTTATATCCATGTGCAGTAAGAAAACAGCTGTTTTATACCTAAAAAAAAAAAACAATTTTACCAGTAGCTCTGCACATTCAAACAGGAGACACTTTATATTCACACACCCAGTAGAGGAATGTTTGTTCCAAATACATTTCCATAAAGATCCATCATCTTTCTCCTTGTGATCATCTGTTGCCAAACTTGCAGACCATAAGATGGGTAACAAAAAAGCAGCAATGACAGTAAACATCAGACACCAATCTGGTACACATGATCTATATCATCAAGTATTTACAAGCTCTGTGTGCCAAGATCAGGGTTAGAAAAAGGTTCTTCCAGTATTTATAATATTCAGGCTTTACTACAGTATATACAGTACAAAGACCAAAATACAAATCAATTTGGGGAAATGAAGCAAATACACACAAACCAAAATATCCACACACAAGTGTCATTTAATTGTCCCAAAGACATTAATAAATAAAACTTCTGGTCATTAGAACAGTTGTGCAGTGTTATAAAACAGTGTTAAAAAACAACCGAGCTTAAATTTCTCATAAGTACATCCTGAAATGCTTGTGTAAAACTATGTCCAGTGCTCAGATTGAAACTCATTATTCACCCTTCCACCAGCTTTAATCAAAAGGTAGGTCTGTGCATGCGTATCATCTTGTCCAATACTACCCCATCTTTCTATCTGGTTCGGTTGTCCTCTTGCTTGCTTTTGCACAGCGCCTGAGCCAAACCCAGGTCCCACAGCAAATAGATGGTCACCCACAAGAAGCAGAAAAGAACTGTTTAGTTTATCAGCAGGGAGCGAGTGAAAGAGAGAGCCCGCTTCCCGTAATGGGTCCCAGTGAGGCCGTCTCTCGTGATGGACCTGCAGCTGGCCTGCGTCTCCTAAAGATTGATGCAGCAGCTACTCCGTAATTACACCGGGAGTGGCTCCTAGCACACAACCCAATGTTTTTGCATTTCGAATATAGAATGTTGACCGGCCTGCCATGTAGTGACAGAGAACTACGGAAATCAATGCCGTTCGATTTAATCGGAAGCGGATACATTCAAGTGCCTAATACATTCCTTTGTGATCAGTATGACCCATAAACAAACCTGTTGCAGCTGAGGCATACGAAGAAATGTGGAAAGAAACAAAGCAAACAGTTTGTGGGTTTAAGGAAGTGCAGCTTGATTTATCAAACATGTTCTACACGCACCCATATTCATACCATACAGTCTGAGGGTCATCACTGGGGTCTGGGGAAGCGGGGTTGCTGGTGGGCTGCTCCTTGGAGCCATAGCTCAAGTTCGCAGTGTCTGCTTTCTTCATTAGGGTCGAGTCAGTCTGTCTCAATTCCAGAGGCTCCTCCTCCAAGTCTTTCAATCTTAAAGCTGATACAGCTCTTACTGGAGTCACCATGGCAACCTCGCCACGGTGGGGGGATGGCCGGGATTGCGCAGACCCAGGGCGGACCCCTCCGGCCCGGCTACTACCGCTTTCTACGTATTCCCGTTCAGTCTTCAGGGACACAGAGGAAGAGTGCAGAGGGGGAGGACTCGTGAGGGACTCGTCTCTGGGTGGAGCAAGAGACAGACGCCTGGGGTCCACAGAGAGATGCCCCGGGTCCCCGGGAAGGGGCGAAGAGCCAGACACCCTAGCAGACATTGATCTTTCTCTCGCCACTGCACCAGATCTCCTCAGCACCACATCATTTGGGCTGAGAGAACCAGTGTCAGTACGAAAGCTATCCGGCCCGTTGGAGTGGAGGAGGTCTGCCGAGGCCAGGCTGAATGTCCGGCTCAGGCTGCTGCTGCTGCCAGCCACCCCTCCACGAGGACTTGACTGCTGCAGAGCTGAGGCCCGTGAGCCGGCTCCTCTGTTAGGAAGCGTTTGTGAGTGGAAAGGTGGTGTGGAGGTTTCACCGAGTCGAATGTTTGGTTTGACACTGTGCCCGGGTTTGGTGGTTCGACCGTCTTGTTCGGGAGTGGTCTTGATGGTTGGCGTGACATAGCTGGTGGGGGTTTTAGCGCCATCTTGCAAAGGGGTCGATCGGGTAGATCTGGCGAAGAAGTCGGTCATCAGATCTTCTCGGCTTCCTGTGTGCACCTATGAGAAAAACAGTTTATAATATAAATCAGACCAAACCCTTGACTAAATGAATTTCCACTACTATTCCTGTCAATTCAGACAGGATATGGATTTTTTTAAAATACAGACCAGGCTATAAATCCTTTATACAGACCTTGCTGTGTGCGTGTGAAATGTTTTCAAACTCACAGTGGCCACAGCCGCTATGGTAATGATTCATAATGACAATGTCTCTATGATAACATCTCTCACAGCACTCAGTGAAAGCCGAAAAAGCCACAGCGTCAAACAATAATGCACCATGACATTAGAGTCAGACAGATCAAATATCAGCCTTAGTTAGTTTAGAATCAATAATAAATGTCTTTATTGATCACAAGTTAAATTTGGACAGATCTTTTTGCGGTTGTGAACCCATTCTGACTGCATAGATGTATTTGCATACATTTGAAAATCCACAAATGCAAAAGTTTTAAAAAATTAGATATAACGTGTTTACTTTATTATATACGTTGAACAGGGTTCCCACAGGTCCTTCAAAGTTTGTGAAACTGTAAAAAAAAATTCAAGGCCCTATAAAAGTTTTTGAAAATAAACATACATAGATACAGGACATTGAATGTGCTTGAATCTATTTTGTGCAAAAAAGTTTTTGTGAAATAAATCCACATTATACCCTGTGTAAAGTAGGATGATTCTCGCGAAAATTAGACTTATGAGGTGTCATGAAACATTCTGATAAAAAAGTAAATGCAAAGTAAGAGTATCAAAATAAGAAGCATACAAGTTACATCTCTTCATGTACTATTTTGCACATGATTTCAAATGACATCATTCAAACCAATTTTGTAGTTTTTCCACATTTAAGGGGAACATTTTCATTACCGCAACGTGTCCATGACTGGATTTGGGTTCTTTGACATGGAAATATTAATAATTAAAAAATCTAAAATATAAAAAGCTTCAGTGCATGTTATACTATAAACATTTACAGTAAAGAAACATGTGGTATTTGGTGATCATTGGTAAATGTAGAGACAATAATAAGGAATATAAATGTGTTCAAGAAAAATTTTCTCATCCTCCGCAACAATTTTCAATCATTGTTTAAGCCCTCAAGGAACTAACATTTCAAAAAAAAAAAAAAAAAAATTGTTGGAAGGGACATAATTGACTGTGACAAGATGGCTACCAGTTCTTATTTTTTCTCTCCAGATAATTTTTTTAATTTTGTTTGTCATAGTACCTAGACAACTTTTTGGTTCTCATTACCGAAATATGAGTTTGTAAATGCATATATTTAACGTAATATCATGTTGCGGTAATGATAATGTTTGATAATGATAATCTAAAAAAATTTAAATAATTCTAAAGGAAATATTTTTTAATTCCTCAAAAAATAATGGTTATAGTAAGTTTACACCTTAATCTTATATGTGCAAAAAAAATTTGGCTTTAAGTTTTTTTTTAAATTCTGATGCTGGACACGGATTTCGTGAGAAGGGACACTGGATTTCGTGAATCACCCATATAAATTCTAGATTTTTTAACACAGTTGCTAAACTGTTATATCTTCTAAATTTTAACACAATGTAACATTGGTTTCACTTGAAATGTGTCCCACATTAAGTCCCTAAATTTGAGGGTATTGGACCTGGAAAGTCCTTGAATTTTAGGTTAAAGGACAAGTTCGGTATTTTAGACTTAAAGCCCTGTTTTCAGATTGTTTATGGTGAAATAGAATGGTTTTGACTGAAATTTCGACATTTGCGGCTGCCCTGAGAATTTTCGCGTGTTTGTGTTTCATCTCACACCTCTACAATGGGTTTAATGGTGCACTAGAACAATCCTTCCTAAAATGCATTAAACTTTCGTTTACAAAGACGTGAAACTCACCGAGTGGTCAGGGGTGTTCACTGGTATGCTCACACAAAAATCGCTGCAAAAGACGCATTCCAACGGGTTTTATCGTAGTTTTTACCAACTACATTGACTTGTATTAGATGTCCGGTGAGGTACGGTAATACTCCGCGCCGGGAACTTTGTTTCTATTCTTGCAATTGGCAATGGCAGATTAGCGCCACCAACTGGGCTGGAGTGTCTATTATTCAAGCTCTAAGCGGAGGAATGTACGGGTGTGAGCCGTTTGGAAAAATAGGTCCACAAGTTTACAACGAATGCTAAAACAGCTGTTGGAAAGCATCTTTTGCAGCGATTTTTGTGTGAGCATATCAGTGAACACCTCTGACCACTCGGTGAGTTTCACGTCTTTGTAAACGAAAGTTTAATGCATTTTAGGAAGGATTGTTCCAGTGCACCATTAAACCCATTTTAGAGGTGTGAGGGGAAACAAACACGCGAAAAATCTCAGGGCAGCCGCAAATGTCGAAATTTCAGTCAAAACCATTCTATTTCACCATAAACAATCTGAAAACAGGGCTTTAAGTCTAAAACACCGAACTTGTCCTTTGACAAAGGTGTGGGAACCCTTTCAATCAAGAAATCTAACAATCTATGAGAAGAGTTTACTTACAGTGGGAGGGGACAGCACATTACTTTCCTCAAGGAACTCCTCCAGAGTAACCATTTCACTGCCAGGGGAAGCCGGCCGATAAGAAGAGTGACGATGGGAAGAGCGTGAAGCATATGGGCCATCACAAGGAAGAGTAGAGCTGCGAGGTATCAGCGATGACTGACTGAGACGCAAGACTTCGTGACTTAGTCCAACGACATCATCACTTGATAGACTGGCAGACCGACCCGGCAGGCAGTCCAGAGAACCTTGGAAAAGATACGAAATGTTTAGGAACCGAAAACTGAATAAACTAAAGCTCTCTGTGTGTCGTAGCCTTGTTGGCGGTCAAAGGTACAGATTAGGGTCAGTAAACTTATCACAACAGATGGAAAGCTCAGATGCAAAATAGATTAAACGGCACCTCCCTCAAAAAAATCAGATCACGTGTTATTTGTTCATCAAATACTTTCACTTAACGAATGAATAAAAATAGAAATATAGACTTGTTGGCAGAATCCGTTAAACCCCACAATGATTTCAAGTCCTTTAAATGCACAGGAGTTTTTACTTGGTTAGAAGAGGGTTACTAAATATATTAGGATATTGACCGAATTGTTGACCCTTTTACCTTTATTCAGAAAGGACATATACTTAGAGGGTTTTGCAGCGAAAGACAGTCAAATTTGTTAAACACCAATGAAAAGTGACATTTGTGAAAATAAGGCATTTCAATTAATAACCTTTATATTGTTATTAAAGTGAAGATACTGAACTTAAACGTAAGTGTCTGATGAAAAAAATATGCTCATTTACAAGAAAACATATCAGAGGCAGTTTGAGGGTTTTGCATCTAAACTCTTCAGATGCTTTTCTCTTTCACACCTTATTCTATTTTGAATAATAATCTAACACCAGTAGTGTGCTGGTATGAGTCACTTTACTTGATGAAATGGAATTTGCCCAGAAATCCTCTTGAAAATATTAAATTACCACTGCTAAGTGCTTTAGTAATGAGAATTTGATTCTTGGAACAGTGGAGACTTTTTGCAGTGAATCCTTTGAAATGCTTGCATGGCAGATGGTTCCCAAGGCACTGCTACAGGTATGCTGTTTCAAGTCTGTGGTTAACAGGTTGTTGCTAGGGTGACCAAAGAGGATGCTATTCTGGCACCTAGTTCAGGGCCAGCGCCAGGCGTGGGCTAAGCCCACTAAAACATCTGTCTTGCACACCCAAAGACATTCATTTTTTACTACAATTTAAATATTGGTTAAAAGCAATCTGAGACGGGCTACATTAAAGAGCACCTATTGTACGATTCACGTTTTTTAATTTCCTTTGGTGTGTAGGTGTGTATTAGTACATGTTAACGATATGCAAAAGGTAAATACCCCAAAGTAAACAATGATGTGAGTTATCATCTCCAGCATAAATCTCTTTTCTTGCCCTGCGATCCATTTCGTTTTTTCATGACCTTCCCTCGCTAACTTCCCTCAGTCTCGTTCACTCGGATGTACGTCATTGCTTACGTTGTATAAGTGCCCACTACTGCTGGAACACTTGAAGTGGTTTCAAATGGATCGCCCTAAGCCCTTGATCACATGGAAATTGGAGACCGCCCCCTCCATCATTTGAACTGTGCAAAGCGCGAGCTGCTGAAGTGACGTCACAATCGTGTTGCATTGTGCTATATGAAGCTGCCTGAAGTGTACATATAAAGTAGGTCAAAATCGAGGGAGCTAGGGTCTGTCCATATAAACTTCCCTCGTTCACTTGACGAAGTGGAACGCACTTCAAAATGGCGACAGGGATTCCCCCGAGAGGAAGTGTTTAGGGAAGTTTGCGAGTGCGTGTCTAAAACTGAAGTGGAATGCAGCCTTGGACTACAACAAACACATGAATTGTAGGCAACAGTTTACTTCCTGGGATTTGTGATTTAGACAAGACCGACATTATCATAATTCCTCCCGCTTGAGCTCACAGACTGTAAGTTAACTCTTGTTAGCCTAGCATTGTGACTGAATATTTCCAATATGGTAAGGAGCGTCACATTTCCAGCTAACGTCAGAGGTACTGTATTCATGCCAATCACAACGTACAGATTTGCTGGCCAATCAGGGACACAACACTTTTTAAATCTGTGCGTTTCAGGAAGAGAGTGAAATCTGGAGCACCAAAAATTTACGTGTGTGGAAAATAATGTGTTTTTAAACATAATCCACACGAACACATTGTATTATACCAAATACACAAAATATTTTTTTTTAGCAAAAGGGTTTTAAAAAGGACTGTAGATGGTCCTAATCAATTAACACCAGAAAATGTCAGTATTTTTCAGATTTTATTGGCTGAAAGCAACGTCACTCTACACCAGCGTTTGGGGAATAGGAACATTACAAGTGGGGCATGACAAACGAGTAGAAATTTGGTCATTTTTGTGCCCATCTCTATTCATTTCTTTATTTATTGACCATACAGTCAAAACGGCACATTTCAATATAAGCCTAACTTAAAACAACATCAGACTGAAGAAAATTTCACGCTGAACCATAGCCTACAAGAATGAATTATCATCAGAATGTTAATTAAAGTGAAAAAAAACTTTATATGCGGAGAGGTGGTATACACGGTAGTGGGTACAAAAGTAAACAATGGACCTCTACCGAAAGGGCTGTAAAATTTATTCTCAAGCTAACATGTTTATAAGGAAATTTTCTATGTGCTCTGACTTTGTGAAGTGCTCCTTGTTTAGAACCTACATAACACCACTATATACTGCTCAATTGTGGTCTAACTATAGAAAAAAAAAAAAAAAAATACGAGTATGCACAGGCTTAAAGGATTAGTCCATTTTCTTAAAAGAAAAATCCAGATAATTTACTCACCACCATGTCATCCAAAATGTTGTTGTCTTTCTTTGTTCAGTCGAGAAGAAATTATGTTTTTTGAGGAAAACATTGCAGGATTTTTCTCATTTTAATGGACTTTAATAGAGCCCAACATTTAATACTTAAAATACTTAACTCAACACTTAACGTTTTTTTTCAACGGAGTTTCAAAGGACTATAAACAATCCCAAACGAGGCATAAGGGTCTTATCTAGCAAAACAAAAATAAAACAATACAATAAAAATAACAAATATACACTTTTAAACCACAACTTCTCGTCATGTAGATTCGGTCGTGATGCGCCAGCGTGACCCCACGCAATACGTCATGACGTCAAGAGGTCACAGAGGACGAACGCGAAACTCCGCCCCAGTGTTTACAAGTGTCTTGGAAGAGGACTGTTCCGACGTTATTGTATGTGGAATGATACTAATTAATGTCTTTGTGTCAGTTTATTGTTTAACTCTTTCACCGCCAGCATTTTTTAAAAAAGTTGCCAGCCAGCGCCAGCGTTTTTCATGATTTTCACCAAAGTTTAATGCCTTCCAGAAAATGTTCTTCTTTAAATATATAAACATACAATATACCAAATGAAAGAACAGACCCTCTGCTTTCAAACAAAAAAAAACGTTTCATCCTACCTTTAGCGGTTCTTTTGCAATCAGCTTTTGAATATGGGTAGGTTTTTGCAAAAACACCATATTTTGAGCAAAAAGCAGAGATAATTCCATTTTTATGACGGACTTTTCATAGAGATCATATTCAGAGCGATATTTAAAACAGACACGGACATGCAGCAGCTTGCCATAGGGCAATACTTCCGGTTTTAAAAAGTTGCGGAAGGGCGCCACCTGGTGGATAATAGCGGTATTGCGGAAAGACGGAAAATCTCGTCATTGGCGGGGAAGCGTTTTCTCTTAATTGTCGAGATATCTCGTCAATGGCGGGGAAAGAGTTAAAAATGTCCGCAAATGTGCGTTTTATATATGTAACACGTGACCTCCCTACGTCACTGCGCATTTACGTTAGGTCGCGCTGGACCGGACCTACACGAAAAGTTGTGGTTTAAAAGTACATATTTTTTATTTTTCTTGTCAAAAATGACAATCGTATTGCTAGATAAGACCCTAATGCCTCGTTTGGGATCGTTTATAGCCCTTTGAAACTCCGTTGAAAAAAACTGTTAAGTGTTGAGTTAAGTATTAAATGTTGGGCTCTATTAAAGTCCATTAAAATGAGAAAAATCCTGCAATGTTTTCCTCAAAAAACATAATTTCTTCTGGACTGAACAAAGAAAGACATCCACATTTTGGATAACATAGTGGTGATTAAATTATCTGGATTTTTCTTTTAAGAAAATTGAATATTCCTTTAACTCTTTCCCCGCCATTGACGAGATATCTCGTCAATTAAGAGAAAACGCTTCCCCGCCAATGACGAGATTTTCCGTCTTTCCGCAATACCGCTATTATCCACCAGGTGGCGCCCTTCCGCAACTTTTTAAAACCGGAAGTATTGCCCTATGGCAAGCTGCTGCATGTCCGTGTCTGTTTTAAAGATCGCTCTGAATGGGATCTCTATGAAAAGTCAGTCACAAAAATGGAATTATTTTTGCTTTTTGCTCAAAATATGGTGTTTTTGCAAAAACCTACCCATATTCAAAAGCTGATTGCAAAAGAACCACTAAAGGTAGGATGAAACGTTTTTTTTTTGTTTGAAAGCAGAGGGTCTGTTCTTTCATTTGGTATATTGTATGTTTATTTATTTAAAGAAGAACATTTTCTGGAAGGCATTAAACTTTGGTGAAAATCATGAAAAACGCTGGCGCTGGCTGGCAACTTTTTTTAAAAACGCTGGCGGTGAAAGAGTTAAGGTAGCATACAATGATTCAATAAGGTTGCTGCCTCGTGTCCCTAGGTGGCATAGTGCCAGCAAATTGTTTGTGTCCAATAGGGTACCTCTGAGGCACTATTAAGACAATTGATGTTTAGCTTTGTGTTGCCTGGACAAGTCAGAGAACCAAACAATTGAAGCTCTAGTCAGCCCGTTAAAAAAGCTGTTATAGATTCACTTGTAGGTTAAGAAGGCATTCGTGCAATTGCCTGTATGTCCTATAGGCTAATATGTGATGTCCTATGTATTTTGTGTTTCTTTTTGTACTATTTATAATGTATGATTATATTACGGGTCCGTTGAATGCTTGAATCTGATTGGCTGATGAACGTTCTGAGGTGTGCAATTATTTTCTGGGAAACGCAGGCCGAATGTAGTTCCAGGCAGCTCTCTTGACCGCATTACAGTTCCATAGCACTTCACATAGTTAACTGTAATAACTTGTAACAGACTAACAAAAACAACATGACAGACGATTTTCAAAGGCAATAATAGCGCTGTTTGGAGACACAAAAAACCTCATTCACACAATCTCTCTCTCTCTCGCTTGCCCTCTCTCTCTCGCTCGTTCTCTCCGTGTCTCTGTTAGAAAGCTATCAATGGCTCAAGCCTCTATTGTCAGCTATAAAATGACGTTTTGGAACAAGCAAAAGAGCCGTTGGATGAGACACGGAAGAATTAGTCCTACTCACAATAGCGATTTAAGTACCAAACCCGGATGAATCCCTTAAATATATCATGTGATCGATGTCTTGAGGTGTGGTAACCGTAGAAAAAGCTGAATAATTGACTCCGGGCCGTTGAATTATAAAAAAATAATGCACACCTGAGGTGTAACAGCCACTCCGCTTATTTGGGTGTGCATTATTTTTCTAATAATTCAACGGCCCGAGTCAATTATTCCCTACGTATGGACCTGTGTCTGCAAAAAAGCTTTATAAATGGATACGTTGGGACATGGAATGAAAAGAAAACTGAAGGTTCGGCACCAACAGAGAAAACCAAGACAGACAGTGGACCTAATCAACCAAAAAGCCAGCCGAAAAGAAAGTATGATCACTTTTGTCAGAGACAAAATGCAAACACAGTTGCCTTATTATTAAATTACTTATTTCATGCAATGTGATAATACATTTGCACATTTTTTTTCTCTATTGAAAGGCTTTAATTCTTTCATGTTTTAAAATATGATGTGATTAGATACATTTCAACAGTTTAACTTAAAGCCTACTTGATACCATTTTGTTGGGGCAATTGGGGACAGGTGGGACTCGAAACCCTTCCCTACCTGCAAAGTGGGTAATAGCAGAAAAAGTTTAAGAAACACTGACCTATATTCTCATGAGGCGGCCTCTGTCTGTAGCGGAGACTGATGCGACACATGATTTAAAAGCAGAATTACTTGTGTGGAATATGTAGCTTTTACCTTTGTTTTTTTTTCGATGATCTGGAAAAAATAATTTTTCCACAGCTCCCGCTTCAGAAATAAATCAGTCTCTCCCTCAAATCACGTTAAAAGACTTGACTTAAATCTAAATTCACCGTCCCACTCATCAGAGTGCATTTATCAGTCATTTAAATGATGGATGGTCCGTGTATCAGGGTCGGAAATTACTAAGGGCTTTTTGCAAAAATGCAATCAAGATG
Organism: Paramisgurnus dabryanus; assembly: GCF_030506205.2. Classification (NCBI taxonomy): domain Eukaryota; kingdom Metazoa; phylum Chordata; class Actinopteri; order Cypriniformes; family Cobitidae; genus Paramisgurnus; species Paramisgurnus dabryanus. Next base: position 24,645,208 of record NC_133353.1, read on the forward strand.
AATAAAAATGTTCCCCAAATTCAAGGGAGCAAACGCGATCGTTTAGAGTCCTTTGAAACTCTGTTGAAAAAAACTGTTACGTGTTGATTTAAGTATTAATTGTTGGTGTCTATTAAAGTCCATTAAAATGAGAAAAATCCTGCAATGTTTTCCTCAAAAAACATAATTTCTTCTCGACTAAAAAAAGAAAGACATCAACATTTTGGATGACATGGTGGTGAGTAAATTATCTGGATTTTTCTTTTAAGAAAATGGAATATTCCTTTAAGTCTCTACTTTCTAGTCCCTCCTATGTCTATATGGATTTTTAACTGTCTGCCAGGTGAGAATTGTACATTCAATGACTCAGAAAAGTAATAGCACACCTTTCCTCAACAAGCTGCACAATTTTAACTGTGCTGAATTTGCTACAGTATGTGTCAAAATGTAATACTTGGGGATTTATGATACCCAAGACTGAGCAATAGAGTGGTGCTTGTCCAAGCAGACCACAATGATGAAAAACTGATGAAGTCTGCATGTTGAAAAGCTTTTATTTCGACATCAACCTGAAAAGCTCATTAAAACGAGGGGCACTAATGGCTTTCAGTGAGAAGTGATCAAATTGGCCAACAATTTTTATCTTTCCTTAGAGACACGACAATAACAACATAGAAAAAACACAAATTGGCTACATAAAAAAATGAGAATGGCAGCAACAGTGAGCCTTTTATGCATGGCACTAGACAAAATCATCAACCTCATGCTGGAATAAAGTCATGTCAAATGTTCTTGTTTCTAGATTGTGATACTAAGAGAGTGAATCTGTGTGTGTGTGTGAAGTATTTTTCTGTTTTAATGTAATGACTTGTGATTTGTTGTATTGTAGCTGACACACCTTTGGAGCTCACGGGGGAATTGCTGCTGGAGGTGTTGCGGCTGAATTCGGCAGAGTTCGGTCTGTGGCCTGCGGAGGACGGCAGAAAATGCATTTAGCCACACAAATGAACACACGCTGATGCTCAAAAGCCAAGGGTGCATTGATTTTGTTAATTCTCCTACCTGTGTTTCCATGGACACCGATCCCAAAGCCAGCATCTGGGGAATGATGGCCCATGACTTCCTCTGGGAGTAACCCTTTAAACAAAAGATTGTGTTGTGGTTTTACAATGACAGTTGCATTTGTATAATGTGTGTAACTACTGTACATGTGTTTTTAGTTTAGTTCATTTTTGTTTAGGTGGAAAAACCTTTTGTAAGGATGCGTGTGGCCATTATTAAAAGCTTTTTGTGAAAATATAAAAAAAACATAACAGCAGCACATGATGGCTCTGTGGTCTAAAAATAGGTCCATTTACCCCACACTACTGCACCTACAGGTAATGCAATCAGTATGTGGTTCATTGCGTATCCACTGCTCTATAGGTAAACTTTAGTTGGTGTTTCTGTAAAAACTTAAGATTTTGACATGGCCTGAAAATTATTCTGGCTGGTAGGGGCAACGGTCCCAAACCACTTTTTCAAACATTTGCCAAGACATCACTGTGCATCTGTTAAAGGATTAGTCAATTTTCTAAAAAAAAAATTCCAGATAATTTACTGACCACCATGTCATCCAAACTGTTGAAGTCTTTCTTTGTTCAGTCGAGAAGAAATTATGTTTTTTGAGGAAAACATTCCAGGATTTTTCTCATTTTAATGGACTTTAATGGACCCCAACACTTAACAGTTTTAATGCAGTTTAAAATTGCAGTTTCAAAGGACTCTAACGATCCCAAACGAGGCATAAGGGTCTTATCTAGCGAAACGATTGTCATTTTTGGCAAGAAAAATAAAAAATATTTCTCGCCTTCCTCCGGTAAGTACGTAATTGTGTAATGACGTCGAAGGTCACTTGTTACATATATGAAACGCACATTTGCGGACCATTTTAAACAATAAACTGACAGAAAGACATTAATTAGTATCATTCAACATACAACAACGTCGGAACGGTCCTCTTTCTCCACACTTGTAAACACTGGGGCATAGTTTCGATACATCATCCGCAACCTCTTGACGTGATGACGTATTATGTGAGGTCGTGCTGGCCCATCACATGACTGGAGGAAGACAAGAAGTTGTGGTTTAAAAGTGCATATTGCCAAAAATGACAATCGTTTCACTAGATAAGACCCTTATGCCTCGTTGAGATCGTTGTGTTTGAAACAGAGTCTGCATTAAAACTGTTACGTATTGGGGTCTATTAAAGTCCATTAAATTGAGAAAAATCCTGGAATGTTTTCCTCAAAAAACATAATTTCTTCTCGACTGAACAAAGAAAGACATCAGCATTTTGGATGACACGGTGGTAAGTAAATTATCTGGATTTTTTTTAAAGAAAATTTACTAATCCTTTAAGATGTTCTAACATGTTTTAGGCATTTTTATAGGCATAGTTTTTTTGCCGGATGGTAATTCTGGGTGGTTCTTACTGACCCAAGGGTCAAGTCTTCTGGTCCATACACTCTAAAAAATTATGTGTTCATTTTTTCCACATTATTTGTGTTATGCTATTTAACACATTAGATAAAAAACACAAGATGTGTTGTTCCAATAATAACACAGAGATGAGTCAGTTAGGGACAACACATTTAATGGGACTTGATTGTTTAATTGTTTTTAACACATCTGTTTTTAGAGTGTAGATAATGTTTGACTTTTCACATAAACGTATGGGATTTTTTACCAATTTTATCGCCCACCTCAGTTGAAAATGAATCACAGCATGATTTTAATTGGTCTGTAACAGTTGCGAGACATTACGCACCTAAACTTTAGCATGAGTAATCTCAATAGTATGGCCGCAACTAATGATTTTTTCATAATCGATTAATTTGACATTTTTTTATTAGTTGATTAATCTGATAAAAACCTAAACATTTATTCAATTACATTTTTTCATTGTTAAAGCTAAAAATTATCCTACATCAGAGTATGCGTGTGTAGAAATGTACTTCAAAAAGTGCAAACGCCACAAATAAGTTTTTTTCTGGCTCAATTCTCAGTATAAGAGCTCGAAATATCGTTTGGTTTCGAGTGGGAGTGACTGTCGAGCACGTCTGATAGTGTGAAAGATTGATGGCATGAGACGCAAACTGTTAAAGGGCATGACCATCATAACCTTATGGGAATGCACACAACTCGCACTGTATGAAGCAAACGCATGTCCGCTGTCTAAAACGGCAGTCCCTGTGACGTCACAGACCAACTAAACTAATCTCAAACATTTTTATAATTATTATCGATTTTATTGATTGGTTGTTGCAGATCTACTCAATGGCAATCACTAAATTTGTATTATTTACGGAAACCCATTTAAAATTGCTTCCCAAAGATTGTGTTATTATGGACACTCTGGGTCCCCAAGCTACTACAGTGGCCTTTTAATCATAATCTCTGCTTGTTTGTGCATTTGAGGACGTTTCTAGTGCTTAAAAATAAAAAATAATAAACAACACTGTTATTTCACTCAAAATTACTTTGTGAAACAGGTTAAAGGCTCTCTAAGCGAATCTGCGAGACGTTAGTTATTGTTGACGTTTGAAACTGTTTTCAAACAGACGGAGCGTAGCTAACTCCTCCCCCTCCCTTCCGTGCTTTCATGAACGCGCCCAACCCCCACCCCCAAATCCTTTTTGTCGTTTATTGGCTGGAATACTTTGTTTTGTTTTGTGATGCTAGGTTTGGCCACTTGTTGATATTGCCGTTTGTGAAGCCTGGGCTGTCTACAGAGATCGCGTTTTTTTACAGTTTGATCAGCGGACAGACAGCAAGCAGATAGTGAGGAGATGTTTCCGGTATCTAACAAAAAATTTTTTATGGTCTAAAACGCTTCAATTCGCTTAGAGCGCCTTTAAGTCCATGAGAGGGTCGGTGATGTTCAGGTTTAAGCCCCCATGCATACAGTCCCACATTAACCATAAACTTGCCAATGGCTAAATGTGACCCAGTCTGTAAAAACCCAACTAAAGTAATTTTTGTGATGTATAGCTACATAAAATCATCCTACATAGTATAAAGGGCATTCTGTTAAAATATAACCCTGAAATCTTAAATATTGGCTGAGTAAAATCACACCAAAGGCTGAAATTGCTTCTAATTTCATTTATTATCAGACTTCAGCCTGGATTTCACAGAAAGGGTCAAATGTATGTTAAAGAAAAATCTAGAATAGGGATCGCGAGGGATGCCTTTACTATGAATACCTATAGACAACCACTCAGCACAAGAAATGTTGTCTCCAAAGCAAACCGATAAATCAGGATTGTGAGGATGATTAAGAAACATTCTACCTTGACCTGTCATGTGAGGCTCAAGGCTGCGGCAACATGTACTAAACAGCATAATTACCCTTTGGTCTGCGTCCTGGCCTCAAGCTGGAAGAAGAACTGAAGGCTGACGAACTGTGGGAGTTGCGGCTCAGCGGAGTCGAACAGGTGGCGCCTCCTGGCTCCCGGCCCCTCCACCGGACCATCTCCTCGTGTCCGTTTATGCCCTCATTAATGCCCCCTACTGACCGATAGGCTTCTCTGCCTCTGGACCCTCCACTGTCGTTCACTTAAAAATATAAATAAAGAAATAAGGTCAGTATCTGTGAGTCTAGTGTGGCATGTACATCTGTGATGCAAGCGCTGCTGCTGGGCTCCAGTGATGCTGCGGGCAGCTGCATGAGAGAAAGTGTTGCGGCAAAAGCTCAAGCGCATGTTAGTAAAAGAGACAAAAACACTCAAGCAGGATTTTGCGAGCTTAAAAAAATTAGATTTCTTAAATAGAGTTCATATTAGTACCTTAAATATACATATTGGTACCTACATGGTACAGTACAAATAGGACCATTTTAAAGGTAATGCCCCAGTGACAGTTTTGGACCATTTTGTCTGACAATGTGGAAGCATGTACAAAATTTTACATGTTAGCTCCTATGTAAGACACAATGGCATTTTAATATAAAACCATTTGTTTGGGTTAAATTGAAGGTTTACATTTAATTAATCTGATCATGTGTTACTGATGTCATGCTTGTCCAATTGACTTCTATTGTAATAAAAATTATGTACATTTTTACTAATCTCACACATGCTCTCAAAAGAGCATCCACTGGACGTCGAACATTTCTTAAAGCCTTATTGCTGAGGCCAACTCAAAACACCAGCTGGAATATGTAGGTGGTCTATGACATTGAGTCTATTAGAACCAAGATAGATTTTCCTACATAAAACAAATGCCCTGCCATCTCACGGCATTGGATAAGTGACACATTACATTTGAACTGTATTGACCATTTTAGTAATAAAGTTCTCATGACCAAACAGCCAAAATGTGCTGTACTGCAAGAACACCTTTAAAAACGGAAATGCAAAAAAAGGTTGTTTGCACCGCAAAAAAAAAAAATAAAAAACAAAGGTGGAAGTAGACGCCCTGAGGTTTTCCTGTAGTATATACAAATAATTGCTGCACAGTCTAAAGTTAAATTACACTTTTGCACTTAAAGGGACACTCCACTTCTTTTTGAAAATATGCTAATTTTCCAGCTCCCCTAAAGTTAAACATTTGATTTTTATCAATTTGGAATCAATTCAGCCGATTTCCAGGTCTGGCGGTACCACTTTTAGCATAGCTTAGCATAATCTATTGAATCTGATTGGACCATTTAGCATCGCACTTAATAGCGATAGAGTTTTGATATTTTTCTTATTTAAAATTTGACTCTTATGTAGTTACATCGTGTACTAAGACCGACGGAAAATTTAAAGTTGCGATTTTCTAGGAAAATATGCTAGGAACTATACTCTCATTCTAGCATAATAATCAAAGACTTTACTGCCATAACATGGCTGCTGTAGTCGCAATGATATTACGCAGCACCCAAAAATAGTCCTCTGCTATTTAAAGTTACCAATGGGATAACTGCGATAACAGGTGCTGCATGCACACAACTTTTTCAGTACATGATGTAACTACAGAAGAGTCAAGTTTTAAATAGGAAAAAATATCGAAACTCTTTGGTTATTTTTGAGCGCGATGCTAATGGTCTAATCAGATTCAATGGATTATGCTAAGCTATGCTAAAAGTGGTACCGCCAGACCCAGAGATTGGCTGAATGGATTCCAAAATGGTAAAAAGAAAATGTTGAACTCTATGGGAGCTGGAAAATGCTTTTCAAAAACGTAGAGTGTCCCCTTAAGTGAATAGATATGTATAACAGGACATACAGTATCGGACACTACTCTGTAAAATAAATCAATATTAAACATTTTATAAGTCTCAACATGTTTTAGTCAACATTGCATGAAGAGATTACAACATATACACCATCGTTCAAAACTTTAGGGTCACTTAACAAAAATTTTACAACATTTTAATCTGAAGACGTACATCTGAAACTTGTTAAAATATAATTGTGCCAAAATAAATTTCATTAAAACAAAATATTAAAATGTTTTAAAATGAATGACTTAGACCAAATAAAGAAGAAAATGCATCCATTAAAGGAATAGTCTACCCTTTTGCCATATTAAACTATGTTATAACCTCAACCTAGACAATTTAATACATACCTCTTTTTTCAATGCGCGCACTGTACAGCGCGTCGTGAATGTGTTAGCATTTAGCCTAGCCCCATTCATTCCTATGGTACCAAACAGGGAAGCCACCAAACACTTCCGTGTTTTCCCTATTTAAAGACTGTTACATGAGGAGTTATACCAGTAAGTATGGTGCCACAAAATAAAACTTTTTTTGGTACCATAGGAATGAATGGGGCTAGGCTAAATGCTAACACATTCACAACGCGCTGTACAGTGCACGCATTGAAAAAAGATAGATTTGTATTAATTCGTCTAGGTTGAGGTAATAACATAGTTTAATTTGGCAAAAGGGTAGACTATTCCTTTAAGAGCACATAATCGATGGGAACACCTTCAATGCATGAGATAAAGCATTACAGGTTAATCCCTTAATGCAGATGTACTCAACTCTAACCCTGATCAAACTCAAAACTATGGAGTAACAAAAATGGCAATAATACAACAAATCTGTAAAAGCTCTCATTTTGCAACTTTGAAGTAGCCACACCAAGCAGATCTGGGGCACCGTTGACTTCCATAGTATTTTTTTCTCTTCTTTGGAAGTCAGTTGTGCCCCAGATCTGCTTGGTAAAAACATTTGATCAAATATCTTAATTTGAGTCGAGCAAGATAAAGTAATTTATACAGGTTTGGAACAACTTGAGGGTGAGCAAATGACAGTTTTCATTTTTTGGGTGTACTATCCCTTTAATTAACTGGTTAATAAATATCAAAAGTATGTTTACAAATTGTAGAAAAATGTGGCTACTTCAAAGCAGCATTTTTGTTACTCTATAGTTTTGAGTTTATTGTTATTCTAAAATGTGCTCCCAATTAATAAAGTAAATTTAAAAGTAAAAAAAGTTAATAAAAAAGTATTTGTCCTTAAACTTTTGATCTGTAGTGCATTAATGCACCTTAGCCAGGCGCAGTATCTCTGACCTGAACTCTCTGCACAGGTGTCACACTAGGACATCATGCAAAATCACACGTTGCATGGTGAAGAGGAAGATGGAAAAATAGAGACAAAGTTCATGGGGGTGGTGTGTTTTAGAGCTAACAGGAAAGGTATATCTGGTAACACCTTGAGATATTCAGTGAGGTGCAAACCTTACAAGGAAATAATGCAAGTTCACAAGCGACACATCACACAGTTCAACTAAAATAATTTAATTAAGATGAAAGATTAGGCTTTCCTCTGCCTTTCTGCTTCAGTCTCTCTTTGATGTGCATGCACTTCATTTGATGACTATTGATTTGTGGTATTAACAGGGGCAACTGTGCAACTGCTGCCTCTCTTTAGCCCCTCTCTCAAGCTTTATTTAGTGCTAACATAAAACACAGCAAAAACATTTTCTTATTCAGTTTACTGTTGTTTTGCAGAATAAATGTCTAAACATCTTTAAAACAAAATGCCTTCAAGTGAGAAGCAAAACTGTAATATAATAAAAATGTGATATAATTATATTACAGTATATAACATTTCTCTTACTACACATCACTTGAAAAGCAGTTTGCGTAAAGTTTAGATGTTTTTACCAGACAAGAATTCTGATGAACAAAATAATTTTTGTGCAGTGCGCTCACACACATTCGTCATAGCAAGAGGAAGCTGGCTGCAATTTGCCCTTTGTAATTTATGCTTACTTACTGCAATGTTGAATTTAGTGTCCCATAGGCTGGTCCCAAAGCCCCCAGAGCATTTATTCAGAGATCAATGTGTGAAAAGTGTCTTGTGTGTGTGGGTCTTTGGCTAGATTAAGTACTGAAAACCTGGGGTGATTATGGCAACAAGAACATAAATCTATGATGGTTTAGTATGTCTGGTTTGTCGGTGCCTAATGTGAGAAATTTCAAGTGTAACTTGTTGAATTTAAAGCATAGATTTAAATGAAAGTCATGGAAAGTAATGTGGAAATCTATTGTTATGATGACTGGGATGACTGAAAATGCTGAGGTGTCAAAAATGGCCAATATGCGAAAAGGGCTCGGGCTCGCAAAGGGGGCGAGGGATGATGTTGTCAGAGGAGGACCAGAAGCGCAGGCGCCTGGTAATGGATCGGCGGGAGGGTGGAGTCCCCTGAACTCTCATCTTCTCCTGACTCTTGCTCCTGAGAAAGCAGAAACGCTTCGCTGCTGGAGGGGCTGGAGTATGTGAGGGTTAATGTATGGACAGATACACAAAGAAGGAGAGACAGGGATCAGTGAAAGAGAAGAAATAATTCAGAGATGAAAAATGGTAACATTCATGATTTATGAAGAATAAAGCCCCAAGTTCACCTTTGAAGATTGAATGGCCATGCAATATAGAATGAAACTGAAAAGTATTATTACTTCAAAAGCTGAGAAATGACGGATTAAAACTGGAAACGTATACCAGGATTAGTTAAATAAATGGATATCGCAGGAAATAAGAGTATTACAGAATTAGTAGATGTAAAAAAGGAGTCATGTGGCACCCCCTAGTGAGTAAAAAAAGTTAAAAGATTCAAGAATAAAGTCAAAATAATATTGAAATTAATTGCTAATTTTTAAATATCGTGGCTTTTTATTTTTTTTACAAATGACTTATCTGTGACCTTTATTAATAAAAAATGTATGTGCCCTTAAAATCTTTAATCAAAAATGCAAATCTCCTCCCGCCCCCTCGAAACGATATCTGTTTAATTCCAGTCACAAGGCATGGCGAGAGGGCGAGAGCCCGGAAAAGATCACCGTGATTAGCAAATAGCAACATGACCCAACTTCCAACAATCCAATCCATTCTCAATGTATGGATTTAAGTCCCGCCCAACATTTTGTCTCATTTAAGAAATCGTTTTACTTAGATATACGTCACGACGGGGAAAATAAAACAATCGCTACTTCCGTTTCATTGCGACTAAGCGAAACTGTTGTGTTAAAGTTGTCTACCTTTTTATGTGTGTAGAAGTTGAAATGAAAACCTAAAAAGAGTTGAGATCTCTGTTAAAAACAAATGTTTTCTAAATACGTTAATGTTAGATTACTGTATACAATTGACGTTTGATGTGGACAATTTTGAATTCAGAGTTCGTTTGAAAATAGGAATCTACAGTACAATTATAATTATAAATATATTATAATTCCAACTGTAAATCATACATTTTTCACTTCATGAATATCAGCTGACATCACTCACATCTCAAACTTGTCTTCCACCATTTTGAATACCTGAAGTGGTCGCAAAGGAACTAGAAGCTATGCCTTCAATATTTTGTGAGCATCGCTATTTTTACAACACTAAGAAGGCTCGAAACAAAATCATACTGTGCTCGAAGTATCGCCTGTGTCTCTACACGTGAACTCGAGCATTGAGAACATTGTTTGTGTACACAGAGTTTAATAAAAAGAAGGTTTTGAACAACTGACTTTGGTTGATTTGGCGTCCGCTCGCCGTCATCTTGCCAGTTAAGATGTATCGATCTCCGAATGCGACGTAAAGATGGAAAACAGTAAAGATGGATAGTTCCTAAAGCATAGTTCCATATTAATGCACAGATAATTCAAGGAGCCTCATATAGGATTCATTCATTCGCATTCGGAAATCCATTTTTTATGTCTGGCAAAGATGTCGAGTGGACACCATAACAGCCAAAGTCAGTTGTTCAAAACCTTTCTTTTCAGTAAACTCTGTGTACACAAACAAGGTTCTCAATGCTCGCCGTGTTCATGTGTAGAGATCCAGGTGATACTTTGCGCAAAGTTTCATGTTGTGTCGTGCCTTCTTAGTGTTGTAAAAATAGCGGTAGTTCGGTAGCAGCGGACAGCGGCTGAAAGAACACATCAGGGATCGAGTAGGCCTCACACCCTAACCAAGATATTTTTTTTAAAGTAGCGTTTCTTTTCACGACAGTCGAGGTGCGAAATGTTGTCTTTCGTAGCCATTTCCCATATCCGTAAAATCATAGACATAGAAAATCAGATAAGAAATCTGTAAATTGTAGCAAGCTAGCCAATGCTTGTCAGTAGCCTGGTACTCGGTAGGTACTCAAGATGGCGGCAGGCAACTGGAATGACGTAAAAGGTCACATGACTGATATTCATCTATAGTTTGTTTCCACACAAATTGCGTTAGGGGGGTAGATCGTACACTTTGCAACTGCATATGTATGCATTTCGTAAAAACCCAAAGGATGTGAGTTTGGAAATGAGGCAAACAACGAAATCCATACCTCATTAACAATCTACAGTGGTAAACAAACAGTAGGTTGCTGTGTTAATTCATGTAAATGAAGGGTTAATTTTTTTAACTCTATAACAGCAGTACTCACCTCGGCCGTTGTATGCAGGTGAAAGTATAGGAGACTGTGCATGATTGTCTTCTGTAGAGTGACTGTTCATGGACTCCACACTGAGGCGCGTCTGTCTAGGGGGCAGTGTTGGTGGAGGAGGAGGTGGGGTGCTATCAGGAAAGTCTAGAGCTGTAGGGATCTCTGGCAGGGGGATGTCTGGAGCACTCCGGATCCTCTCCCGTGGGGCGTCCGGTCGCTCTCGAGAACTATCTTTTTTAGGTTTGATCAGTTTTACTATTGCTTTAGCTCCAGCCCAGTGTCGGCTTCTGCACGAAAGAAATAAATGTCAGAACAACCTACAACGACCATAAAGTCAAACAATAAGCCTGAGATAGAGCTACACCAGCAATCGCTAACGCAACCAAACCATCATCCATCTGTCAAAACAAAAGCCACCATTTTTGTGTCGTGTTGCAGTCCACCGTGATTGGCTGTTGTCAATAAGACGATCGCATCAGAGCCACACTTCAGACACGCCCTCCGTCAAGTTTTAACGCTGACGCCCCATGTGAATTTACCATGACTGTTTTAAATGTAGCATTGAACTCACTTTTTAGGAGTTGGGTCGTAAAACTTATATTGGTCCATGATCTTCTCCTCCAACTTTTCTTTCTGTCGTCGCAAAGAATTTAGCTTATCGCTGTGGGGGAACATTAAGTATTAATAGGTCAATATAAAAACGTGATTGAAAATAGGAAACTTAACAAATGATGTTCTGTCACGCACATGTATTGTTTCTGTTCTTCATGATAGAGTTCTTTGCTCTCCATGGTTCTCTCCAACAAAGTCTGGTTTTGTTGGCTGAGCATCTGGATCTGACTGAGAAGATGATGGTTTTCTTCTTCCAAGTTGCCTTTTAAACGGGTTAGCAGCTAAAGTAAGAAAAAAGAGCAGCTTACTGGTGAATACAATTCATTATGCTCTCTGAGTAAACAACGATTTGTATTTACTTAGGGGTGTTTAAATGTAATGGAGAGGGAACGGTAATTAGGCTATTTACAACAAACTCATTATAAACTCTTATTAAAAAATATCACCCCAAAATAAAAAGGCCTAGGTGTAAGGCCTATATTTCTTCTTTCAGCCAAACATAGATGGAGTTAAAGTGCAACTATTTAATTGCTAAAAAACAAAGTTATTTTGTGTATTTGGTATAATACAACGTGTTCGTGTGGCTTATGGTTTAAAAAACACATTATTTTCCACATACCATACATTTTTGTTGCTCCAGATTACACTCTCTTCCTGAAACGCACAGATTTGAAAAGCTCCGTGTCCCTGATTGGCCAGCTAATCTGTATGTTGTGATTGGCCTGAATACCTCTGATGGAAAAGTGACGCTCCTTACCCTGTTTGAAAGATTTGGTTGCCAACAGGAGTTAACTTACAGCCTGCAAGTCCGAAGCGTGAGGAATTATGATAATGTCAGTCTTGTCTACAATACCAATCCCAAACCGTTGCCTACAATCTGTGTGTTTGTTGTAGTCCAAAAAAAGAGATTTACATTGCAGACGATAACTTGCGTATTTGTTTACTTTGGGGTATGTACCTTTTGCATATCATTAACATGTACTAATGCACACTTACACACCAAAGGAAATGTAAAATTGTGAACCTGACAATAGGTGCTCTTTAAATTAAATTATATCCTGGCTCTATTCAGCTATGTAGTGGCATTACATAGTGCCTCATCCATCCATCAAAAACTAATCCATATGGTTAACATTGTCTTCCGAAGAGAAAAAAAATCACTTCAGAAGACATTTAACAACCGTATGGATTAGTATTTGATGGATGGATGTGCTTTTGGAGTTTTAAAGGTGCATTGTGTAACTTTAGGGAGGATCTCTTGACAGAAATGCAATATGCATCACTCTATTATCAGTGGTGTATAAAGAAGACACAAAATGAACTGTATTGTTTTTATTACCATCTAATAAGCCAGTTTTATCTACATACACTGCAGGTCCTCTTATGTGAAATTTGCCACCATGTTTCCACAATAGCCCTAAACGGACAAATTGTTCTACAGAGCGTGCTTTGTCACTACGTTGTCTCGGACGATGATCCTGTGGCGTCTACCGTAGCTTCACTATGCGTTTCGAAAGGGAGTGTGAGCTGTGGACTGAGCCATTGGTTGCAACTCACAATCTCACCACTAGATGTCGCAAAAAATCTACACAGTGGACCTTTAAAAATAGGGTCCTTTCCAATGCCATTATAAAGCTAAAAAGATATAATTTAATATAACTCTGAATGAGCTTGGCTGAAAGAAGAAAGTCATATACACCCAGGATAGCTTAAGGGTGAGTAAAATATGGGCAAATGTTCATTTTGGGGTGAACTATTCCTTACGACAGTTTAGCCTCTGTCTCGGCCTCTATGTAAAGTCTCTTACCTCACAATGGTTGTCTAGTTTGGTCATGGAGATGTCCAGGCCCTGATGTTTCTCCTTGAGCTGGTCGTAACGTGCCTGCCATCGGTTCAGTTCTAGCTGAGATTCATTCAGAGATGTCTTAAGCTCTTTGGTCTGAAGTTGCAGACTGTCATACTCCTGGCGCAGACTCCTGTGTGTCTGGGACATTCTGGAGGTGCACGCAAACAGTGTATATTACTGATTTAGTCTATTAAAGTCCCAAAAGTGTCCTCAGAACTTTAAAAATGCTTTTTCATTCATGGAAGATTTTCCAAAGCATACTTAAATTGGAGTCCTTACCACCTATATGAACTTTAAAACTATATGTACTCATGCATTTTGAGTCGAGCACTCTCTTGACCAGGAGTGTATCCCAATTCAGGGGTTGTCTCAATTCGAAGGCTCCTTCACATACAAGCCTCCAAATGTGGCCTTTTTCCCCTCTGAAACCAAGGATCCATAGATTTATCCTTCACAGCCTTGGCTCAGAGTCCTGCAACGGTTTGGATACCCGTCCCGTGGATACCCGCATAAAAGTGTCTAAAACTGGTGGATTGTGACATTCCTATAATTCATGGGCGGGTATGAGGGCGATACTTAACTCTGTGCGGGTGGGTAGTACTGCAAAATCGCGAATGAAAATGTGTGAAATATTTGTATGTCTAAATTACCATTACAAGCGACATATGACATTTGACCCATCACGTCACCACCACTGGGACAGTGCGCGACCTTTGTTGATGCTTCTTGTAGACTAGTTGGAGTGAGCATTGCAAGACTTGCATAAAGTTTTGCCGTTGATAGCCGGAAGCTGGGAACGTCTTCTCTTAGAAAGCATTTCGAGACGAGACTTGTAGGAGCACAGCAGGGGTTGTGTAGGTAGGCTGTATTTTTTCTTGATCTTTTTTCATTAATAGGTCTATTTGTGCATAGTTATCAGGTTTAATAGCCTATTTAGGTGCCGATGGTAGGCTACTTGAATTGCGCAAAACAAAGCGCACTTTAGCTTGTTTTATTAGCCCGTTCATGATGCTGCTGTGATGTTAAAAGAGAGATACGATATAAAAATAAAGCACTTTAATTAGAATGATTTTAGCATGTGTGATTTATGCGTGTGCGGGTCGGGTAACGAGCCAAATATTAACGGGCCTAGGCGGGTGCGGATTTAATTTTGATATCATCACGGGTGACGGGTTGGACCTGGTGCTGAACTTTGTGGGCGGGAGTGGGTCTCCAAAAATGGACCAGTGCAGGACTCTGCCTTGGCTATCCCAAGATTCAATGCGTCCCCGTGAACTGTATTTATATAAAAGGGAATATTTTGCAAATTAAAGGTTCTTGGGACTGTTTTACTATTATAAATGATGTTTAAGTGATGGGAATTAATATTATTGCTGCAATATTGTGCGTGTTGTGTTTTGCTTTTGTATAGTACTAAGGTTGGTGAATTGAACATTTAGTTGGATAGTTTAATTTGTATCAATGTGTTATATTTTCTAAAATCAAAATCAAAAATATCTGCCTCCATATTTATTTTTAAAAGTCTAATAGGTCTCAGCTGTTGTGTCCCGCTGACAAGTGTAATGCGCGGAAACAGCAAGTGACGCAACTCCCCCCGTAGACTAACACGTCTCATTTCAGTTCGCTTCGTGGCCTTTAAAAGCGCCCGCTTTCAAATATCGAGGCTTGCCATCAAAGTCTGCGACCTTAAAAGGATCAAGACCCTGTATTGGGATGCACCCCATATCTCCCTGGAAGAAGAGACTGAGAATTCTCAATGGGATCCTGGTTAAATAAAGAAAATAATAATAATGGAAATATAATAATAATAATAAATAAATTATTAATAATTATCTTGTGGCTTAGAATGATTAAAATACTAAATAATTACATTACAATACATTAAATAATTTAACATTTCTTTTTCATCATATAATATAAACTGTTTCTATTAAATGTATATGTACTGTATTATGTTACTGTAATTTAGAAACTTAGAAACTACCACATACTGTAAATATGCTTTAAGATGGATTACAGCATGTCATTTTTAAAAACTAGAAAAAAAGGAAAAAGAAATAAGAATGAAATAGCCATTGACATATTATGTAATCAGGCAAGCAAGAGCTCTGCGCTGAGTAACTTCTGTCGATTTACACTAGTCTATTTCAACCAGTAGAGGGGAGTACATATTCACCATAAATATTTCAACTTAGCCTGCTGGACCATTCAGTTGAAAACTAGTGATTGTTATGGAGTTGAAAGACTCTCTAACCTGTCTATCTCCTCCCTCAGGCTGTTGTTCTCCCCCATGATAAGAGTGTTTTTGTGAATTTCCTCTCCCAAATTCTCCCTCTCTTTGTGCAAAGAGGCCTCAAGAGCTTCCATAGCGTCCTTCTGCTTCAGGAGAACCTGATACCTGCATACAAAAAAGACAGCAAAGTCTCAACCCACATTCACATGTCACTTAATCCTTCAGTACAACCAAGCAATTGCAAGCAAACAATGTAACAACATACGTAGTCTGTTTTATTGGTTGTACATATTGTTCAGGCCAAGGAAACATTTTAAATGTCTTTCTTAAACAATTTCTTTGAACAAAAAATCTAAAACATGAGCTGTAAAAATCATGTGGGTCTAATTATGCTTTTTCACATTTTCAACTTTGGATAGAATGTTTATGCTCAACAGCAACCTTACACACTTAATAAAGCTAAGAAACTGAAAAAGCAATATGATCCCTTTAACTTAGCTTTCACTATACAGTCTCTAGAAGTGAAATAATAAACCAAGTAATCACAGTTTAAAATAAGTCATAATAATTTAGTATTTTTTGTATTTTTTTAAACATGAGAGACCAGAGCCATTATTTACTTTCAAGAAATGATAAATACATCCTGTGGGTGTTTTTTACATTCACCCTTTGTGTTTACAAAAGACACATTAGAGCTAGAAAATTACAAGAGTGGATTTTTATGTTTGGTAAGGTTTCCATATAAATCTATTATTCTGTAATCATTGATGGTTTGACAAATCGCATTACATGAAAATGACTTAAAGATGCATTTATTTTACATTACTACTGCTTTCTTAGTAGCTGCTGAATCTTTTCAATGTTTGCCTAGTCATTATACCTATAAACAAAATCTTTATAAAAAATCTAATAAAATACTATTAGAAAATTACATAGATATTCTCCAATAGATGAACATAACTGAACTTGTACATAAATCTTATCTTTATCTAGTAGCTCTGACGAAGATGTGAAATTCGTAAATGACTGTTTCACACAGTACGCCTAGCAGAGCAAATGTTTTGGCACCCATATTAACAGCTCAGAGCCTTTACACTGCATACAGAGTGGTGTGGGCTCAACCAGCTCAATTTTTTTACCAAATAAAAACATACTGTTGTGAAACGTCCAGTTTACGTCATGCATGCAAAGGAGGTTTTGGACGATCTGCTTGTCCTTCAACATTTTCATTATCCAACTTAGGTCAGAGCCATATAATGCAAAACACCTTTATCACATATGTGCATATCGCAATATGCATATCGCAATAGTTTGCAATAAGTGAAAGTTATCATACTTTTTATAACACTTCAGTATCCACCTTAGTTTCGAACGTGGAAGTAAGAGATGTAACGTTTTTTCCTTTTTTGTGTTTCTGCACGAAAGCACCCTCTGGCTTTTGAATTTGGCGGCATTTCACTGTAATTCATTCAAATTCATTCATTGAGAATACGCGCATTTGACCGATTAATTGTCACAACCCTAGTGTTTGTATATGAAATAGACAAAGAATTCATGTTTTTATCCTTTTCAGATGGTTTAAAATGTCCTTCTGGTGTGAGGTTTTTTAAATTGAGTTTTTATGGCGACACATCAAGCTTCACGCGGTCCGACAGCAGTGGTATGATTCACATTCAACACATTTTAAGTTATTTGAACAAACCATAATGAACATTTTAAACTATGACATGTATTCAGTATTGTTTTCGTTTTATGAAAATATGATTACATTGCTTTTTACGCACTAGATGGACCCATGAGGTTATGAAATTATTTGCTTATTTTAAGATTATTTAAAAACAAATGTATGCCCAAACACATTAAGAACTATTGTAACATTAAGTAATAACCAGTTTATGTCGTATATATTCTGAACTGTAATCGCATTTTTGTAAAAATATATAGTAGTAGAATAAATAAATCAGATAAAGCAGCATATTTTATCAGCATAATATTTGTTGTGTTTAAACAATTATTGTATTTATTGTTTAATGGCAGTTATGGTAAAGGGCATGAAATTCCCGAAACAATCACAACAGCCTGGGCCAGCTTAACCGTCTAATTAGACATGCTGTTCTGATTTCTTAGCAATGTGATGTCACACTGCTAAAGCCCCGCCCACGGCCACTGACTGACAGTCTTGTATTATTACCACAGTTTCTGCCTTCAGTGAGTTGGACGCTGTCTGCTATTTTTCCTGTGCTTCTTTGCAAAATCAGATCTATTTTAACCAAAACATCTCTTTTGGTAAGGAAGCGAAGAGCAATCTCATTTGCATTAAGGTACACACACAAAACTTTTGCTCCCACCCAAATAGGAGCACTTTGGACATGCTGTAATAAATGATCTGTGGGGTACTGTGAGCTGAAACCTCACAGAAACATTCTGGACACATCTGAGACTTAAATGTGCATAATATGTGCCCTTTAATACATTTTAAATAATTTTAATTTAAAGAGTTACAATAAATAGAATACATCTTTGATATAAAGTGAATGAATTAAAAGTTGTCAAATTTTTTTGTTATACCTAACAGCTGTACTTTGCAAGTCAAGGGTATTCTCAGGGGGTAATTACATAATTTAGGAGAGAGGTGCACATCTAACAAAGGAGGAGGTTTTAAATCTTTCATAGATCAACACACACATAGATGGTGGTACTTCAAATAAATGAATTAGGAAACCGAGCATGTGTGACATGTGGAGTATTGGACATAAGAGCGCTGAGGCCGGCGGACATTACAGCTGATTTGGCTCCTGACAGCCATCTGGTGAGTCCCTCAGCTGAGGCCCCAAGAGACACAGTGTTGCATTATTCATAAGGTAGTGAGGGGGAGATAAAAGACACGCAGAGAGACTACTGAAATAAACGAATGGCAAACAGAACCGTATTTTTTCCTGTCCCTAACAAAAGACAACTTTCCACATTGCACCATGGAAAATGAGTGTGACAGGCACGCGAGGATTAATGTGTATGTGTGTTCCTGCATTGTCCAGGCTCATTAATGTCTAATGTGTGTAGATAAAAATAAGGGCAGAAACATTTTCCATTGTGACCCACCTCTAAAACCACTGCTATTCCCTGTGGTGCGGTTTTATTGCCAATTACAGCATTGAAATCCAACATTCAATTTATTTATACTGACAGATCAGGCCTTAAATTATTCATTATCTTGTCTAAATCACGTCTATCTAAAACAGAAGCATTTACGTCTAGTTAAGAGTGTTTGACTTTGTCACATCTATTATTGTCTGTCACTGTCAGCAGTCTTAAACACACGGGTCATAGTGGTGTCTCCGTTCAGACCAGACACAGATCATTACTTTGCTGTTCCTCCTCAGCCACATCGCCAGAGCCAAAAAAACAGAAAGATTAATAAGCCGCCGCCACCACTATCAGCTGTCTATAAGTCAGCAAAGGTCCCAGTTTAATAACACGTAAAGGATATGAAGACTTTCCCTTTGTATATTGTGTACAGTATGTAAATCTTTGTGTACAAAATATGTTTACTTACTAGATTTGCCAACATGTAATTCAAATACCGTCCCACAATGCAATGTACTTCACATGACCTTCCATTTCTACTAGAATTATTACCTACCCCTTAAAGCCATTTAGCGATTATTTCACTTATAAGGACGCAAATAAAGCATGCAACACAGTGTCATGTTATAACAGTAAATCACATTGTAATGACAATTGTGAAGGAAGAAGACTGACTTGCTCTCCAGGGTACGATATTCTTGCTCCAGAGACCTCTGGCTGCTCTTCAGGGCTGTATGTTGGGCAATGAGCTGTTCGTATTCGGTGGCCTGTCTCTCGTGCACGCCCAGCAGGCGCTCGTGGTCCTGCGTTACGCGGTCGCGGGCTGCACACGCCTCCTCGCGCTGTTTCTGAAGAGACTCGGCCTCAGATTCTAGAGTTTGCAGCTGGGCCTGTAAAGTTCCATACTGAGCCATAAGAGATGAGCTTTGGGAGCTTAGTGTTGAGTTTTCGACCTAAACATATACAGAAAGATAAAAACAGTGAAAATATTTAATGTAAATACTTTTTATTATAGTTTTATGAAGAGATTATGTAACTGCAACTATAGCAAGGCCTGGGTTAGGGCTCTGAATTCATGGTATATGGAAACGTTTGTTTTGTCACAACTTCCGTGTTTTTGTCTTTAACATCACAAAATTGCTGTCTTCTGTCACCAAGACCAATAAATAAAGTAGAAATAAAGGAATTCACACCTGCTCTTTCTAACTAAATTTGATAGATCCAGAACAGTGGCGTTGCAAGGGGGGCTTTGGGGGATTAAGCCCCTTATGCTCTATTAAGCCCCTGATCTTCAGATGAATGAAAAATTTTTGTCCAGAAATGTAAAGATTTTATTACTACTTCTAATTTGTTTTCCTAGTCTGCGGTAGATCATCGCTTATTTTCATGTGATTTATTAAAGCTGCAATCCGTAAAAAAATTTCAGTTAAAAATTAAAAAAATCAATTATTCAATACAGTATGTAGGGAAAAAATCTGTGTTTAAAACGGTCTCCTTACCTTGTCCCAATTCACAATGGTAACCTTATAGTAATGATTTATAATTTGAGCAGATGGGTCATCTTTCCCAGAAAAAAGTTGAAAAATTTCATTTGTTCACACGTCCTTAAACAAAGAAGAGGAGCAGATCTGCTCTGATGCAGCGATCACATTACTCCTCAAATAACTGCAATTTTATGTTTCAATCCGAGATGGTGATATAAAGGTCAGAGTTATGGATTGCAGCTTTAACTTAGCTGTGAAGTTTGTCGTTATGTGACAAGATAAACAGTGCAGTATCTTTTCACTGTTATTAATACATAGTCATTAAACACCATCTTTCATAATAAAACAAGTAATTTATTTTTCAACTCTTAATAACTTCTCACAGTTTCTACTTTGATTAATTAAATGCCGGTCCTATGAGAAATGAAGCATATAAATGCACTTCTGTTATTTAAAAGTTGTTGTAAATTTTACTTGCATTTTTTCAAGTTGAAATAGTCAGCCAGGCACCAGAATATAGAGAAAATCCAAAGGAGAAAAATTAGGAAAAAACAAGCTACTTTAAAAAGCTACATAGGAATGCAAAAAGAACAACAGAAACAAAGTAAGGGTTGATTAACAAGAGGAAAAACAGGTAGAAGTGAAGAATAAAGAAAAACATAGAAACAAGACAACCACCAAGAAGACAGAAGATCAATACAGACAACTAATGCAGCAGGGTTTCCCGCAGATAATTTGTTAGTTAAGGTGGTAGGGTTGGATGGGTGGGCGGGGCCAAGGGCGTGACAATCAAAGGGGCGAGGCGTATGCGTCATGATGAAAATTAAAATATTTTAATAAAATAAATAAATAAAATATTTATTTTTAAAACACTCAAATAAAACTTAATTTTGAAGAAACTATGACAAAAATGAACACATACTAGATTATTAATGAATTTAAATGTTTTTAACAGATACCTCTAATGGGAATAGCTGCGTGATGAAGTGAAACTAAAGGGTTAATAAACACAAACTTAACCAGATGTTGTAGAACGTCTGGCAAACGATGATAGATAGCGCAAATTTTTTTTAAACTGATTATTTCCCACTATTAATTACATTATCTTAAAGGAGTGTAACTGTAGCATGTAAATAATGCACATGAATAAAGCTTGCGGTGTGAAGCGCGTCTGCGCTATTCTCCGATATGTTTTATCAACTGGCTAGTTATCCTCCAGACAGTGACGGTCCGGACCACGTCTTTCTCATTACGGCCGTGTGGTGCGCGTCCCCGCATGCGGTGTGATTCTCCGAGATTTTGGACAAGCTAGTTAAGGCGGTAGGGTTTCCAAGCTTAGGTGGGCTGCCTTAACTGAGATATGCTGCGGGAAACCTTGTGCAGAGTTCAGACTGCATAACTTTAGTCCTGATTTTTACTCGCCAACAGGTTTTGCATACAGATGCCCGAAATCGCTGACAAATGCCCCAAATCACAGGCAAATCGGTGCTCGTTCACGTGAGTGACAATAAAACAGTGTGAACTATCAAAGACGCAATCTGAGAGAATTGCTGACGAGTCGCCGACACCCATGAGATATCTGGCATGCTAGATATCTGGACCTGTTCGGTGTTTCAAAATCATGCCATGTGAAATGTGTTCTGACTGAAAATAACATTGACGATGACCTACAGCCAATGAGAGAGCAACAAACAGGACAGCTGGAAGTTCTGGGAGGAGTTATGATCCCAGTCCCACTGGAGAACTCCAGTCTTGCACGTGTGACCTTGCGTTATTTCCTTTTTACTTGTGTGTATTTGGTTAGGAGACATAGTTTGCGGACCAGGACAAAGTTGTCAGCGATACTTCCTATTTTAAAGTCACGCAGTGTTGCCAATCCATCATGCATTCTGAAAACAGCAGCGACTGAACGCTACCCCAGAAAGTCATGCAGTGTGAAAAGATCAGTGAGCCGACTACTTTGAAAATCATGCAGTTTGAACTCTGCATAAAGCAGTGAACCGTTTTCATCCCTTTTAGTTTTATGGTCACATTATAATTAATTACATAATAATAAAAATATTTGCTCTGTGTTTGTGGGGTCAAGTTTTCAGGGGGCTCTCTCCCAATCCCATCTGACACTAGCAATGCCCCTGCCCCAGAGACAGAAGCCATGTTAAAAATTAGCTTGTCTCCCAATGTTATACTTGCAGGTCAAAGGAAAATCTGCTTAGTCAAGTTTTCCTTTTTGCTAGTTTAATTATTTACAATAATTTACAATCTATGTTTTGAATTGAAGAACTCGAATGCAGATCCCTCTTAGTGCATCTGACAAGCGTTCTTGCAAAGGAGCAATTTTTATCAATTCTTAATAGATTCTGCCAACAACGCAGTATTTCTGAATGGCCTGAGGCTAGGATTGGACCAATTTGAGCGAAAGTATTTGATGAACATATAATATGTGCCACAAGCATACTGTTAAAATCTTATTTTTGACTGTTTGTGATGTGCTTTAGATGCACAACATTTCTTTATGCTCTACCTGTAGTTTAGCAGTTTCTTTATGAAGAGAAGTGTTTTGCTCTTGTAGATGTGTTGCCTGTTTCTGTAGAGCTAGTGTTTGGGCATTAAGCTGTGCATTCTGGGAATCCAACTGCTTCAGCTGCTCTTTCAGAAGATGCTTCTCTGTCTGCAGGGCTGCATTCTACGTGAATACAGACAGGTTATCAGACTGAATATTCAAAACACAGCGGTATCTCATAATAAATAGCTATAAATCCATTTACATTCTTCTCAACATCAATTAGTCTGTCTTTCTGTTTGAGCAGCTCAGCTGTGGCTTCCCTCTGCTCGGTCTCCCACTTCTCTTTGTCTGGGCCTGCTCTAGTCTGCCCCAAGGCCTGCTGGGAGATTTCAGAGTGGGCCGACTCTTCCTCTTGCCTTTGTCTGAGGGCCTCTAGGTTCTTTTTTACCTGGAGAAGAAAAGAAAATAGGAGAATTGATGTGATTTGACTAAAAACATGATGATATGGGTTCTCTACTTGAGGTCAAACGTGTTTGACAGGTCACACAAATATACACACACTTCCTTTGTTTTGCATACATGTAACTTGAAAAAGCTTGGATAAAAGGAAGAAGTTTTCATACTGTGGTGAGCTCAGTGCGGAGTTGCATGTTCAAGCTGCTGCTTTCTTCCAGGCGAGATTCCAGGCTCTGGATCTTCTCTTCTCTCAGCTCCAGAGTCTTCTTTAATGCCGACTCAATCTTCGTCTCCAGAATCTTGTATTTACTGAAAAATGTGAAAGTGTTAGCATTCACACTCGAAGAGCTGGGCAAGCAGAAACAAAGGCCAAGACTTCTGGAAATTTGAAAAGAATCTCTTGCATTTGAGCATAAAAAAATCAAGTCATTTGTTACTTATTTGGCAGTTAATATAGATTACCAAACCTGCTTCAGGCAAGATGATTCTTATCCAAGGAATTCAACATCATCCATAATACAAACACATACTGACAGTGCACACAGGCCCACACACATTAAACACATCAAAGGCTCTTGTTGGAATTACTAAGCACAGTGGAATGTGAGCAGTAGTGGCACTTTTCCTCAAACATTAAGTGATTAGGGCTAGCATGTGTTTTGTATTATTAGCTGGTGTGGAATGTTGCAGATTTTATTAGACTAATAAAGAGAAATAAATGTGGGAGTTTCACTAATCAGATTGGATCACATACCTACAAAAAGAGTCAGGACTTTATTCATACTGTGATCTAAATATGAAAGAAATCCTTATAAACACACCACTATACACAGCAAAGCTCATAACTGCTATAATAAAGCTGTAGAGAGCTCAGACTAACTCACTGGATCACACTACGGAAAGTCTAAGGGCGCACTCACATTATCCAAACCAAACCAAACCATGCCCCAGTGCGATTGTCACCCCTCCCTACTCCCCCAGACGCACGCCCTCACACTGTACTTTTATCGATCCGAGCCCGGGCGCACTTTCGTCATTAAGATGCGATTGTTTTGAAAAAAGCAGGAAGTAAAGCGCTTTCTTAACACTGGGACCCATCGTAATGTTAAGTCTGTGTTTTTTATTCTGAGTCGTTTGGTGCACGATGACAGACAGCCCTCTCACGTCATCATATTGCTTAGTTGATCTGTCACGTGTGCAGCTCGGACATTCACGTAACCCAGCTGCGCGCATCAAAAGGTTTTAACGGAGGCAGATGAAGGTGAGTGGTCGCGCAAATTGACGTCTTCACCTTTTAAATCGCACTTGAGCCCAAGTTAACCAATCCGCGCCCGTGCGTGGTATAGAGTGATCAGACTAGTCAAACAAACCGGGCTTTGGGGGTCAAGCGCGCCCGAGCGAGGTTTAGTTTGGATAGTGCGAGTACACCATAAGGGGATGCTTACACGACAACGATTTCAGCACATGCAATACTGCATTTGTGCTGCTCAAGATACTTAATTTATTAAAGAGCCCATATGATGCAAAATCCACTTTTACAAGATGTTTGGACATAAATGTATGTTCGCAGTATGTGAACACAACCACCTTACAATTCCCTAAAAAAAATCTCATTTTTACTCCCCTTTAAACCAGAGCAGGCTCATTACAGATGCTGTTTTGATTCTATTGTTAATGTGATGTCACACTAACAAAGCCCTGCCTGCAGCACAAATATAACGACACGCCTATAATCGCTCCCACTCTGAAGTGTTACTAAACTCGATGGAAAAGCTAACAAAGCCAAAGTGAGGTGAGCTGACCCGACCCGACCCAACCTGACCCAAATCAAACCAAACCGTGGGGTACTATTAGGGTTGCCGCAATGACAGAATTTTCCCACCGGTTAATCATCATGTCACAAACCCGGTGATCCCGGTTTCACTGGGTGGGAGGGGCTTATAAATGCACAGAAGTGCGCATTTTACTTTCACTTTTGAATTACGCAACTGTTTAAATGCAGTGCTTGCGTACGTTGCGTTAAATCGCGTATGAATTTGCGTGCAATGCGAGTGCAACAGCTGGTAATTAAGTGCTTGAGTCAATGTGTGCAGGTAATTCTCCCAGAACCCGCCAGTTCCAAGCAGAGCAACCGGCTACTTCTCCATAAAGCGCAGCTTGAATGATGGGTTTATTGTTTTTCTTGATGATAAACACAACAACAAAATGATCTTGCTTATATTAAACATCATATATGTATATTATAACAAAAACGAGTAAGCACGCGGCTTCTGCTATCGTCTGGTCAGTCACCTCGTCTCGCACACTCTGATAAGAATAAATGAAATCTGACACCTGCTGCTCTGTGACGTGACACACGTTCAGCTCTGCTGAATTCAGGCAGCAGACACATTGTTCTTAGTGTTTGCTCTCTCTAACAAAACTAAATGATTTAATTACACGAAAATATCAAAACGACAATGAAAGACGGTGTCACGGTGGGCAAGTGATCTAACCAGTGAGAGGCTGAAGCACCGGTAATCACCGTTTCACCGACTATCGCGACAAGTCTAGGTACTATGCAATGGAAAAGCACCATTATAGTCCAGGGTCACTTGTAGGGTCACTCATTGTTCATCTAAACAAAACAACTCGATGCTTTTGGAGTCTTGATTTAGTGTATTAACCTCTCTGTAGATAAATGCATATGTATGCAGGCTTGTAGTATTTCTTTACAAGGTAACATGGCCATTTACTGGTGTCACATACGTAATACAGCAAATTTAGTCGTCTTTGCGGATCAGTGTAAACACGGATCTTTTTGACAGCTTTGTCGCGTGTAAAATTTCCGTGTTTCAATACATTGTTTTCGTGTAAATGCACCCAAATTATATTAGCGTGAACAGTGAGCAAGAACTATGAATATGACAAAAAGAAAGAAAAAAATGTATGAAAGTAAAAGAAAGTAAAAGAAGCCAATGTATCTATCCGCAAGAAAGTTTGAAACCTAAGAAGCTCAGTTGCCTAAAAACTCACCTGTTACACCTTTAAAGAGGGCAGCATTCATAAAAACAAACAAGACATGTTTTATACCATTTTTAAATAGGCCATACTCATACACTACCAATAACCTAAAAAACATCAGAAAAGTATATATGAAGAGTTTGGTTCCAAAACGCGATAAACGCCATATTAAAAAAAGAGTTACCGTCAAAATCAGTATTGTATCAGGTTAGCCTGACGTTGTCATACTCAATCAGGTCAGTATTAAAAAGTAAATTCTTAATTTTAAACAAAATCCAATATTGGCCTTGTTATTCTGTCATCTTTTCTCCCTTTTCCCCCAAACATGATAAACACCAGTCCTCCTTCTCTGTAGAAAGCAATAAATACACTCAACAAATCATAGCGCACCATTCCACGCATTGTAAACAAATAAGGGCGGTGCTTTGAATACACACAGAATACTAGTTTTCCTCATCTACTTTGTACTTCATGTACTTTTGTTGGCATTGATAAACTTGTGGTGGTTTTCTGTGACAGGAAACAAAAGTAAGCCATTAAAATCGAATAATTTACGCGAGAGGCACACGGGAGACGGAAAAATGCCGGCTGTTGCTTGTTCTCCCGACAGCATCAAGCTTCTGTCATGCTTACACATTGACCCCAGCGGATCTTAAGCAAAACTATCCATTATTTTACTCAAAGACAATGAAAATCGAGCAGGACCAAAACATTTTACTGCTGATCGCTGTCGAAAAAGTTCAGCGATGATGTCCCAAGGATTTGATTAATGCTATTAATGTTTTTTTATCAGTGTATAACCACTAGTCAACTAAATGAATATAACATGGCAAAGATAAATGCACATTTATATATTGATTCAGTAGATCTATAGCATTTTGAAAAAAAACATCATGGATTTATTGCATTTTGTGGAAAAAATAACCTGTTTTCATAATAAATCTTTGAAAATCAAATTATGGATTTGAATTTTTAATGTACTACTGCAAAGGAAGAAGATTTTCAGTTAATAACTTGTTTTTTAATTTGGGTTTACTCCTCACACAAAGCTATTGTGTGGCCTCAGATGATCTGGAATGCAGGACATCATCTGGACTATGTTTTTGACCTTTAAATAGCAGTTTTTAGTCATTTTTTAAGCTTGAGTGCATCCTTCCACATTGACTTTCACTGTATAAAAAAGCTAGGCTAAGCAAGTCATCAAAAACATCTTTTGTGTTTTTATGGAAAAAGTATTACAGGTTTAAATAAGGTCAGTACTATTTAATAAGAGAATAGTCACTCACTTGTCTTCACAACTGTGCTCTTCTTGTAGTAGTTTCTCTCTGTTCAGGCCAATCTTCTCCAACTCGTGGCTGAGTTTCTCTAGTTCATTGCACTGCTGCTGTACCCTTAACTTCTCATTCACCAGCTCCTGTGTACCAAAATTAGCAAAGTAAGTGTTTGTATTCCATTAAACAAAGCTCCAACTCATTTTTAATTTTCTACGTCATACCTCTCTGAGCATGGCCAGAGTTTTCTTGTCTATGGTGACCTGTTTCTGCAGGTCTTTGTTCTCTCTCTCCAACTCTTTGACTCTCCCAGCTGCCTCTTTAAAACGGTTCAGCTCTTTGTTAACAGCCGTGCTTTCCTTCTCCAAGTTGGCCAATCTGAGGCAGTTTTCCTCCAGAGTCGTCTCCTTCACCTCCAACTGCTGCTTTAATCTACGCGTCTCCTTTTCCAACTGCTTCCTCTCCTTCTCCACTTGACCCAGTTCCTGCTCTATTCCTCGCTTTTCTTTCTCCACAACCTCGGCACGGGTTGCTGCCTGCCTCAGCCCATCCAGCTCTCGCTTCAGATCCTTCATTTCTGCTTCGTTCTGCATCAGTTCACCCTCCAGACTCTGAATCTTTGTGGTGCTGTTCTCCAAGGTCTGCTGGAGCCGTTGATTTTCTTGGCTCAGGTTGTTGCAGTTCATCTCTAATCTTTCGCTTCTCTTGGCTTGGGAGCGAAGCTCCTCCAGTGTGCGGCTCATCTCTTCACGTTCCCTCTCCAGCTCAGCGTGTTCCTGCTGCAGCTGAGCCAGTCGAGCGGCAGCTGGCCGTAGGGTCTCCAGCGCCCGACGTTGATTCAGGTTCTCCTCCTCAAGCTGCTGGTGGTCCTTCTCCAAAACGGCTAGTCGCAAACTGGCATTCTGGGCTGCGTCAGCCAACTTCTTCAGTCGGCGGTTGTCTTGTTCTAGAGTAGTGTTCTCTCGCTCCAGGGCTTCAGTGCGCTCGCTACCGATTTTCAGAGAGGCAGTTTCCCGCTGCAGCTGCTCACGGACCCGTTCCAGACGCGCTACCTCTCTCTCCAATTCCTCACAGCGTTCTCCTCGTTCACGAAGACATTCCAGCTTTTTAGTGGCCTGCCGTTTCTCTGCCTCCAGGCGAGCCAGTTTTCCACCCGTTTCTGAGATGGTTTGATGGAGAACGCGGTTCTCCGTCTCCACCTCCCTTACGCGAGCCTCGCTGTTCACCTGAGCACGCTTTCGGAGGGAGCTCATCGCTTGTGTCAGGTGTTCCTTCTCCTGCTCCAGCTCTGAGATCTAACACATAAATGTAAACACACGTTTGGGGATCAGTCAACTTATGCCTGAAATAGTTGATTAATGTTATGGTAACCATGTTAAAGAATATGTTTCTTTAGGTCAAACATGTTCACCTGTTCATCTTTTTCTGCCTGCAGGGTTTCTATAGATTTCACCAGCCTCTGTTTCTCCTTTAGAAGCTCTTCTCCCAGGTTCTCCATGTCCTGAGTTGTTTGTTTCTCCTGTTCTAACTGGGACTGCAGACGCTCCAACTAAAACAAAAAGCAGACGTCTTCTCAGCATGCAGCATTCGAGATCTCATAAATGGAGTTAAGGAGGTAGAATGTACCTTCTTGCTAAGGCTCTGGTTCTCTTTCTCCAGCTCTAATGCATGCTGTTGACCCTCCTCCATGTTGATGGAAGCCTCTCTCAGCTCCTGGATGGTGTTCTGAAGACACTGGTTCTCCTTCTCCAGCTTTAACAGGCGACTGGATGCAGACTCGTTCAGCTCAAACCCAAAAGACTTACGAGCTAAAGACAAAAAATATGTTCTTAATAAGTGATAAATTAATACACGACAACCAATCTGATTGATGCCTGTTCTTTTCAGTTTAAAATACTTTCATGTCAGTTTAATATGCTGTGACAACAATCCTGTAAGATAAGTCATTTGTAGGTTTATACCCTGCAATACTGAGTTGACCAAGGCTGTAAGGATAGTAGTTTAGGATGGGATGTGTGTTTGCAAATAGCAGACAGTGGTGCTTGTAAAACCTTGGTCATTGTTTCTGTAAATCCATTTGGCTGCTGTTCCCAAATCTTCTTACACCTTTTTCAATAGTTAAATAACATTTTGTTTTAGATTCTATAGACTGTTTCAGCAGTAACATCATAAACAAGCGGCTGTCGTGGTCCGCACGTAACTTCCGGTAAACTCTGCTAAGAATAAATAACAAAAAAGTTCTTTAAACGTAGTTTATTTATATAACAAGCAAAAACAATTACCTACGAAACCAAAATATTTGTTATTTTCGACGAGGCATTTGTTGAAGAGATCAGTTTAGCAACTAGTCAGACCATTAAAAAAAACGAAAACGGAAGTAAAGTTCGTATCCAGACGTGTATCGCGTCAGCGCACGTGCGTCCGATGAAACCGTCTATAGGAAAAACTGAATCAATACTGTTTAAAATAAATGCATAATTAATTTAAAAGAAAACGATAAAATAACAAAATAATGTATTTTTTTCAATATTTTACCATGTTCTTACTTCAACTTAAACCAATGAATACATACCTGTAATTTTTCAATGCGTGCACTTAAACTTTGTATAGCACGTCGTGAATGTGTTAGCATTTAGCCTAGCCCCATTCATTCCTTAGGATCCAAACAGAGATTAATTTATAAGCCACCAAACACTTCCATGCAGTTCTCATTTTTAATCCCCTTAAAAAATCACCACGTTTTATTTTGTCCCGCCATACTTACTCGTATAACTACTCATGTAACAGTCTTTAAATAGGCAAAACATGGAAGTGTTGGGTGGCTTCTAAATTCATCCCTGTTTGGATCCTAAGGAATGAATGGGGCTAGGCTAAATGCTAACACATTCCCGGCACGATGTACAAAGATTAAGTGCACACATTAAAAAAAGATAGGTATGTATTAATACGTCTAAGTTGACGTAAAAACATAGTAAAATATTGAAAAACTGTGATGTTTTCCTTTAAGAAATGTTGTATATTGAAAAATTTGTGTATAATCTTTTGTTTCTAAATTGGATTTCTTCCACAAACTTACTCTTTAGATATCTTCCATTGTTATTAAAAGCCTATAAGAAATTACCATTATTTTTTCTTACTATATATAGCCTTGTGTATTTACAGGTGTGTAATGTGATTGTTGTAGAAACACAAAGCATTCATGAGTAATTCATTTTAAGCAGGCAGATGCTGAGTCACCCACTTGACACCTTAGAAACAATGTTTACACACACCTAACCACTTTTGGACAGCCTGAGGACAAAGATTTTTCAGGAAGCTATTTATAAATAAATTGCATTTATATCTTTATTTCTGAAACACTTTGTACAGAAGCTCTCTCTAATACATAAACTCAAATACTGAAGCGCATTTAGGACAAAAAAGACCCATACGAAATCAAAACACCACAAACTCGTGTGAATTTTCAAGGAAAAAGGTCAGGGTTTACTAATAGCATATTACCAAAATTTGCATTGGGATGGGTTTGACTAACCAAACAACTGAGAGAAAATGTGTCAGTAACATTTGACCCACTTTTACCAATTCTTTGTATTTCCTAATGAGTTTGGGTTGGAAGTAATATTACAAGCCCAGCATGGCATTAAATCCAAGTATCGTGTTTCAAACAGTTCTGATATATGAGAACACTGTGACAAACTCACCCTCATTGACATCATTGTTTTTGGACAGTTGCTCCAGTTCCCATCCAAGGTGAGCAGACTCATTCATGCTCTGCTTTTGGGAAATCTCCAATAACATGTTCTCCTCCAACAACTCTTCCAGACGTTTCTTATCACTGTCCCTGTCCTAAAACACAGGATATTCACAGATGCATTGTGATACTTTTTCAAATAATGTTGTGTCTATACAGTATAAACATTTATTTCAAAAGATGTTGTTAATCAGATTTTATATTTTTGATTAAATATGAGTTGTGGTCACCCATTCTAACCATGTTTGGGTGTTTGTTTTGCAGGTGGGTGATGTTTTTACACCGTTGCTGGAACATTTGCTAGTAGTTTCTAAATGGTTGCTAGTGTGCTGCAAGCTAGTCACTGGGTGTTTTTGTTTATTGTGCATTTTAAGTGTGTTAGAAGTAAAAAGACATAAAAGTCATTAAAGTCATAAATTAATGTGTTTTTGTTCAAGATTGCAAGTTTTCCCAGAACACAACAAAAAAGCACCCTGCTTTGTATTAAACCCTTGTGCATTGTTCAAATTGGGTGGTCTCTTTTGTGTTGTTAGTGGCCAAAAAAGGCATCTAAATTAAATGGCTGTAAAAATGTATCAGATGGATTTTTCCCACCAAATTTTTTGCATAAATCTGTTAATCTGGCCCAGAACTGAACAAAACTACCAAATGATTACAAAAATTCCATGATTTTAACTCTTTAATTGCAGAGTTCATAAGTGATGTCACTGATTTGGGGGGAAATCAACACAAAATTATTGATTTTCAATATAAAAAGTTATTGTGGACTGGCTTTTGATAATCTTTTTTACAGTCTTGGACATGTCAAACAAAGATTAATAAAAACATTGGCTTTGATGCACTTTTAGTTTGTGTGCAGCATCAAAAAATGTTTTTTTCTCCCTCATTTATGGTTTGTTGCTGTTTTTGCCCCATTGACTTCCATTATTAAAAATGTTTTTGATTACAGAGCCATGACACCTTATTATCATGCATTCTTGATTGTTGGTGGTTTTCCTTTAAAAAATTAGTTGATCACTATGTGGCACGATTAAATCATGGAATTTTTGTAAATCAGTAGGCTACTGAGGTTGATTTAACAGATTTATTTATGCAAAATACTTATCTTATACATTTTTACAGTGGTTTAATTTAGTGACCATTTTAAAAATTTAAAGCATTTTCTTAATATATGTGATTTGTCGCCAAAAATCATTCCATTTGCTGAAACACAGAGAAAGTTGTGGCCAAATAAAAAAGGCAGAAAAAGACCCCAACACCACATAAGGGATAATATTTTTGAGGCCAAAATGTTTTGCTTTTGATACCGCTTCTTCCCTCTAATTTCTACATTTTTTTAAATGCTTATTTAATTTTATAGTATAGTAATTAATATAGCATATTTTTAATATATAGTATTTAATTTATAGTATTTTTTACTACTGAATCACCTAAGTCTGCCCAGAAACAACTAACAGCTTCCTTTAAATTTTAAGTCTGGCTCTCTCTTGGGGTTTTTTTCTCCCTAGGACTTTTTCCCTATAGGGTTTTTCTCTTAGGAGTTTTTTCAACCCCTTTAGGTTAACTTTCTTCATTATGTTACATTAATAATCTGCTCACTAGTGCAGTTTAATCTTAGTCGCTGTAGTTTGCTACTTTTGTTGTCCTCTGATTTTTCTGTGTTTTCTCTTGCTTTTATTAATGCAAAGCACTGGAACAATTAAAACAATTGTGAAAAGCGCTATATAAATAAAATTAATATATTGTGCGGTTGTGTGTCATTTTTGCTCACAATTGTAAGGGTTTGTACTAATCGCACCTTTGGATTGCACCAAATTACTGTGTACATTACAATACCAATAAAGATTATATTTGATTCCAGACGATCCTTAAGCAAACATTAAATCTTCCACCTTCACAGTTGCCAAAAAAGAAACACCACTCCTTGAATCAAAATCAATTAAACCTTGACCCAAATATGATTCAATAATCTCCGTGACACTCACAATCTCAATATCGTGCAATTTTGAGCGTAGCTGGAGATTCTCCTTCTCCAGCTCGTGTAATTTGTCACAGCGCCCCCTGGCTGCGGTAAGCTGCGCCTCCAGCATGGATTTTGTCTCCAGCAGGGTCAAATTGTCCTCTCTCATTTCCTGCACACAAAAGGCAGACATCCGTGATAGATGAATAGCTGGATAAGAAGCAGATCAGTAGAGATAAAGAAGATGAAGACAGCTGACTAAGGGAGTCACGGGCCTGTCTGTGACAGATCAGGGTCTCAGTAGACACCTGTGGTGTTATGACTGAGAAATTAATTCAGCAGAAGCCAACAGCAGGCAGATGAACATCAGTCACGTTAAAAGGTAACCAATCCCTGCTTGTCTAATTAAAGCACCACGTGGCTGGTTTATTATTTATGTCTTTTCCATACACTGACAGCCATCTGGATCTGTTTTTACAGTTTATTATAAATACAGGTAGTGGTGGGGTTACCTCTATACGGGTCTTGTAGAAGTGCACGTCATTTAGCCTCTCTTTACACCGACCCAGTTCAGTTTCTAGTCGATCGACTTTCCCAGCACGCTCCCTCAAAGCATCGAACTCGTCGCGGTACGCCCGTACTGAACGTGCCTCTGCCAACAACTGCATGTTCTGTTGCACACAAATTCAATCGATGAAGCTTCAGTAAACTACTCCCATGTTTGAATAGTAAAAATAAACCATACTGTAGGAAGTGGTGTGATACCTCCTGCTTGAGTTTCTGAATCTCTGCATCAAAACGCTCGATCTCATTCTTGGTATCTATCAGCTGTTCGGTCTTTTCCTCTC
This sequence comes from Paramisgurnus dabryanus, assembly GCF_030506205.2. Classification (NCBI taxonomy): domain Eukaryota; kingdom Metazoa; phylum Chordata; class Actinopteri; order Cypriniformes; family Cobitidae; genus Paramisgurnus; species Paramisgurnus dabryanus. The sequence continues at coordinate 24,679,139 of NC_133353.1, forward strand.
TGTAGAGCACAGACAAAAAATTTACTTATTAAGCATAGACATAAGCTTCACTGAGCATGTGGTATGGTAAGGTCACAAGAGATGCCTCTATAATAAACCTAATAGTGAGCGGCTTACCTAGACAAAGGTTTTAGGTACCATAAGAACACTACCCAAACAAAGGCTGTTTCCAGGTATTAGGTTGCCTTATAAGATGATTATTGCACTGCTAACATTCATTAATCAGGCAATCCCAAAATGAACTGCTGTAAGTCAAAATTTGCATCCAATATGGCGTACATAGTCAAGAGCCAATTATGTAACCTGGGGCTGTAACGATTAATCGTGCAAATGCACATTTGTTCAATGAATGAATTTTAATGAATTATGCTGCGTTTACACCATCCGTGGTAGAGGCGTCAAGCGCGAGTGATTTCAATGTTAAGTCAATGTGACGACGCTTTGACGCGCGTCTGAAGGTCTCGCAGCGCGGATGAGGCGGATTGCCGGCGAATGGCGCGGTACGCGCGAATGGTGCTTTTTGTGCATTTTGAATTTGATGCGATTTGCATCTGACGCCTGAGTTGAAACAATTTTACTTTGGCGGATTTTCGCACCGCGTTAACCAATCAGGAGCCTGCTTGCTGCTGTGGCGGCAGCCCCGCTCTGAGTCACTCATTCAACATGAAGGAACGCTTGATATCGTCCGTAAGCAGTCACGTGGAGCTATACGACACAAGTTCTTATTTCTATATAGACAGGAATAAAAAGGACCTCGCTTGAAAGAGTGTCAGTGAGGACATTGGGCAACCTGGTAAGTTGTAAATACACATTTCACATTTGAGTCACGTGACGTTTAGCGATGCGCAGCGTTTATTTTCCCCCTATAGTAAGGCGACCAAATACAAACCGGTAAATCTCTCGATAAATGCCCAATCAACATCAGCTATCTTGCAAACAGACAACCACATAGCACTTCCCCCTCCCACAAGAAGGGGATTTTGCCTCTGACGTGCGTCAAATGCTTGCTTTTTCTGCGCGTCTACTTCGCTCTAGACGCGCAAATGCATTCAAACTGTTCAAGCGGCAAACTAAGTGTTTGCCGCTTGAACAAATGCGGTTGGAGTAAACGCAGCATCACGGTGAAATTCCGAGAAGTAAACAAATCTATGATTTGGAACAAAGCCATTAAAATTCAGCAGGTTGCATTCTAACAAGACAAAACCAAATAGGATAACCGTATTAAACTTTCACACTCACAGTTCTTGGCGTGAGCGACGCAGTTTGGCCTTTGTTTCGGCCAGCTCCACGGCTACATGCTGCCGATCTTCTTTGTACAGCAGGGTAACGGGAGACAGGGAGTTGTGTTCAGGGCTGGGGAAGCCTAAGAGATTGGAAGGCTGCTGGGATTGGAGATAGTCCCTCTCCTGCGTCAGCTCTAGGACCACCTGAGGACACACGACAGACCTGTAACAACATCTAATCACTGAGGAACAAAGTCTTAGACAAGTTAAGTAGTAACTTACCTCGGCAGACTCGTCTCGCTCGTCTATGAGTTTGCGTAAGTGAAAGGCCATGGTGCGAGACAGAGGGTCGAGCTGCTCGATGGCCATTTCTTCTACTTCTAGCCACTGAAGGTCCAAAACATTTTCTTGATTGTGGGTGACCTTTAACCAAATATAGATAGATAATGAATGTCAGAAACAGCATGTGAGAAAAGTTACTGGTATAAACTGGATTTAGGGAATCTACCTCTTGAATATGGGTCACTATGGCAGCCTGTGTCTCAATGTCCAAAAGCTTGATCTTCTCGATGATTTCTTCTTTGCGATCACACTGTTGAAAAAGAAAGAGGAAGGAAAGAAGAATAGAAAGGGGATTAGAAAGGATAAAAATATTACATAAAAAACAATAACATGCTTGTGTTTATATGAAAGCATCGAGTATGACATGACAATTAGCCAAATGAAACACTGGCATGAATGCACAAGATACTATAACATGGGATAAAGGGCAAGACATATGACTCGTGATTGGAAAACTGTGTTGGGACGGTATGTTGCAGGATTAGACAAGCTCTGAAAGACTCGGGACAGAAAGCAAATCAGCAGGCAAATGTTATGCTGGTAACGTTAGGGCCCTAAATCAGTGTGAGCTGTTTATTATCTATTCACAGAACAGGAAAAACCAGTCACGGCGGCACTGATGGAGAAAAAGTGGGGAAAACGATCTTGCTCAGCCAATCCGAACAGCCAGGAGAGGAACAATCCTCAGGAAAAGGTGGAGACAGAAAAACATCTAAACCAACAAGCAAATCTTTTACAATTATCAGATTTTTCTGTGATGTGTCTGAATGGTTTTCTCATTGTGCAGTATAATCAGCACAATGTTGGTTTTACTCTGGAAAAGCAGGGACATGCCCAGACACGGTGATGTGAAAGATTTTCCTGTTATAGGTGTCAGAATGTGACACGGGCAGTTTACCTGTACAGCACAGCCCAATATGAGCAACAGCAGTCTCTTCAGCTCCTCCATACTTTTACCTGAGAGACAGAAACAGTCATGCCATGAGTGTTATGAGCCACAAACATTTTAGGTAAAAACAGAAATGGATACCAAGAATATAGTCAAAAAGGGAGCTAAGCAATAGTTATTAAATATTTTTAAACACACCTATATTATCAAATTACTTTAAATACTACAATTTACAATCTACCATGGTTTATCATCAGATCTTAATGGATTCTGCAAAAAAAAAAAAAAAAACACGGTATTTCTGAATGTTTTCAAGTTGGGATTAAATGGATTTGAAGTATTTTATGAAAAAAAGTTTCTGTATATTATTTGCTGCGTCTTATTTTGTAGTGTCTTTTTTTAAAGAAGTAAAATTTGACTGTTATTCCTTGAGGTTCTTATTTCTATTTTATCTATTTTTTATCTATTCTATTTTATTTTATCATGGCAATTCAAAACTATTTTACGAGCTGGCTATTTCATATAAATTTAAACGTTTTCATTTCGTACATTTTAGTACGATTAGCTTTTGCTTCAGATAGAGGTGGGGCTTTATAATTGCTAATAATAATAATAATAATAATAATAATAATTACTTCTTTGTAGGATTCACATTAGCCAACTCATACAATACTAATAAATTCCCAGGGGATCAGACTGGAAATGGACTGTCTTTCCCTATTGTTTAAACCTTTCATTAATTAAAAACAGTATTTAAGTCATAAAACATCTTGTCTGATATTTTCTTTTCCTTAAAAATTACATGTCAAATACTGACATGCAATTAGAGAAAAGCATCCTGTTTTATGATCATACAGTTTAAACTCAAAGTTTAAAATTAAAGTGTAATTCTATAAAAATGAAATGTATAAGTAAATAAGTAAAAAAATCACAAAAATTTTAACCACAAAAAAACCTTGTGTTTTTTTGGTAGGTTCATGCATGTCTGTGTTGTTGAGTGTGTTTGTGTCTGACAGTCTTAGACTAATAAATACTCAGGAGAGAATGGGGTGGGTGTGGGGTGCCATCACCATGGTGACCATTTGTTGCCCAACGCTACCCCATCTGATCGTACCCCATTAACCAGAAAGAGAAGAAGCATCTCTATGGGGAAATGACTCTATTGTCCTTTACAACTGAAGCTTAACAGAAAAAACACAACCATAAATTTATAGAATAAACGTAAATATATAGATATAAAAAGGTAAAAATATGTAAATACCTAATGGTAAAATAATGAAAAATAATAATGTAGAAAATAATTTCACAGTTTAATTTTATCCAAGTGACTTTAATTTCAGTTACAAGAATGACTCACATAAGGCCTCTATAATATAAATGTATGGACATCTATAAAAAAAAAAAACAGTAAACAGTCGGCGTCTCCCTAAAACCTCCTTTTCTTGCAGCATTTCATAATAAACAATGAGCCAATTGTTGTACAAATGCGAAGCTTAAATACTGGCTCGATGAGCAAAAACAATTTTTTGATGTTTTGATAACCTACTGTACATTACAGGCAGAAAATAGCACAATAACAATGGCTATTTCTGTATATGCAAACCACTACATAGCATCCTGTAGACAGGAAGTATATCAGACAACAGATCAGAATCACCTTTCACAACAAAAGTGGTTTCGTCTTCATTTTTTCAAAATACCATACTGAGCTACATAATAAGGGTCCCATATTATGACAACAAATTGAATTTCAGACCTTCGGTTAAAACGGTGTCAAGTTCAGTGCCAAATAACACAATTATATTTTAAATAGCTCAAAACATAACTAGGCTGTATATTTAAGCTGTTTGGGTATTTTTATTTCAGGTATTTGCCAAGTACTTAAGTGGATTAATCAGACAATCATTATTGTAAAATATACCCTTTACTCTTCTGTAGTTACATTGTGTAATAAGACTGACGGAAAATTAAAAGTTGCAATTTTCCTGGCCGATATGGCTAGGAACTATACTCTTATTCCGGCATAAAAATCGAGGACTTTGCTGCTGTAATGGCTGCAAGAGGCGCAAGTATTGAAAGTTACCAAGGGGACTACTTTCAGGCACTGCGTAATATCATTGCATCTCCTGTAGGCATGGTACCATTACATGATGTAACTACAGAAGAGTCAAGGCTTCAATAGGAAAAATATCAAAACTCTGGTTATTTTTGAGCATGATGCTAATGGCCTAATCAGATTCAATGGATTATGCTAAGCTATGCTAAAAGTGGTACCGCCAGACCCGGAGATCCGCTGAATGGATTCCAAAACTGTAATAATCAAATGTTTAACTCTAGGGGAGCTGGACAATGTCAATTTAAGGCCTGATCACTTAGTCAAATATCATAACCAGCTGGTTGTACATTAGTTCATCTAACACCTAAATCTGTCAACTAGTTGCAACAGTAAAAGGACGTATAAACAACACAACCAGATAACACAAATTAGACGCCACACCTCATCAAACACATCTCAACAGCAAGTTATAAACCTTAAACTCCCACAGTCTACTTTATCACAGCTGTATATTCTGCTCTATCCTACATACTCTGTCAACAGCCATCACTCAGCCTGGGTTGGGTCCCAAAAGTTTCCTCTGCCTTTCTGTCTTCCTCTACCATTACAAGGTCCACAACATGCGTTTCCTTCCCCAGAGAGCCAGACCCTGCCCACACTCCCCATATCAGTGGGTGTTTCTGAAGGCTGGGCTGTGTGTGAGGTGATGAATGAAGACGTTTGTTTAAAGGCACATAGTGTATGTGTTCTGCTTTGGAGTATGGAGAAAGGTAGAAGTATGGCATTAATAGTAACTATTAGAGAAGATGGATTAAAAAGCAAAGTATAGTTTGGAGTGGGATAGTAACTTTTTACCTTGTTCGACATGGATACAGTTTAAAAAAAATATACCGTACATTTTATTCCTTCCTCCTAACGTTTAGTAAGCAAATTAAAATGACAATGTGAGAATATTATGTAGTACCTGATAAAGGGTCTTTGGCGATGGTCAGAACATTGGGCAGGTTCATGAGGATGAGTTGTTGAAGATGCTCCTGAGAAAAGAAGAAACACATGGTCACTGTAAATAGGTAGACATAAAAACTTGTAATGGCAATGCAGGACAACAGTAGTTGCGTTTCCATTGCAGATTTGCACAAAACTTCAGGGTTATTTTCTAAAAGTTGTCAAAAAAACTATTGTTAAATAATGGAGTTTCCATTTATCGATAATATGCGACTGAAACATAGTTTTCCTCTTAAGATAAGTCATTCCAAACACCATGTCAATGGATGTTGGCTATTTTAAGCCATTATTTTATTCGAAGGAGATGTAGGAGTGTTATCCAAACATTAAATGCCAAGAAAAGCCCATTACACTTGGGAGCGGCAACGTATGAGGTGTTTCTTTTTTAAGTATAAGTGTAATCCAAACAACATTTTCTGGGAGGTTTTAGTACATACCGCGTCATCTTCAATAATAATTATGTGATTAAATACATCAGTTGACCTAAAAATGCAAATAAACTGTTTCTATTGCAGTTTTACAAAATACACATTTTCTGAATTGCCTAAAAAACCAAGTGTTTTGCGATGTACTGGAGTTTTTGTGAAATTGACGCGTTTCCATTGACCGTATTTTTAATTTGCAATGTCAATTTGAATGATAATGGAAACGCAGCTAGTGAGTGGTGTCAAGCAGGGTAATTAAGGCTGGTGGCCAGTCCGGGAGATTAATATTTGGGGCAAAAACTTAAAACAGGGTCAGCTGTATCGTGGGAACAGGAAACTCCAACCTACAAACAGACAAGCAGGAATTCTAAGTGGAAATGGGAAGCATTAGAAGCCAAATATTAAAAAATGTCTTGGGTGGGGACCATTACATTCCAGCAAACGGGCCATTTATGAGCTGGGCCAGTGTTTCTCAAGCTCTTGCAAATATATATTTATATTGGGAACCACCACAGTCCAATTAGTAAGGTTCTCTTCCATCAACACCAAACAAAACATAATTTAGTAATCTTCTACCATAAATGTCTTGCTGTTGAAGAGAACAAACTAGTTTGTAGTCACTATGCTGGGCAGTTACAGCCTATGCAAAAAATAAAGAAAAAATCAATAAGAGGCATCCTGCAGTGAAGGGGTGAATGTACAGATATGCAAACGTTCACGTGTTTATGATCATGCCCACGTGCTTATGAACTAAACTTCTGACACAATGGCCTCCAAGGCAACAAAGCTTAGCAAAGTACACAAAAGACAAGACCAAACAGGTTCAATTGACCAAAGCATTTCATTCCAAAACACATTTAGATAAGAGCTCTGATATCAGAGGCAGAATAACATAGTTTCGGTGCATGTGTCATTACAGTGCTCTACCAGCAAACTTGACAGATCAATAAATTAACATTTCCTACACCCTGTGTCACTCAAATATAAGTTACGAAGGTAAAAAAAAAATCCTTGCACTGCAAGCACTGAAGTTTTAACAACTGAGACGATGCTTTAGGCAGAAGTGTGAATACACTCTCTCACCCGGGTGCTTGGCCGTACAGCTAACGAAAAAGTGTGCTGTCCCCTATGACATCATCAAACCCAGAACCCCTGCTGAGAACTTCATCTTATTTTTTAAAAGGAGTGACTCCCATGGGAGGTCTTTATATTCAGAGAGCCACAGAGAGGGGACTTTCATCCAGTATAATGGAGTTGTCCCAGCTGAGGCCAGGCAAGACCGCACTGCCTTTGTCAAAACAGAATCCTGCTGCTAGCATTCCTCTCTTTACTGCAGTCTTTATCAAACACGCTCATTCACAAACACTGAGAATTCTTCAAGAGAAGAAACAAAAAGACGTAAGATACCCAAGCCTTCATTGATTCATAAGTAATCTAACGTCGTATCGGCACAGAGAATTTGTATCGGTGCATCCCTAATGATAATAGGCTAGGAATAATGTACAAGCTCCTAACCTAGTCCATAAGCCGGCCTTGATTTTTATATACATATTAATTTTGTTTTTAAGGACCTGCTACCTCTCCAGTGTATTTTGTATTTATTTTTTGGTTTTATGTATGAAATTGGGCCTACATTCCCCTAACCCTAAAATCCGATTGGCTCATTAAGGAAATTCATCCAGAAACATGTTGTCCTCTGCAAAATCAGGCTTGCCAGTTATTGCATGGCTTTTTGAGACACTGAATATAGTTTTAGGGAGGTATGAACCACTATTATGGTGCTTTTTGTCCTTGGTGTTTACTGCTATACACTTCATGCAAGACGTAACTTTCATCCACATGAATAATCTTGTTTTTCCGGCATTTTCAGGAGCACTCACGTAAGAATACACTACTTTTGATGCACAAGGGAACTTAGGCACAGACTGTAAGACGAATAAAAGTGTTTTTTGACTGACAGGCAGTCTGATGGGTATAATTATATAAATGTGCATGTTTCAACCTGAGACATGAGGAAAAAATCTCTTTACGCTGTTTGATTCGACAGCTGCAGTGTGATGGGGTGTGTTGTAGTGTGTCACGTTATGCATAAATACCTCGTTCTTTAATTGCCACTTAACCTGATCATGTTGAGTTTCGCTAAATTCAAGCAGGCTAATTACTAGATTTAAGCCATATGCAAGATGAGGAGGTTTTCATGTCAGCGCTGGTGTCACGTTCCAACTAACAGCTGAGAAAGGAAGACGGATCAGTTAACGCTTCTCGCCTGGCAAAGGAAATTAAAGGTGCCTGAACATTTTGTCGACTGTATGAACTATTGCACGCATAACAAAAAAGAGAAATTTTGTAGTTGAAATATTGCAAACAGAGATGAGCTTTTGTATAATAATTAGAATAATGCGAGAAACTGACATGGGGGTTTGCATTTGCATAATTACTGTAAATTACCTGGCCTTCCTAAAGGACACACACAAGGTAAATTATTGATGGCCATGTATCCATATCAGTAAGCTATTGAGGAATAACCTCATATTCCCTTGCTCTTTGAAAAGATACTCACCTAACAATGAAAGTTCATGCTAAAAAAAATGTGTTAGGTGGAGTGGGAAAACCGGGCAGTGTGTGTTATAGCAAACTTCATTTTCCAATGTAAAAGCAGGATAACCCCAGCACCCTCATACTTGGTTACACCCCAGAAACATCCACTAAAATGATGGCTTGGCATATTATATGCATTAATAAAGTGATGATTTGATGCAAGTTGGAAAATTTCATAAAGTATTCCTGAGCTCATTTCCTCTGTTGCTGTATGGAACAATGCCTGACCTGTAAAGTAGGACATCTGCGCCTGTGCTGTTGCTCTGATTTTCAGACCTTTGGCTCTGGGGCTGTTTTTATTGAAGTGGACACTGGTATCTGCCCATCCCCTGCTAGGTTCAGAATTACAGGACAGTGTGGTCAATGTTTGCATTGCAAATGTATATTTTCCCTGTCTCTGCTTGGTAAGTAACTGTAGTCAGTAAGTCATTATCACAAAATCAAATTTTTTAGGATAAAAAAATCCCTCTATCACTTTTGGAGTAGGGACTGGCTGACAATATAATAAACTATAAACTAGGGATGTACCGAAAGGAAAATTCTTGGCAGAATAAAATAAAAACTCAGCTGAAGGCCGAAATAAACAAATTTGTTTTATTTTTTCCTAATTATTTTGCCAATTTTTTTACAATTGCACAACTTACATTTAGAATGTCCTTTTTACTATATTTATTTCAAAATATTTAACAATTAAATGTTTCTTTTTTTACATTCCAGCAGTCATTATAGGGCCTTTTACAACCTGGTCACTGATGATGTGCTGATATAGCATCGGAGAACATTTTGCTTCATGAATAGATGCTACAAAACACAGAAAGGTCCTCTACTGTTTTTCACTGGAATAAACTGCTGAAGGTCATTTAGTATGGACCAGTTCCATGTTTAAAATTATTTGTATTTCTATTTCCAGTAAATATTTGGAGTGATGATAGAGAGTAAAAGCAAACTGATTGGACATGGGCTTTTCACAACGGAGGCTCAACTTCAATAGCTTGAGTTCAGATAAACAGAATCTGAGTAACAGGAACAATCTGTGCTATTATGTTTCATTGTAAGACTGTAGAAATCGCAAATGCAAGAACGAGGAAACCCAATAACGTGTACCCAAGAACTTCACATGAGAAACCGGAGAATACGTTTAAAAAAAAAAAACTACAATACAACAATACAAAAGTTACAATATGTAAATGTACAGTTTACCTCAACTGTTTGCACTTAAAGCCTGTACTGAAAACAATTACTTTATGTTCCAAAACATGATTCTCACCATGTGAACAGAACACTGATAAGCAAAATATTGCAAACACTAACTGGAAGTCAAGATGTACAGTACTGTTCAAGAGTCTTAGGCCACCACCACAGACTTGTTGTTTTAGAAGTTTTAATGTCCATCCATATTTATTTTTCAATCTATTTTATTAAGATACAAACAGAAAAATAGGAAATATGTACAAAAATATAAAACATACAATTTTCAGGACTAAATGTCTTCTTTAAGCATCGTCTGTGTTTAGTGTGACCTATCTTGGCACTAAACACATCTTGAGCGTTTTTGAGCAGAATTAAGTAAAAAGACAAATTTCTTTAAAATTAGAAATTAGGATTTAATTTTATTTAGGTTTAAGAAATCCTGCAGTTTCCTGCTAGTGCTCAAGCGGAAGGGGAGTTTACCCTAAAAACTTAACAAATCAGTTTAAATTTTTATACAGTTTTTATTACTATAAACACATTTCCTGTATTTTCTGGATGTATTCTATTAAAGAGACTGAGAAATAATTATATATAATCACTATGATATTGCAAAAACAACAAATCTGATTCTGGCATGCATGGTGGCCTTTTGCACAGTACTATATATGAAGAGCCATTTATATTTCATTCAAACACCACTAAAGAGGTTTAAATCAGAGGAAGATTAAGTAAAATGAACTGTGCTACTTGAGCATGCTCTTGTCAACAGAAAGTGCAATAAATATTATAAAAAGCTATGGTTAAAAAGATGGTTTCAGCAGTAACAGCATAAACAAACGGCTTTCGTGAAACAAACTTAACTTTGTGACAATTCCAAAATTAGCACTTACTTAACTATGGACTTCATAAAAAATGCTTAAAAAACTTCAATAAAGACTTTGCATGGGTATGTAAACCATAAAATATTTGCATCTAAGAAATCATTATGGTTAAAAAAACTGAGTAAAACGTTACTTTTCATGATAAGGTTGAAAATGCATGTTATTGCCCATATAGGAATCTGTGCGGAAAACCATGTAATAAGGGGTGGCTTGAGTCTGAAGTACAAGGCATGTCAGACCTGGCCAGAGCTACTTATTGCTGGAGGATTTTTACGCTAACTGCTGTTTAAGAAAAAAAAAGTAGTTTTACTAGACCTTTGTTTAAATTACATATTATATTCAGTTCAATTCTTTCTGTAATACTGATAATCTTAGTAAATCTTAGCTTATATCAGTTGCCCCACCCACTCATCGGCGTTCTTCTCACAGCGTCCACACCCATTTAAGTAGCATTTTTCAAAATGATAGTGAGGTAGACTGGAGCTGAAACAGCGGGGTTTCATGACGCTTTAAATAAACCACAACTGTATATTCAGGAAACATTTGAAATGGTACTTGTCATCCTCTGTGTAGATTACAGTAACATTACAGCAGCAATTACAGTAGCAAAGCTAAAATTTTATACAGTTGTCCTGTAAAGTTGTTCCGACAAACTTTTTTTTTTACAAAAACAGGTTATTAAAGTTGCCCTGTAGTCAACAATTGTATCACTTAAAACTCATCTTTGAGCATCAGAATAGCAAATGTAAATCAGAAAAATGTTTTTCCTGCAATTTCTTCATGCTTTAAAATAACTTGAATGCAAGTTACTCTACACCCTTGCCTCATTTAGTATACGTGGATCTATAAATATGCAGATTATTGTGCACAACAACACTTATTTATTTAAAGTGCACTAGTTTCATAAAGGGAAAAATCAATGGTCATTGTGGCTCTTTCAGGCAAGGTCCTATGTGTTACAGTGACCCATACTTGCCTAAGGGTTTTTTATTGATATGCAATGGAGAAAGCCACAGATGATCAATATCTAATTCAGCGGACCAGCTCAAACCACGTTTACGCATTTCTTTCACTACTCAGTGGCCCAGTGTTCTATATTCAGGTTCCTGTGGAGCAAACCACATGCTGACATGCCCACAGTAGCCAGATTTAAAACTAACCTGATCCACAGAGCCCCTGTCATAACACTGTATGCAGCATTACAGCCGAAAAAGTCATTTCTTTCTACAGAATTGCATGTTTTCATAAGCTCCAAAAATACTATCCTACTACAACTCCTTTAGTGTACTGAAGAGCTTCCTAACTAAGCGAAAATACAAAGTTGCTAAAAGTTCACAAAGAAAATACACTTTCACATGTCTCAACAGACTTGTATAGTTTGGGGAGATACCACAGACCAAAATTTTCCAACATTTGTGAATTAAACCACAAAACCAGTCATAAGTCACCAACTATATATTGTAGTGCTGGGGAAAAAAATGCGTATCTCATCAGTAAAGCCGGTTCTGTGATTAGTAGTAAATCGTGGAGGTGGAGGGGCATTTACTACACAGAGCCGTATTTCACCGAAAAGCTAGGCAAAACCGAGTTCATAATCGTGGAAAATTGCCTACGATAATGAATGCGATTTTGCCTAGCTTCTCTGTGAAATACAGCTCTGTGTAGTAAATGGCGCTCCATCTGAAAGCAGGTGATTAACCGAACCGGTTTTACTGATGAGATACACTTGAGAATCGCAGGCGATTTTCTAAAATACTGTATGGGTCAAAAAATATATATTTTTATGCCAAAAATAATTAGTATAAAATAAATGTTTCATGAAGATATTTTACTTTATTTATAAGGACAACACACATTAATGAACACTTCCGTAAATGTGTTAGCGTTAGCCAGCCAGTTAATTTTTAACTGTCCTTGTACATTTTTGTAAATGTTCTAATGTAAATATATAAAAAATATTTATTATTAGCTATATGTGTTGCTACTTGCTTAGGAATTAATTTGGACAACTTTAAAAGGTGATTTTCTCAATATTTTGATACTATTTGAAAATCTGAAATCTGAGGGTGCCAAAAAAATCAAGACAAAATACTGTCCTTTCCTAAAAAAAACATAAAAAAAAACATATACATCAATGAAAAGCTTATTTATTGACTACAAATTATTGATCTTTATGACTGGTTTGTGGTCCAGGGTCACATTTTCTGTAATCAATACTAATACCAATAACATTACGTGATTCACAATACTAGAAGTCACTTTTTAACAAGCTAAATGAAAACAATGGCACTGGCTGAGCTTTGGTTAATATTGCTTTAAAAAAGTTTGAAATTATATTGTAGACCACAAGCATATTACAAGTAATAATACAAGTTTATTAACCTATTTAATTAAGTTAATCTTGTCAATATTTACATTTTATTATTGTAATTGACAAAGTACATAATTATGCACACAGATTAAAAGTGAAAAGTCACTTTCGACATAACCAAATGTGTTTACATTCAAATCCTGTCAAGGTAAACATTATCATATTAACTATGTCTCTTCATTGCCCTTTTTCCCTCCATGAAAAAAAACTGCTTGAAAAAGTAATGGCACACCTTGCTGCATATTTTGAGGTATCATTCATTAGGACAAATGTTTCAATGAGTTAGGTGCCAAAGCTTAATACTTGGGTTGAGGGATTTGTTCCAATTACAAAGAAATTCTCATCCGGTCCTTCACAGTCAGTCCTTCACCTCATCACCATTTTCCACCTGACAGGCATGCAGACAACTTCCTGTCTTATTTTTTGTATCTAATGTAAAATGTGCAACATGAGTCTCTATTCAAGGTTCTAATGACATTATGAAAGCGCCAGAAAACCACATAAAGGCCAAGACGACAAACAGTGTCCAAATATAGTAGCACGATATCAGTCTCTAACGTCTGAACCTGTACACAAAGAGCCCAGGTGAGCACTCATGCCATGTGGTCACAGCGCACGTCACCACTTCCTGAAACTAAAAATGTTCCACAGAGCACTGCAAAAACATGTGAACTGTGCATCAAGCATACATTAGGGGTAGATTTTTTTAATTCTGTGTATATTACTGTAATATAGTACTTTGGTGTTGTAACCCACAATATTGCATTAACATTCTTTTGGCATTAATAATTTTTTGTTATATTCGTCACATGAAATGGAGAGCAGATTAACATTCGGTGGAGGGGCCGGTTACATGAAAAACTTATTTTAAATACTTTGATTTATTACACCATCTAAAACTACAACTAGGCGCAGTTACACTCAACGTAGCTGGTGTGAGTTCACGCTGACGTGTAATGCATTATAGTTGAAATGCCATTAGCATTACCATGGTTACAAACCTTTACTGCCTTCAGTGAAAAGATGCACCAGAATCGAACCAAAATCCAAAGACAAAGAAATAAAATCTATTGAAAACAATGCAGTCCAACCCATGCATGCTTAGATGTATATACAGATTTAAAATGTACCTAGTAGGTTTGTGTACTTGTATGAAGTAACTTTTTACCAAGTAAATCCACAGGTTTACACCCCAAATCCCTTCACAACATAAAAACAGTACGCAAGTAGCTTACAAAAGACGTAATTCCTCCTCTGGTCTCCGTGTATGTGTGGACACACCAGCATTCACTTCCATTGACTCCGAGGGCAACAGCAGGGACAGAAGGGAGAGACATTCCAGACTCCTTGGCAACTCTCATTGACCTAAAGAGCCATAACAGCCCCCTTTCCCCTAATTCTTTATTAAATAAAAGGAGCCTAATGGAACCCCCCACAACCCCCTACTTTAATCCCATTGGACAGAAGTGAAATTACCACCATAGCAGCATGACCATGTTTGTGTAAAAGTTTAGATGCCAGCACCTTAGTCTCTAGATGGGCTGTGCCAACAATGGATGCATCTTGATCTTTGACCAGAGCTCCCAAGCAAGAGATGTATGCTACATGTGTCACATTTAAAAGTGACAGATGTTTGTCAAATCTAGAGCTGCTCCATATGGCATCTAATGAATAAAGGAAACTTCAGGCTGGAGCAACTGAAGACAACTGGAGTCACCAAACACAGCTCTTGTATAACTTACAACTGTAACACTAATGCAGCCGTAAGTTGTTGGGATGGTGCCCACAAACCCACCACAAAGTTGTAATTACTTGTGAATATTCCTTAGGCGTGAGGGGTAGCGTGTCAGTAAAGAAAGATGGCAACATTTTATTGCTGCAACTTGTGTATACTGTCAAGGAAGAATAGCTACAGGGCTTATTTAGCTGGTTTATGGAGCAAGACATATTTCCCATATGCTTTGTGACAGCCAGAATAAGGTAGTATTTTCCTCTGCTTAACCTGATATAAAGACCCCATTTGCCCTGTAATTGTGCTGATTAGGGATGCTCATATCAGTTAATTTTCCCAACCGACAACCGTAGCTTCTAAACCGAAAATTAACCGTTAACTTTTAATATGAAATTGTCATCGAGTAAAAATACAGTTGACGGTTGTCTGTGAACTAGTAAAAACAAAAGATTTAATTTGAACGTGCAAACAGCAGCGACAGATCAACAACAGCACCAGGATTCATACATTATCAGATATTCACGCAACATTACCTTATTAAAAAGCACGCGATCAGTCCAGAGGATTAATATCCAAAAAGGGCAGATTGTCTCCGTTTCATCTACCACAGTGGTCATTTCTAAAGCAGGATGCTTTTCAGAAAGTTTTGCTTTTGTGTCGTCTTTCTCCGTTTGTGGAAAAAGAGAGATGTTTATGGTCAGGGTCAGAGGCCACCAGCGAACGTCTGTCCGGATGCGTGAGACGGACCGCGTCATCTTGCGCGGACACGTGCGCGTCTCCGCTCAGCTTCCAAACACGCATACAAATGATTTCTCATACAACTTATTACTTTATCAGACCGTCAGGGCAGCAATAATTTGTGTCATTTACAGGACATTCACAAATTAAAGATAGAAAAGTGGCGAAATGTCTGTCGGCTCATGACGACACGCACCATGTATTAACAAATATTTTTTATTTTAACTGATAATGTTAATCGGTCATAAATTCTTACCTTCGGTTAACGGTTAAACGGTCAATGTGAGCATCCCTAGTGCTGATCAAGTGATATTACATTACATCTGCAGGGCTCAACGCAAATAATTTTTTATACCGGCCTGATCGGGCCAGTGGTTCAGGTTTTCACTTGTCCTGCCAAAATTTTCACTGGCCCCAATAATAAACTGTCAGTGTAACATATTTAAAAATAATAATTTTAATAAAATAATAAAATGCAAGGATAATTGTATACATCTACAACAGACATGTTCCAAAGAAAAAGATTCCCAACTTTTCTGCTTTACCTGTAAACTGACAGCAAACTCTGCAAAATATTGCATTGTTTCTTTCGTCGTGTTTTACCCAAGTAAATGTCTGCTTCAAAGATGTTAAATAATATACATTGATGAAAATATATTTTAGTGACTGAGGGTGAAGCACTGGCCCGATCGGGCAAGTGACAATACTTTTTACTGGCCCAAACGTCTCACACGCTTGCCCCGGGCAACAAGTACTTTATGTTGAGCCCTGATCTGATACGGTAGGCTTGAATAATGCAACAGGATAGGCTGCAGTTTAAGACTGCACTGTTGTCTCTTTAGGATTTTACAGAGCCTGGCATCAATTTGCTCTGCAACATACAGTATTGTGCAAAAGTCTTGGACCACTACCAGCTTTGTAGTTTTAGCCAAGTTGTAATGTCCATCCATATTTAGTTTTTGATCTTTTGGTCACTATACTACTGCAAAAAAAAAAAATCTAATGGTGACATAGTACTGTACATGGAATCCCTGAACAAGTGAACACATTTTGCCCTAACATCTGCTTTACAGTTGCAAACTTTATCAACCAGCCTTGAAACCCATCCCTGGCTTTAAAACGGCAACTCAAATTATAAAGAGGTATTTAAAAAAAAAAAAAAAGGATGAAAGGTCACTTTCGTATTCACTTTGTATCCTATTTAGCAGAGAGAAAGTGGTCCAGACAGCTTTGTTTTTGGGTTTCCCATGGCAGCTGGTCTCAGGAGGGGGTTTCCTGTGTTCAGGGTTGGGAGACACACAGAAGCCTGCTTTCAAAAAGTTATCAACCACAGTGATGTGCACCCTTGATCACGTGTGTGCAGATCTTACTTGAGTCAGCTATTGAAAGAGGTCAAACATCTTAGATTAAGGTGAAGCAGGTCATGCAAAAAGAAAGAAAAATGTAAGACCAAGAGACAGAGACAGCTTGAGGAGAACCCTTGCCTCAAGGGCAGTGCAGGTACTGTACACAGCAAGAGGAAACTGTACACCGCTGGGAACGGCCATTACATCTCCACTGTGGGCAAGCAAATATAAGAACAAAGAGCTGGCAGGTTAGCTCAAAGAGACACCTCCCTTCTTTCAGAGCTACAGTCAAGAGAAACTCGCAAAAACCCGCCAAGTGCATGAGGAACGCCGCTGTTACTGTCCTAAATTACAGAGCATGCGTGAGGTTTATTGAAATATTCTACGAATGAGTCTTCACCACATCCTTTAAGACGGTTGTGATCTCTGATGCTGACAGCAAACTGTAGTCAAATCGAGCAGACTGGACGTGTGACAGCACTGAATAGGGTTTTTTTCTACTGTGTCTGCATGTGCATCTGAAGAATGCAAGCAATTATGAATTAGCAGGGAATGCCCAAGCTGTCAGGCCAGCTAAAATGAACGGGTATGGGGCCGGCCCTCGATCCAAGTGCAAACATAAAGAAAGCTGACACATTGTCCGAAAGCCAAACTTGTACATCAAGGGTATTTCAAATCCATTCGAGTAAAACTGCAATCAGACACGAAAACAAAACATTGGCTGGAAGTCCTCCCATCATTTTAGTGTTGTTATGGTTCATTATGCACATTAAGGTTCCTGGCAAAACAGGGGCCCGGCAGGGCCACGGAGCTCATGTTCCAGCCCAATGAGGAGTCGGCTTACAGTGGCTCATGCTCACAACGACTTGCTTCCCAGACAATAGACAGGGAGGAACCAACAAACTACCCCTCCCCTCCCCCAGTGGTCTATTGTTCACACTGTCTGTTGCCCTGATCTCCAGGCTGAGACACTTTCTGGTGAGTCATTTTAGAGGTAATCTAATTGGGTGAGGGAGATCAGAAAGTGTGGGGCATACAGAGAGATGACACAAGGACGGTCTTCTTCAAGACCCTGACATATATATTTGCGACCTTCCCAAATGGATTACTATAGATCCTCAATTCCATAATGAAACTGGGGCATAGCTGGCCTGTAAAGATTAAACCACCCAACGTGAGATGGACTTAAGGCTAAATCTAGGTTAAGCTGGGAGAATGAATAAATTTGGCATTAGGAATTGGAGACATGCAATCTGGAATCTCTTTCGTCGTAACCTAATGCTCATGTGGACATATTTACAATCTCTAGATCATGACATCCGAAACATTAAAGTGTTTAGAAGGTTTGAGGAATCAAAACATTAGGGGAGGCTTTTAATTTATTTAGTTTATACCTGGTATTAAGATGCATTTTCGTGGATCGCATGGTGGACAACCCCAAATGCAGGTGTGAACAGGGTCTAAACCAACTTGACAATCAGTATTTTTAAAAAAAAATAGTTTTACTATTTCTGAAGTTTACTTTTAACATGCATTGAGTGGATGCGGTGTTATTTTTTAATATAATAATCAAGTCAGGTTCCAAAATGTGAATGTAAAGTGACAAAATGCACCAAGCCTGAATTTATCTGCATTGAAAACAGATCACAATCCACTTTAAGTCAAATACAATGTGAATGCAAACAGAACTTAGTTCTTTCAAATCCCTTTTGATTCAACTTAAAGATGTAGGAGTTCAGCTCTTAAACTCAAGGGACTCTGAATCAGGGGTGTTGTTTGCCTGTAGCTTGCAGTTTTTACACATCCTGTTTTAATGTAATGCAAAGTTGAGTGTTTTTTTATCTTTGATATCGGAGCAGCAGGAATCTTAAACTCAAATCACGACCAAAATAATCGGAATATGATCTTTTGGTTAAATTGCGTAACCCTAGAAAACCTCTGAGCAACAAGCCAGATGACTTGAGGCATCACTATTGCCCTTAACAAGCACCACTAATGAATCACTAAAATCATCATCATCTTCTTTATCACATTCATTTCCTGTGTGGCTGACGCACACGCATGCTCAAACAAACTGTGCTATTATATCCATTGCATCGACAACCATGTTTCAGTTTATAGATCTTTAGAAAATGGCAACATTGTTCCATTTGTCCACAAATAAACATAAAAGACCAGTCTACCGTCCACTGCTTATCTCATTTGCCTTCTGGTCCAACCACAAGAATGAATAGCCATTTCTGAACACTTGGCCGAGATCATTTGCGACACTCAGATACTACGTAGTACATGGTTGGAAAGAGAGAGAGAGCACACGAGAGAAAATGTCATTATAAATACAAAGATCTAAAAAAACACTTAATTTTTTGTTCGGGACTTTAAACGCCATCAGATGAAGATCTCAAAAACAACACAACATGGGCACAAGTCACAACAAAGAGGCTGTTTACACTTGCTATTAAGATGTGTTTTTGTCGATCGGATCAAGTGTAAACTTGTCCACTTTCGACCACTTTCAACCACATTCAGAGGTAGGGCTGCAACTAACGACTATTTTAATAGTCGACTAGTCACCGACTATTGAAACGATTAGTCGACTAATCGAATAATTAATACATTTTTCTATAATTTAGCATGAGATTGCCTAAATTCTGTGGAAAATTATAGTAAACACAAGAAAGAAGGGGGTACTTCAATGAATTTTTTTTACATTCAATGAAAACAAGTTTTAACATTTTTAATAATTGCATCTACTATGATTTTACAAAAACGAAGTTATGTATTTCAGCTATTTTAATATATATATATATATATATGCTGTATTTTTTAAGTTATGAAGGTTTAAATCAAAACAAACCAACTGCAGTTGAATTGATATTCATTTGAATGGACAACCAAAAAAACGAGATTTCAGAAATTTAAAAAACAGAGTTATATATATATATATATATATATATATATATATATATATATATATATATATATATATATATATATATATATATATATATATATATATATATATATATATATATATATATATATATATATATATTTCTATATATATATATATATATATATACACTCAGAGGGCATTCGCCTGTTGTGGGGTGCACGTCTGCTTCTTTTGCAGAAAGGGGTCCATGGTGGCTCTCTTCTTCAGACAGCATGCATTTAATTTAAAATACTTTTGTCAGGCACAGTCGGGCATAACGTTAAACTTTAGTTTTGTTTTTTTTAAGCGAAAATACGCTTATAAAATGTACAATGTACATCCAAAACAAAACGTATTGGCTTCCATGTTATTTAAATCTTACCGAGGCGAGTCAAACTCCGTTTCATTCAACTGTCCGACGTGCTTTCTCTTTAAATGTTCGTGCATCACCGAGGTGCTGCCGTGATACGCAAAGACTGCTTTGCAAACCATGCAGGTAATCTTTTTATTCGCCGTATCCAGGCTAAAATGCTCCCAAACTTCATATGTTTTGGTAGCGAAGCTGCTGCATTGGACACAACCATTTCTGTATGTTATCGCTCAGCATAGAAGCTAATGCGCATGTGCGACTCTCGGCAGAGAGTCCCTGCGTCCCAAACCGCATACTTCAATACTATATAGTAGGTGAAAAGCACTACTTCTCATACTCTTTGCCTACTATATAGTATGGAAGTAGGCGGTTTGGGACGCAGCCATTGTAATGAAGAGAGATGCCTCACTCGGCCGGAAAAAAACATGTCTGGCGACAACGTCGACAATGAAATTCATTGTCGACTATTTCTATTATCGATTTTTGTCGACAACGTCGACGAATCGTTGCAGCCCTATTCAGAGGTAGTCGAAAACCCTTTCGATCGGATTGCTCTTGTAGTGTAAACGCAAATGTGGTTGAATGTGTTCGAACGGCCATACGAGAACGCCTTCTTTCCACCTATCGATTTAATCTGAGGTACTGAACACAATGTTTTATGTGGTGGTTAGCTTTTCATTTCTAGCAAATGCATTTAGACTTCAAAAGATAAAAAAGTTGTGATTACTTGTGAAGATTATCTTGTTGGACAAAACATGTGTCATAAACTTTTGTTAAACACAGACCTTATTTTTTGCGATAATGCAAAAGTCTATGGGGAACATGAATGGGTTTTATGGCGAGGGATCCAGTTTCTTCTTACTTCCGTGGTGGCCTACAAAAATATGTCAACCCTGCGGCACTCTGTTACAGCTTAGACTGATGAAATGATAAAGGTCACAGAATAATCAGAATCATTAACTGGGAAAAAACAGACAGGTCTTATTTTGAAGCGAGCTATCTAATGAGTTACAAAGATTTCCCTTTGACCACTGATTGAATGTTTGTAAGAAAACATTTCGGGCCTTTAGTTCTCACATTTCAGTGACCCTTTTCCTCTCAAACAGACCCTTGCATTAGATCTCCAGGAGAGCAACTAACACTGGACAAAACAACACATCTGGTCCAGATCAGCACAGAGTTGACCCACATCAGACACTAAAATGTTGGCCAAGTTTCCAGGGTCAAACTAAGCCCTTTTCCTTGGAACAAGCACTTTTTTGTCTTTCTTGAATGATCTACATGTAAAAAGTGCTGACTAGTATTATACAACACAAACAACCCAAAATATACACTTGCACTTCGGTGCAAAGAAAATGAATAAACTCTTTAGCAAGTTTAACCAAGATATCAAGGATCTTTTACGGTACAGATGGGCACATGAGTCCAATTAAAATACTTGGTTGAAACCCTAATTACATGAAGGTGAGGGCACCTCTGCGTAAACACAGACTTTTCCACTAATCACTACAGAGCCCCACATGGGTGACTTATAAAAACTCCCGAAAAAGCTCCACCCAAACCAAACATGCAGTTAAGGGGGCCTGCCATCACTGGAGGTGTGTGTTCATGTGTTTGTGTGTTTAGCAGTGTCTGGCAAAATCCTGCAAGAGAGAATTACTTTATAAAACATACAAACACTAAAGCCCGGCGTATAGTATGTTTTTTTTTTAGGTGAACACGAACACAGATGTTCAACGCATGGGCATTGCAACAAAATGCAATGCATTTCCTGGGCTACATACTACATTCTCCTGTATGCACATGCGTGACCTACAGGTGTAATGTACAAGTTCTAATGATGAAAATTGTGTCACACGCACACTACTCGGCCTATCAGGTACACTTATAAAATGGACTATACTTTGCCCTTTATTAGTAAACAGTCAGTTACTTTAATATAACTGCTAGAGCACTTATTTATAAGGTACAGTATACTGTAAAAGAGATTGGGCGGCAAACGTGCACTTATAAAGCACTTTTGTACTACTTTGATGTTAGAACAATGTTCCAACCACAGCACTGAATACGGTACTGTACCATAGTACTGAAAGACTGGCCTATTCATGTACCTTGATGTTTACATGAAACTCCAGTCCAGGGTACTTCAAAAGAATGACATACTACACAGAATGAAATGTGTCACAGAATGACAAAAATGAACATTAATCTAAGAGAGTAAATATTTGCCCTTAATAAAAATAAAAGCTATATTTCCCACATTGGCTACAATCATGCTAGAATGTAGGGCTGCACGATTCGGAGAAAAAATCTAATTGCGATTTTTCTGATAAAAATTGCGATTCGCGATTTAAAGTGCGATTCATTAGTATATAATAAAAGAGCTACATCCAGGCTTGTTGTGGTGGTTTTAATAGCACCAAAGAAAGATGCTGTGCTACTGTTTATTTAAAACCTCTTAAACATTGTACCAAGTTGTCTGCAGGACTCTTCTGCAGACAAACTTTTTTTTTATCTAAGAAAAATACAATTTAACAAAAATTTATTGAAAGTTTTATTTAAAATAACATATAGGCCAATGTATTTTGGCTGTCACTACAACAATGCTTCTGACAAGCAAATGTTTAGTTTTTTCTTTTAATCATAAGACTATACTCATCTTGTTTTACTTTTCAGGCATCTGTAATAAATGTAAATATATTAGTGATTAGAATCTATGATTTAACATAAGCAAAAAATACAAATAAAACACTGCACAGTCCTCACTGTACGATTTTAAATGTGGAGCTGCAGAAGCTTGTTCAGTTAGAGTAAGGAGTGATTTTAATTTTTGGTGTGTAATAAACATTTCTAACACAGAAAGCACCAGGTTACTGTCACTTTAAGACATAAGACAGCTTTAAAACTGCTCTGCTTCAATATACTGATAAACATCCAGCTGTTTATGTTCACTTAGACAAGAAAGAAAACTTCAGTTTAGTGATCACGCGTGTGCTGACTGCTCTCTGTGTGCGCGCTTCATGAACCCTCGTGCCTGTAAATATTCAAAGTTGTGCAGATGTGCGGGTGCAAGAAAGTATAATGTACCTCTTTCGTCTGCTGTGTTCCGGGCTATAAACCTGCTTATAGTCTGATGAGGCGCTTGTCATTGTTTGCGATGCATGACGAGAAACGGACGTATATACCTTTCTTTAAGTCCAACATTACACAAAAGGGAAATGTTTTCGCGCATTTCTGTCCTTTCATTTGCCGGTTAATGAGTTATAATGGGTTTTTAAAATGACTGAATCCAAAACCTGCCAACTTCATGACATTCCGCGTTGTGCAGTTAATTCCATTAGTATGCATTTCGCGATTCTGTTGGTGTTTTCCGCATCGCGGAAATCATATGGCCGTACACTTTGTTGAGGAGTTGAACTGCTGCTCGCTCATGTTTTCCTAATGGTGTTATCTGACGTGTAGTCAGCACCTCAGTGTTAATGCACTCTATTGGTTTAAACTGCATCAAACGTAAAATGCGCATGAAGCGAACTGTCAAAAACTGCGTACTAGATGATTGTTATATTTTTTTATAGTTTTGAATCGAAAAAATCGCAGCTCTTGCGATTCGAAAATCGCATCCATTCACATCGCGATTTCGGTTCAAAAACGATTAATCGTGCAGCCCTACTAGAATGGCAAAAAAGATGCAAGGCAAGGAATACATTCAGGGGTGATTTTGTTAGTAGGGGAAAGTATAACTAAATCTTAGATAGTAAACATGCAAATCCAGATATTTTCACACGGAATCAGACTTCATAAGTTGGAATGGAAAGCAGTGATTTTGGAACAAGAATTCAGCAGAGTAGTTCTGCCAAGTGAAAAGAGGGTCAGATGTGGCAAGCGCTTACTCAGATGATGGGACGCTGCCCAGAATCGACAAACCGATCAAAAGATTTCACCTCCCAAAACCAACGGTATGAAATAACACAACAGCCGTCTTTAAGCGGCCGCTGCTACTTTTTCCTTTGAGACCACAAATGAGTCAATGCTAAGTTTTCTATAAAATAGTGTTAAGAAGGACCTTGTCCTGTGAAGCCTCCTCATTCCCTCACAATAATTACTATCATTAAGGGCACAGTCCCTCATAAAAAATTAACTGTAAAGACTTCTTTACACCAACTTTAACTCCTCAATTTCTAATGCGTTGAAAGAACTCTCACCCCTTTTTTACACTGGCAGACACCCTTTATTAAATACAGCAGTGTGTAATAGGAATGGATCATGACAGCTGTCTGGTCAACCCAACTGGTTGTTTAGCGCTAAACTCTGCAGAACAACAGACCTACATGACCCTATTTAATGAACGCGCTTAGTGCCCATAGAGGCAAAGAAATGCATGTATGCAAGTGTCTAGTGGACATAACCCTAAACCAGTCTGATTATACAGGGCTTCCCTCATACCAACTAGTCAATAGTTTTTTTTTTTTACACATTATCATTACATACCCACTTGTTACCTTCTCGAAATAACAAGAATCAGTTAAAAAGTTCTTGATATAGCTGAAACTCTTTACTCAGGATAACAATTAAAGCTCCTAACCCACAACCAAATCCACATATGCAGATGTTTTAATCCCATATGAGACTGGAACAAACACTTTGTGTCTGTAGAGACCAGCTGTTGTCTGGCATCTCATACATGCATTCACATGAACACATTATGATGTCTTTTAAACACCCTGCACTTTACTATCAGCCTCTGATAGTGATCAGGAAGTCTTCTGCAGTTTAAACAGGATATGGAGGAAGGACTCTTACCTGGTAGTAGTTTTTGATGTGTCGGATGACAGTGTTGAGGTTCTGTATTCTCAGGTTGATATCGTTGTTGACCTGCTTGTTGACCCGCTGATTCATGGGGCTTGGGTCTCTGAGAACCAAGAGCAACAAAGGTACAATTTAAAACTCTTTTTTGCATGTATCACTTTTAAAGGGGACATTTCACAATACTTTTTTAAGATGCCAAATAAATCTTTGGTGTCCCCAGAGTACGTATGTGAAGTTTTAGCTCAAGAAACCCCACAGATAATTTATCATAGCATGTTAAAATTGCCACTTTGTAGGTGTGAGCAAAATGTGCCTTTTTGGGTGTGTCCATTAAAATGCAAATCAGCTGATCTCTGCAATAAATGGCAATTTTGTGGTTGGATAGTGCAGATTAAGGGGCGGTATTATCCCCTTTTGTCTTTTGACATCACAGGGGGAGCTAAATTTCAATAAATTTCACCTATTCTTTTTCCAAACATGTGTTCTTATTTAAGTATCAACCTGTATGCTTAGCAACAGGTTAGCATCAAACTCTATAGAAATCTATCACAAAGTGCTTCTCTTCGGATATGTTTCTACTTGTGTACAATATCCCAAGTCAGTTACTTAGGTGATTCTGTGACAGTCAGGATTAGATGGCAGGTGTCTATGTTGTGAGACAGATACATTTTGGAATATAGCTAGTGTTTTTGACAATAGTAAATGTAGGGGCTTTGCAACGTTACTTTGCATACAGATTGGTGCCCAGACCAATTCCTTTCAACCGCTTAAAACTTCCTGAACTTATCTGACGCAAATAGCAATAAGATTTACTTATCACCGAATTAGACCTTTGGATACAAAGACCAAAGCCAGCGGGCTCAGTGACGCTCAGGGGAGGATCCTGGCACAGACAGTATGAAGGTCCTACATAGACTCGGTTTGTCCGACCCTCATTTACATTTGTTTTGTGAGAATGGCATGCAAATTGTGCCAGCTTGGCCCACAATTTCTGCTTGCTAGTGAAAGAATCTTAAAAGATCAGGGTCAGGTTTTTTTCCTTTACTGTCTGCCTGAACTGTTTTCTATTGCAATAAAGGCAACAACACTGCTTTAAGCTTTACTTTTATGGGGCCGTTTACAACAGGGTACCCCCAGGATTGTCAATCCTAAATTCAAGGCTTTTTAAGACCTTTTTAATACCACTTCAAATGAAATTTAATACCTACACCGCACCCATTCGCGTAGAATAAATAATTTTAAATAACGTAATATACCTCAAATAATTACTATTTACAAGTGTTTGAACATTCATGACAACATGCCTCTGAAAGGCTGAGTCCAAGGCCCAAACGGCCTAACCCTTATCTTTACCCAACAATCAAAACCAACAATCAAATAGATTTAATAGATTTAAATGTACATTTATTGTCAATTTGAAAATCCCTAAATCAGGGATGGGCAACTGGAGGGCCAGGGGCCACATGTGGCCCTCCTCTTTATCTTGTGCAGCCCGCCACGTTTTAATATGACCATTATGTCGGATAAGGTAATTTATGTTAAAACAATAGCCTTGTTTGATCCATGAAATAAGCTGCAAACTAAACAATAACACCAATTTTAAGATATTATTTTTTTTACTGTTTAATATAGTTAAATATGTAACAACATCTAATAACACTCATCAGTAATGCTCTGAACCAGAACAATACTGACAAACAAAATTAACCATATTATGGCAAATTAAACAAAAACCCCTCAAACACAACAACAAATTAAAATGTAATGCTATTTTGACCCTAAAAAGACAAGAGATCTGTTCACTGCACCAAACAAAAAAACTGGACACAAGCTCATGGATATATTTCTGTTAATCTTTATACAGGACCATACTAAAGTTTTCTAATGCTAACTTAGTGTGACAATGTAAATATGTAACCTATAGTATGTATTGCAAGTTGATATTATCTAATTAAACAGTAAACAAAATATATAATAGCTTTCAAATTTGCGTTATTTTTGCAGCTTATTATTACATGGATCACACAAGACTATTGTTTAACATATAAATGACCTTCTCCGACATAATGATCATATTAAAACATGTCTTTTCTACCTAGATTTACTAGAGACTGATTGTGGAACAGAAGATTGTGTGTGTCATTGATTAAATCAAACAACCGATCACAGGTGCGAGGACACCCGTCATTGTCCCGCCCCACAGTCCCTAAAGCCGAAAGTATACTCGGGACGTCCGCGTATGCGCGCCGTCCGCATGACGTCATTTTCGTCATCAGGAGGGTCCGCGGACGGCCGCGCGGACCGTCCGCGTGCAGCCCAAAATTTGAGACCGCGCGGACAGTGCGCGTACAGTCCGCGTACGACAGCGCATGCGCGTGAAAATATTTAGACAGGACACTCCACTATAAACAATTATACAAAGGAAATAGACAGCATTTGCACACACACTATCGTTTTTCTTCTTTAACTTTTACTTCTTCCAAGAACAGAAAGCTGTGGCGCATGTTTGTTTGATTCCTGTTCTTTGTTGTCTTCTTGTTTGTTAAACTGTGTTTGCAATGGTGGATCAGTTACTTTTCTTCACCTATACTAATGTTTTAATGTACTGTAAATGTCGCCAAATCAGTGCTGCCCTGACAGCCTGTTAGACTAATAATTTGAATAAGAAATCATTTGTATTGCGTATAGTGTCGAACGCGGCCATCCGCGTGTAGCCGCGGGGACTATACCCGGAAAGCTGCGCGGACGCGGAAAAAAGTATACCCAGCCCTTAAGTCAACTTGATCGAGCAAGTGCGTGTTGTGCAGCTGCGAGCGCATAGTTAAAGTCGAACGAGCGCTCATCCCAGCCTTTACTTTATCATCCCAGCCTTTTTACTTTGCTCGCGTGACTGCATTTGTGCGCTTTGAACAGAGGCGCGCTCTCGGGAGGACGTTTTTCTGCGCGCGAATAGTGTTCTGTGAACACGCAAGAATGCTTTCCCGCGCGTGGATAGTGTTCTGCGCGCTCGCTAAGATGCTTTTCCAAACATGGATAGTGTTCTGCGCTCGTATCTGTCGCTCGCGCGTGGTTTTTGTGCATACGCGTTTTGTGTCTGAATTAACAGCATATAAATCTATTGATCATTTGAAAAATTAAGACCTCCGTGAAAAATTCAAGACTTTGAGGTGAAATTCAATACCTTTTAAGGCCTTAATATGGGAAAATGAAATTCAATACTTTTTCAAGACTTTTAAGACTCCGCGGGTACCCTGTACAACCATAGATATTGCAACTGACAGTATGGCTAGAAAAATAATGATTGTTTGGGTAAAGTTAAGGAAAGACAGATAGGGATCATACAGAGGACATCTGCCAGATGTTAACGTCTGAACAAACTTGCTAATCCTAAATTTTGTTTACAGCATACCTGATGCACACTGGCAAAGATATTGGTTTGCCACAAGTGGGTTTGGGCACATTATAAGCGAACATGGGTAAAGAGAAAGCAAGAGCTTTGTGTACATAACCCTTAGCATTCCACATCTCCACTCATTTGTGATGGTTCAGTGGAAACACACTGGACACCTGTAGATAGATATGGATGTTTTCCTTATATAACTACACCAAGACCAGAGCGGAGCGCGGAAAAACCACAGAGCGCCGGTATCAGCACGGAAAAAACGCTAGCTGCTGGCTTATTTGAAAAACGCTAAGCTTCCATTGGAAACAATTAAAAACATGGGCGGCCGCAGGCATAAAAGCTTTGGTGTGCACCCCCCTTAATATAATTTAAACAGATGAGTGATAAAAAAAATGTACCCCCCATAGTTGTCATGAAGGGCAAAATTAGCTATATAGACCAAAAACACTTTTTGTACCAGGCTGTATATTTCTGCTGTAAAGTTGGGCATTTTAACATGGGGGGGTCTATGGGAACTGTCTCTAACGGCTAGTCGATGAATTGATGTTTAAGTCACTTCAGTGTTGGCTTTAAGATAGAGATCAGAAAGTTGCCCACAACCAGCCTGTAATGATAATTATATTTCGGAGACCCTGCCCACAACAGTCCAAAGACCACATATATGTCATAATTTCTATTTAAATATTCTTTACATAATTCATTACCACATGTTAAAGAAAGGTGAATGTCTTATTAAAACAGTGTATGATGTCAGAATAGATAACCGTGAAGGTGGAGGGAAGCAGTAGCACATTTGGATTTAAAGTCCCCATGAACCTAAAGTAGCGATCAACTTTACTTCCACGTTGTGATGTATTTCCAAGTGATACAAAATCACGTGAGAAAAATAGTGGGTGTGTCTTGTGGATTTTTTTAACAGTGCTTTGATTGTATATAGACAAGTAGGCATTTCATTTAGAAATAGAACTTGCAGCAGATTGACAGTTAGAGGGGGCAGAGTTAACGGATACTCCCGCCCATTTGCCACAATGATCGCCACAAGGGGGTGGAAGTACATTTAGTAAATAAAATAATAAAATAAGTTATTAAAATCTTTCTCTGCTCTCAAGTGGTGGGGGCGTGTCCGCCGGTACAACCTGAATGGATGCTTGCGTGTTTGGGGCTGGACCATACATGGTGGCTCAAGTGCATCATCGAGTAACTGTTTTTAACTCCAATTTATAGTAGTGCGTAAGGCGTAGCTACGCCGTAGGTTATCCGTAGCCCCTGCATAGCCTGACATGCACCTCGCCAATTTTTAACAGCGTGTCAGTTCTACATGGACCGCAAGCGTTGTGATTGGTCCACTCCGTCATAGGTATTTCCGTTTGCGACTGTGAGAACAAAGATGAGCCAAATTGAGGAGCGAGTTAACTAAAACTGCAACATAAGTCGCTGTTTATTTACTTTCATCACTGCTGGTCTTCTCAAAACAAACATACACAACAAGTTGCTGTTTCTTCTTCATGTGTGGGTTAAACATGCTAAGCGGCTTCTTCATTGATGGTCGCACTGCTACTGTGGTTACACGCGTGGATACTGCCTACCAGCGGTCTGCATGTGTGTTTGCACGTCCAAGCGGACAACGACGCAGAAGTATATATGAAAACTGACGCGTAGCCAGGACATATGCACAACTATAATGAGCCCTTTAAAAAAAATCCCAAATTCAGAAAAGGTAAAAACTGTATAACGATCTATCTCTGCAACTCAGTACTACATAGTTTACGGGTGATTCTCACGAAACCATTGAAACACCACGGCACTAATGATTTTAGATATAAAATGTGTAATACAGTAATATTAAAAAGCCTCAGAATTAACACAATACTGTGTTCTACCTTGCACAATGTGTGATTTCAACATAAGAATTTATAATTTGTCAATTTTATCTCATTTTCTGCAGAAATTCTCATTACCGCAATGCGTCCGGCTGTGTTTGAACATGCGTTATGCTGTAATTTAAACATATTAAAACAAAAATATTTAGAAAAAAAATAAATGGATGTTTTGCTAGACTACTATAGATGACAGAAAAATAATTTACTGAATATTCATGTATAATGATAATGAAGAAAAATTAGGAAATTGATATGTCCATGCCTGATGTTCTCATCCTCCGCAACACTTTTTGAGAACAGTTTAAGCACACATACAGAATTTTAATAAAGTTTGATTTTGAGTGAGCAAGCACATGGACCAGTTACTTCAAGATGGCTACCAGGTACAATCATCTCTTTATATCTTTCCAGTTAAATTTGAAATATTCTCTTGTCAGAATGCTTACACGACATTTTGATTATCATTACCGAAACAGGTAGTTTTCTACATTTCGAAAATTGTTTGATTTACAGTTTTTTATGAAAATGTTCTTTATTAAAGTCTAATTATATGCACTGAATAAAAAATGAGCAAAGCCTACGTGGCATCTCTATTTTTAGCAAAACATACTGGGTTACCTCATCCTCCGCAACACCATTCTCATATACCGCAACCATTTAATAGCAGTTGCGGTAAAGAGAACTTCTGTTTCGGAAATGAGAATTTAAGCATATTGTTTATTACATTTAAATATCTCTTATGAATTTAAGATAAATTTAAAATGTTATAACTGTTGATATTTTGCTTTATGATGCTTCATTGTAGACAGTCAGCAAGTGAGAAAAAAGCTTTAGCAAAGGCCAGGTTGACAAAGTTCAGGGAGAAACTTAACAGCAACCCAGAATGGCTCGAGGAGTACAGAAGGAAGGAGAGAGAGAGGTTAGGTTTGGAGATTTACTAGCAGGTGTAATTAGCAAAAAACACACTACAGTGTTAGGAAATGTACATGACACACACACAACACAACGCAACAAGTCTATACTATATGATGATGTGTACATACATTTTTTTCTCCCATGTTGTGAGACATGCTAATTTAATGTTATGCTTTCTTTCCACTTTCAGGTATCAAAAACAACCTAGCGATGGCACGCCATGCATCTAGGCACTGCAACATCAGTTGGATCACAAGATCCACAAAGTTGGATCCCATGCGTGCCAGCATCTCAGCTACCTGCGACCGCACAACGCGCGCTGTCTGCAGCATCAGATTGCTGCCTGGGGGCGAGGGACAAAGGGAGACTAAAGGCGGCACCTCCTTTCTGCCCAGTGCGGGAGTCACAGACACCAGAGAGGATGGCCTAAAAGCGCCCGGCGCTGTGACAGAAAGCGGGTTGCTGCGCAATTCATTAGGACTATGCGTTAACCCTTTCCGCCTCTGCTGTCTTCGCAGCATGTGGGTCGTGTTCGAGAGTGGGGGGGCGTGTTGTAGACGCTTATGTGAGGACGGGCCCTGGGGCGAGCAACACAAAACCAACTGAGGAGAAAAATGCTGTTTTTGAGCGGCTTCGTTCCGGACGGCAGTCCCCCAGGACCCAGTTTCTTGCATCATATACTGGAGGATTTGTGCCAGGGACTCTTGTTATGCACCACCGGTTCTGGTCCATGAGACACAGGGTGGTGAGGTAGGAAGTGGCTCATAGATTTAGAGCTCTTCACCGCTTCCGAGAAATGCTCCGTGATTGTGCCCACCGTGTCACCAAACAGGCCGGATGGAGAAACAGGCGTGACTGTGCATGACCACCATGAGTGGTCTTCGTGGCCCTTAGCGTGAAATCCTTAGCCATTCTCAGATCCCTGAAGGTATTTAGATCAGTGCTGCCCTCATCTAGAGCCTTAAGCACCTGCGCCTAAAAGATCTGTAGGACCGCCATGGTGTGCAATGCAGACAGAGCCTCTCTCGGCGCGGGTATGCTTTTTCGGACAGGTGTGTTGTCATGAGGCTTCACTACCCTCAAAGCTGTGCCACACCATCCAAGGAAGTGGACAAGGGGCAGAGGTGAGCAGCCACAGCGTCCTTGATGGGGGAATACACAGGTAGCCTACTTAAGAAAAAAATGGGGGGAGGGGTAGCCCACGCTTTGGTGACTTTCCTCCGAGCATCAGCGGGGCGGCCTGAGTGAAGAAAACAAAAGTCAAGCTTGCTTCTCTGGGGTTCTTGTGGGGTGCTCCACTCAATCTCCAAGTCCTGCACGGCTTTGAAGAGAATGCGCACCAGTTCCTTGTAGAAGGATGGCTGTGTGTCTGATGCACCATGTGGAGCCTGGTCCCAGTCTCCATCCAACGCAGTCAGAGACATCTCATCTTCCTCCGCCGGAAACCCAAAGGAAACAGACCTGGCGGCTCCCGGTTCAGGACACAAGCTCTCGGCGACAAACTGAACCGGTTGAGCGAGGGGAGGACGACCACCAGCGGCTCTTTGCCGGCAGTGAGACACTGCAGTAAGAAACCAAGGGCAATGTTGAGCCGGGTCCTGAGCACCTTCATCGGGAGATCCTCACAATAAGGGACAACCTGAGCCAACAATTGCCGCCTTTGGGTGGAGAAGCCCCAAGCAGAGCACACAGAGCTCGTGTGAATTGGGTGGGTCGATCAGACCTCCGCACCACAAGCAGATTTGCGACATCCCGGGACACAGAGAGGGCTGCTTACATTTCAACCTGAATTCAATTTTGCTGCCTATGAAGTCTGTCCTAAAGCATTTCTCGGAGCTGCCATTATGCAGCCAAAGTCATTGTCTCATAAAGCAGCGAGGGAACAAGTCAGGTGTCTAAACTTTCGGATACAGCCTGTCTCTCTCTCTCTCTCTCTTTAATCGAAACAGATACAGAATGGTAAAAGGTCAGAAGACCAAATCATATCCAGCAAGGAAATATTTTTCATCTTATTTACACAAATGTTTTGTGATATCCAGCTGACATTAGCTGCCCATTTCTCAATCCGATGGCTCCAGCCATCAGAGCTCGCATTTGTAGGCAGCATATGTCATCAAGACCATCTTATTTCAGTATGTTAAATGCATAAATGGGGACTTAAATATGACACAAAGGAATATTAATATAAGCCTTCCTGTTCTCATGTTTTTTCTTTAATATTTTTTCCAAAGACTACACAATAAAACAGTTTTGAACTTGAACGCATGATGCTGTAAATATTATCAGACTTTCTACTTTAAAATTTGTTTTTAACAAAATCTCAGGCTAGTATACGTATTCTCATTACCGAAGTATTTAACCTCATTTCCGAAACCTATGTATCATTACCGCAACAGATGCTTATTAAATGTTAATTTCATTAATAGAAGCATAATACTTTGATTTTAAATGCATGTGCAGAATCTCCAAATTATGTTCTTTCAGGTTTGTCATGTCATTTTGAAAATGTGTCAGGTTTCTTCGAAATATAAAAAAAAAATAGTTGTAAATTGTGGAAGGTGTTGCGGTATATGAGCTAAATAAAACAAAATAAAAAAAACGTTAAATTTAAAATAAATATTATTTCAGAATTTCAATTTACTGTGCATGACTATTAATAATCAATTTTTAAAAATGTGAAAATATATTAGCTTTTCTAACAGTGTTGATGTTTTCTGACTGTTGCGGTAATGAGATTTTTTAGGACTTATTTTTGAAATTATGTTACAAAAAGTGTTAAATGATAAGTAAAAGTTTTTAAATTAATGTTCCCATATACTTCAGACTTTGTTTCTAATGTCTGGTGGAAAAAAAAGTACATTTAAGCAATTTTTACATTTTCATGCTTGACATTTTTACAACCAAGTTTTCGTGAGAATCACCCTTACAGTCTTTCTGGCTGCTTCAGCAATACATTTCTAACATTAATAATGTGTTTAGATACTATTTTCAAGATTGACTATACATGGGCACACACAAAAACAACACTTTTTCATCCACACCCAAAAATGGGCCTTTTAACATGGTATAATAAATGATCTACATTCTGGTGACACCTGACTGAGACTGATATATCATCTTGAAAAATTGCCATATTGGGTGACCTTTAAGGTCAAGATTAAATTAAAATTGACCCTATTTATTCAACTCTTATTTTCCTCTTTTCTATTTTATATTGTGCATGATTCATCAACACACAGTATTCCCACAGGAGAAATGTCTCTTTCATCAAAATTTAATAACTCAATGCACCTCTAAAACCATCTCCCTTCTCAGTTGACATCACAAAGGCCACTTAGGTTTCAAGCGGAGTAGCAGCTCTCAATAACTGACTTCAAACCCACATTCAAGCGTTGCTCTGTTCTGGATTGCTTACTTTTCAATTAATTCCTGACAAATAGTCTACATTCTCAACAAATATCCTGTTTAAATTGGATATACATCACATTAAGGTACAATGGGTTGCAAACATGGCAACTATAGGACAACTATTCAGTCAGACATGACTGAATAATAAAGTGAGATGACCGCTACAAACAACAATCTATCAAGGTCACTGACAAGACTGTCTGAGGCTTATACATACATCATCGTCCCATAAAACATTAAAGACCCCCTCCCTCGCCCCTCGGCCACCAGAAAATATTTCTTTTGTCTCTGAAGAGGGCTATCTTTTAATCCCCTAAATATGAGACAGGCAGGCTGCTTGAGTAAAAGTAGGTTAAAGGACAAAACTGAGGCTCAGGTTTCAGAACTCAAGAATCATAAATGAAACTGTAGATTTATAGCTGATTGTAGATGCACAAACTTTAGGTGTTAAAAGATGTACGAGTTGCTTTGCATGATGCAAATGCTCTTATAAGTAGAAATTTCCTTGTTTATGAGCAAGGCACATACAGTCACCTGTTTAACTGTTTTTTTTTTTTTTTATTCGGTTGAGGTTACAGATGAGCTAACCAAAACTTCCCTGGCCTTACTTTGAGTCAAAAGCACCAAAATGTTTTTTAGCAAGCTCACACGTTTCAGCAAAAATTGACCCAGAAAAAATTGGGTGATGCACCCCCAAGCCAAAGGGTCTTTATTAACCCACTAATTAAAAAAAAACGAACAAACCGAATGAAGCGTTAAGATTCGCATAGAGCGTCTGCACAGTTGGATGGCAGACAGGAAAGGTTAGGATGTGGTTTCTGAAGAAAAAAATAGGCCACACAACAGCTGCCAGATTAAAGCACATATTCACTTACACATACAGCATTTCTGTCTATATAACTCACATGTGTGTCATGATCTTATAGAGAAAAACACCATCCACTAAATCCATGAACATGGAAAGCTTGTCTTCTGAAGTAGACCCAAGCGGGCCAAATGTCTTGACCTGTAAAAAAATAAAAAATTGGTAAGATCAAGACAGGATACAAGCACAGCTGCACCGCTGCAAACCAACCAACCTTCTGATTCAGAACACAACTACAGAGTGTATTTTAACACACTTAGCAAAATGAAACTTGTATCAGATAGCTTAGGCATGTGTTTAAGTTTATAACAGCACATAAAAGTAGGTACACGTGTATTTCACAAAGTGCTCCATATTAATAAATGTTTGTGTGTCTTTAAATTGTTATTTAATGCAGCGCTAAAGCGATATCCAATATGACAAGAGGAGTGTTGATGATTTTCTAATGTGGGCTGACATGGTGACGTATGATTTGGAAAAGGAGTCAAGGTAAGAAAAGCCAGCACGAATAGAGGGGTCAAGGTAAGGGTAACCTCTGAAGGTTTTATCAAACCCTGTCAGGTGACTAACATTGTATGCCTGGTACAGCCAATGTGTGCATGAACACAACGTACAGTTGTGTTGTCTAGGTAAAAAGAATGTAACTGTAACCAGATGATAAACCATCGTATACAGTAGGCCCCATACATATAGATTGCAGATAGGCTGATAAGACAATTAGACAGACACACTACAATTAATAACTACATTTAAATGTTTCTAACGATTACTTAAAAGTTTCTAATATATACAAATTCAAATAGAACACATTCGCTACATGGAAATCATATATTCGTTTGTTTACATATCACATACCACACATTATAATTTCACAGGTTTGCACTATCTGCTTACTGCTAAATGAACTAAAGCAAACAGAAACTCACACACGCACGCGCGCGCACACACACACAAAAGCAGGTGCCACCATGTCTTTTGTGACTTAACTTACCCAAACCACAAGCGGCGAATCCATGAAGTTAGACATCAACTCAGACACTGTAATATCCATTTTGAAAAACGTTGGACAAGAAATCCCAGCAAAAAAGTTAAATCCAAAAGATATTCTGCATATGAAAAATGCGTCTGAGAAAATTAAGGCTTCATGTACTCCACATTACTGTCCCCCGCGAAACAATGCAGGGGGCATGACGAGCCAACTCCATTCCTGAAATCAAAACGAAATCCTTTGGGCTAACAGTTGGAATAAATTAAACAAGGTGGAAATCCGAAAAATCTAAAGTGACCGATACAAACGAGATCAAACAACTTGAAGCGCTGCAATCTATGCAGACTGCGCGGTTAAAGCTCAACTTCACATATACTCCCATCGAGTACTAGAGTTACTTTGTAACCGCGCATTCAACCTGTACCCGCACGAAAAGCGCAGAAGATTGACATGTCAAACAGCCAATAAGCTGCGCGTCTGACAGGGAGGTGGAGAAGAATTGACCAATAGCAGAAACCTAGGTGCGGGAATTATTCAAAATGACGTAACCAACGTTGTCGGGACAACCGAAGTTGATCCTCGCAGCTCGATGGCACCCTCAGCAGGTAAGTTAGGCTACAGGTTGAAATGTTCCCTTCAAACATTTTAAAAAACTGTTCGTGGTCCCGTATCCGTATGTTTTTTTTATTTTTCATTGTATTGTTTTATACTGGACATTGCTGTTAACATAAATGTTTACGTATGAAGACCGTTTGAGAAAATATTATTTAGTCGTTTACTTGTATTCTCACGCTTTTTACTCAGCAGTGCGCTCTACAGGATAAGAGCGACTTTTGACTAGTAATATGATCATCTTAGATGCTGGTTAGCACCCCCTTGACATTAAAGTAAACGAGGCATTCAAAATAATTCATAAATCGTTTAATTATAGCAATTTTCAAGTCAATAAATGTAATCAAAGGTTACTTCAAACAGAGTTTATTGATTTTCATATTCGTAAAATGATTCATACTTTGCCTTTGACTTATTGTGATTTTGCATTAAACATAGATTTATAAAAGA
Source organism: Paramisgurnus dabryanus (assembly GCF_030506205.2). Taxonomy (NCBI): domain Eukaryota; kingdom Metazoa; phylum Chordata; class Actinopteri; order Cypriniformes; family Cobitidae; genus Paramisgurnus; species Paramisgurnus dabryanus. The sequence goes on from NC_133353.1 coordinate 24,716,568, forward strand.
GACAAGACAAGAACAACAGAAGTTAAAAGAGAGTTAATTCAACTTAGACTGCAGTGCTTTTAAAGCAATAAAGATTTAAAGAAGATCTGGAGGTCCAGTAGGCAAAAAAAATCCCTCATAACACATGAATAACATGATTTGTTCTTTTTAGCAGTCATAAACAAAAACCCAACCCTATCTACTTGTTCATGTACTTCAACATGCACACTATATGCAGTTGCTGAAGGAAACTACTGTAAGATTTTGGTAACAGGGCCCCTTAAATACTAGTTATCTTAGATTAGGCAATGCATTTAAATAATCTATCCTCCTGTTACAGCCTTTCATAAATGTAGGCTATGGGACATTGAATAAAGTATTATAAAAAATGTAAGTAGTTTATTGCAATGGTCTTCCGGTCAGTGCATTAATATATTTCGGACGTTTTAGGTTTAACTTCAAATTTCTTTTCCCTTTCTTGTATTACTTTGTCATTATTTGCATGCCATGCTCTATCTGTTGATGTTGGTTTTGTTGACTACAGGATTTTATTAGACATCACTTACCAACTTTACATGGTAATGTGATGAATGTGAGACATGTTTTTAGTTCAAGTAGTTGTCCTTGTTCTAGTGTGAGGGTATAAAATATGTTAAAAACCATACTGGGAAACCTGAGTTTTGAGAGGGTAAAACTTTAAATAATCAAGTAGCACCATACCCCATAAACATGCGTTGAAATAAACATTCAACATTACTGAGGTTCAAAAGAGCCTACTATCTGCCATCCCAACTTTGACCATCCTTTAGCCGTATGACAGTACTTAATAATTGTATCATTATTAATTATATATTAGCATTAATAATACTACATATTCATAATATTATTATTTATATCTTAGTTGTCATAATGAAAAGTAGCTTTTGCAACACTTTGTACAATCTAAAACCACACTGAACATATTGCATGTTAATGTTACAGTGTACAGTGTCAAACTCTCTCATTGCAACACCTCCTGCTGTCAATCTCTTAAAAAATCCTATACGTTCCTATTCAAAGAGCACAGTATTACATTCGCAACCATTTTTGTAAAGCAGACAAGAAAAACTAGGCATAGTTTAGTCATAATACACATTAAAGCATGCTCTGCACGTAAAAAAATCAAGTCAAAAAGCAATCCCTTCTTCTTATAAATAGGTTTTGGTTGAATTGGAACAGGTTCCTGTGCTTTTATTTGTATGCTGATCAAATCCGGTATGTGACTAGCTTAGGAAAATACAACAAAGTATAAAGAGCAATACATGTGTTTAGCAACACTTCAATAGCTTAGATACAGGCAGCAGTGTAATCTACATTTTATATAGCTTAAATCCTTACAAATGAATATAATGTAAAAACAATGGTGTTATAAATTTGTTCAATCTGTCCAGGGTTTCTTTACCCTCTGGATTCTTTGGACTTTTATTTCTTCTTAGTGAACAGACTAAACCTCTTCTCCTTGTCCTTTTTGGTAGATGGGACCTCAGGAGTAGTGGAAGAAGGTGGTGGTAGGGTTTGTGCCTTCACTCCTCCTGAGGGCCCTGCTTCTGGTTCCTCTGTCATTGGTTGTACAGCCTCCTCAATAGCTTTAGTCCAAATTTGAACCTCATCCTTTGGAACCATAAACACAGCATATTCGATCATTAAAGGTTATTATATTGGCTTATTTGTATTATTTTGTTAGTTATATATCCTTTACTATTT